>NC_138897.1:92988128-93345628 GCF_965194825.1 Balaenoptera physalus
TACAATCATCAAAGTTTTCTAGACATTTTCACTTGCATCTTCCCACACCAGGGTTATGACAATTAGAGTGTGAATGGCCAGCAGTGAACAGAGGGAACCAAGAGTAAAGTGTATTCCCTTGACTCTGCCCCTATTTTCATATTAATTTAGTTACACCTTTTCAGGAATAAAGAAATATACTACTACAATTAATGATATTAACCTTTTATATAGTAGCATTACTGTATCCCTGAAAAGCTGCTACCAATGATGTATTTACTTTCTATCACCTTTTCTGCACCTGAGAATCCTGGAAATGATGTAACATTGAGTATCAACAATGGACCAGACACAGGTGCTGGTTCTCAACCATCCAACAATCCCTGGATGCCGTATATTATCTGCATTTCCTAGATGAAGATTCGGAGGCCAAGAGGTGTGAATTAACTTTTTCAGACTCAAACATCTGATGCGTCTTGGAGGCAAAAGCATCAAGGGGCTTAGAGAGTGACTCACAGTCTAACTTTTGGGACAGTTATTTTACACCTGAGATTCATGTGTGACCTTTGTTCTACTTCATGGATCCCCTGACCCATGTGTCCTGAGACAGATGTTACAGTGGCAGAATCAGTGAGCCCCGAAGTTCTGGAACTGTCTCTTCGGAAGTGACCCCCAGGTGACACACATGCTATGTTCCACCTGTAAACCAGGTCCTTTTCTATAATTCACCATTTAACTAATTATTGGAAAAGAGCAACTGCTCCTCAAAGCCTTGAGGAAAGTAAACAAACCATAAATAATGATTTATTAATTTAATTAGTTAACTCTCTCACATGTTCTGTTGGGAAGCTAGGAAACCAAATGAAGCTAATTATAAATGTGTGGTTGACAAATAAAAGGCCAAGATGCTCAATTAATTAAAAGTCCCCCAGGACGAGCAGTAGCCTGGGGTTTCCTTCATCTTGGAGGAAGAGGGAACAGGTGTCATATTGGGAGGCGTAGCCTCCTTTCCAGCCTGGAACAGGGTAGCTACTATGGATAAATGTCTTTAGGAAAACTCTCTTGCTATTTTCTGTCTACTCACAGAATCCTCTACTCCATTTCTTCTGATCACCAAGTGTTGAAACCAAGCAGGACCCTGTGAAGTCTTCCTGGGGACACATCCCAGCCCGTGTCCCCCACCTCTTGTTTACAGAAAAGCTTTAGCCTCCGTGAGTTCCAAAGAGCAAATTTAATCAGGGAAGTGAGAAAATGCAGAAACAAAGGAAAACAGTCAAGCAAGACAAAATAATAATAGTTTAGCCATGAGACAAAGTCCAAGACCTTTAGTTCCTCCTCAAGGGCTGTAGATAATATCCTGAGAGCTGTTTTACAGATGCTGAAACCCCCTCCAGGTGGAAGAAGTTAACTGCATGCTGGTCACCAGCAAGTAGACCCCAGACCTGTTGGAACCAGAAGGTTGATGACTGAAATTCCTGAAACATCACCCTGTTACCAGGACCAAGCACCCTGAGGGGATTCAGGATGAAGAAAAGCAGGATTCTGGCCCTAGATAGCGAAGGTGCTTCTCAAAGGAATGATTTCAATGAGCCCAGACTCCTGCATCTTCCCATACACGGAAAAGCACTAAATTCATTAGCTTATTAACTTGAGATGTCTGGTTTTTCTTTAATTAACAGCAAGCTTTTGACTTTCCAACTACCTGGTCTTTGCTGCAAAAACTCCTACATATCCTGGATTACCCCTTCAGAACCATCCCTCAGAGCTATCTGAGAGGCTGTCTCCCGGGCGTAAGTCCTCAGTAAGTCCACTGAATAAAACATCATTCTCAACCTTTAGGTTGCACTTTTTTTTTTTCAGCCCAGAGTTCCACCTCCATGACTTTATATACACACATACAAATTACATATATATGCATATATACATATGTATATGAATGTATAGATGTGTGTGTTTGTGTACGTATGTATATCTCAGACACATACGTGCCGAGGGAAAGGTAGAGCCATGGACGTAAGTGCAGGTGTAGCTGGACCACAGTAGGGGGGTAGAGATGCAGAAAGTTATGTAGGCAGCTATAGTCGCCTTGCTCAATCTGTATCTTCAGGTCCCATCCACACACGTCACACCTATTGGCCCCCAACAAATTCTTATTAAACAAACACACGAACACTAGACTTTGCAGTATGGAGAGCTACTTATGTATTCACATCTGTGAGCTTGCTCCAGGGAAGGGAAGAATATCTATGCCTTTCTTTCCTGGCACATGGCCTGCTGACCCTGGAAACATTTGTGTTTGATGAATATTTATGAAAGCTGCCACTTTAATTAAAATATAAAAGCCTCAAGCTAAATTAATTGGGCTGAAGTTAAAAAAAAAAAAACCCACAGCCCACTTGCATTCTAGAAGATAACAAATGAGGGTCAGAGGTTGTCTTTGTTCAGAGCCACAGAGAATAACTCAGGAAGTAAAGACTTCGGGAAGGGACACACCTTGAAAGCATTTCTAAACCAACAGACTTTGAAAACATATTCTCCATCGTGGCTTGCTGGCTTGAATCACCATGGAATAGGACTGGGTTTAAGTGAACATCCTTATGGTTCCCCTCTAAGCAGGCTGCTGTGTTGCCCAAATGTCAATGTTCACATTCCGTGGGCACACAGGTCATCACCTCTGCTTTCACTCAATTCCCCCGAAACCTGCAGGACACATGAGCCTCACACCTGGACCTCACAGTATGAAATCATTGTGATCTCAGCACAAACCATGACATTTACCACCAATGTAGCTCGCCAAACATCTGTTATTGATAGGAAAACAAGGTTCATGTTTTGCTTAAGGACTGATAAAAAGGTAATTTGGGGGAGTACTGTTTTTCTCCAACCTCTTAGTGTCGTTATGTTGATTTTCTTAAATCTTATTTTCTCACCAGAGTGCTTGACTGAATCTCCCTCCGTAAAGTAGCACAAATCCCCTTATGTCCTGGGTGCTGAGGAGTGGATATCTGTCACACAGAGCTTCCTGGATTTTCTCTCCTGGATCACAGCTCTGAGAAGGTAAAAGTGACCTTGGGGCCCCTCTATTTCTTGCCCAAATTTACATTTCAAGATGGCAGGTTTGGTCATCAACACCTTGCTGACCTGGGGAAAGCAAATTCATCCTCATTCTAAACACTCCTCTGGGTCCCCCTTTCCTGCAACATCTCAGCAGTTGGGGGCCCCTGGATGGGGATGGGACATTGAGACCTGTGTCAAGGGCACCCTGGGTTTGCTCACGAGGGCGGCACTATCGCCCCATTGGAAAGGTCTCATCTCTCATGTCAATGGAGAAGAGCCTCTTATTGTGCAGCTCAATTATTTATCTTTATTGAGCTTGAGGCTGCGTGTTCATATGAAATTCACCCTTTTGTTACAGCGTTTGAGGATAATTAGAAGGCACTAAACCAAATGAATGAATCATCACAATATTTTTAATTAAATATTACCAGGTGAAGACACTTGAGAGGATTTTCATTATTGAGAGACACAAACAGGCACAGATTTCAATTATGTCAACTATATCTCCTACTTTCAACGTTAAAAAGTGCCACTGAGTAAAAAAAATGGAATTCATTCTATTGATGTGATTTTGAGAATAATTCATTCAGTTTATTGTAATCACTAGGAATTTATTGTGGGCAGTCAATTAAAGGTATTAAAAAGTCTAAAACTTAGAGGTGAGAAAACCTTACCATGGTGGGTAACTGTAATTATTTCAGTCATCAGAGGAGAAAAGTAGCTAAAAAACTGAATGATAAGACAAATGAAAATATACAGCCACACGAAAACTGGACCTGATGTTCACAGCAGCACTGTTCATAATCGCCCCAAAGTGGAAATGACCCAAATGTCCATCAAGTGATGAATGGATAAACAGAATGTCAAATGGACCTACAATGGAATATTATTTGCCACTAAAAAGGTGTGTATTACTGATATGTGCATAGATGGACCTTAAAACATCATAGTAAGTGAAAGAAGCCTGTCACAAAAGACCACATACTATATGATCCTGTTTATATAAAATGTCCAGATTAGGCAATCCATCAAGGTAGAAAGTTGGTTCATGTTTGCAAGGAAATAGAGTCAGGAAGGATTCAGGAGGGACTGCTAACGGGTATGAGGTTTTCTTTTGGGGTAATGAAAATATTCTCAAATTAGATTGTTGTCTTGGTTGTTCAACTTCAAAAATCTAAGAAGCATTGAATTATGTCCTTTAATTGGGTGAATTGCATGGTGTGTGCATTCTATCTCAATAAATCCATTTAAAAATGGAATGAAGGTCAAGTAATCACAGTCACCCAAAATGCCACATATAACTTTTGAAAAACTCATTTACCTTATTCATTTTTGAAGTAAAAAACAAATCCAATCATATCTCTCTATTCACATTCAAAAATGAAATAAAGCCCTACTTACTAGTGTATTTGGTTCTGTGTATATTTTAGTTTTTCTCTCTCTCCATATTTATACATTCTAATATATTTTTATACATTTAAATTTTTAGGAAAAAAATTTTTTAACCTATATTATTTATGTATATAAACATAACACATAACGTATAGATAACATATATACATATACATAACATATACAACGTAGGTTTTTAATTTTTTTTTCCTCTTGGCAAGGATTCCCTTGATGAAAAAAGTATCAGGTAATACATTTTGGTGGGGTCTTCGTGGCCCAACAGACAAGAGGGTGAGACTTCTTGCATTTTGATAGCAGCATTGCAATGGATACCCTATTTAGGGACCGGGAATAAAGGAAACAGATTTCTACAGATGTTAATGCCTGAATGTTAATGCCACAGCCTCGCTAAATTTCTAGGATCACCTGAAAATAACCCAGCCATTTAAAAACTCTTCAAGGGTTAAGAGTGACTTGATTCTGAACTTTACAACAAAATTAAAATAATTTATTAATAATAGTAATAACAGCCTACACTTAGCACTGAACAAAAACCATAGACAGTTATATAAATATTCATTGAATTCTCAACATGATGCTATTAGCTTGATACTATTATTATGTCTACTTAAGTGGAGATCATTTGCTTCAAATTAATTTTTGAAAAATAAAAGTATTAAATGTAATTGCCCTATTAGCTTCACAAAAAGATTTAAAAATATAATTCACTTTTATTTTTAACACTGTTAACTCAGTTAACTTAGGATTACATCAGTGGGGTTTTTTTAAATCAAATTTTCTTTTAGGGCACATCTGATAAATATAGGTTTTAGCACATCGATGTTGTTGTTTTTTTTTTTTATCATTTAAAACCAAATGGCTTATCTACTCATTTAGTCCAATAAGAATGTGTGTTTGCATCTCCAAGTTGGAATTTTCCATTGACTACTCTTTTAAGATCTTTTATCTACCCTGTGTAGGAAACAGACTAATGAAAAGCTTTAATTATTTTCCCATCTACTGATCCTAAGTGTCCTTTTCTCCATCAGTATCCATTCCGTGTGCAAACTCTGAACCTGTACCTGTGATGTCCCAGACACATGACACTGGAGGGTCACATTTCTCCAAGGATTATTGAGATGATGATGACGATGATGATGATATAACATCTTTGAAATCCCTCACTCTATGCCTGACCCACAGTATGTGCTCAGTTTCTCTCCTCATTCTGTTTTTGCCTGTACTGTCCATTGCTGGGCATTGAGACTGTGATTTTACATGTTTTAAGACAACTTAACTCTCACAACAATCCTATGAGGTAACTTATAATCATACCCCAACTTCACAGATGTGAAGATTGAGGCACAGAGTAATTTTCCCAAGGTCGTAACTACACTGGATGGAGAAATCAGAATTTAAAACCAGCAGGGACTGTCTCCTTTGTAATAAACCAGTAATCTAGTGAGTAAACTGATTTCCTGAGTTCTGTGAGCCATTCTAGCAAATTAGTTGAACCCAAGGAGTGGTGTGGGAACCTCTGATTATAGACAGTTGATCAAAAGCACAGGTCATGACCTGGACTTGCAGTTGGTGTCAGAAGTGGAATGGGGGTGTCTCATAGGACTGAGCCCCTAACCTGTGGGATCTGATGCTGTCCCCAGGTAGAGGGTGTCAGAATTGAGTTGAATTGTAGGACACCCAGCTGGTGTCCAAGAATTGCTTGGAAGTGTGTGGAAACCCTCCACGCATCAGAATTGGTCAACCCTTAGTGACTCTCTCCACACAATCTTTCTGTCCCCTCCTCTATTTCAATCTTGAAGCCCCCCCAACTCTTAATAGTCTGGGGGTCTTGTACTAACCCTCATGGTTTCTCTATACCCTATGAGCACCTTATAAATAATTATTTTACTAAACTGTCTTTAAATTCTCCAAATTTGTACCAGAGATTTCCTAGTTCTACTGGAAAAGTAATCTTCGGTTGTCAGTTTTCTGTTCTTCTCTCTTTTACCACAGAGAGACACAAATATCAAATTGCAAACCACAGTGGAACTAATACTGTTGCCTTGCAAAAGTCAAGTGCAAGTTCTTATTTTCACCCTGTTCTAAGGGTTCTAAATCCTTTATTACATATCAGTTAATCAGCTCTATAAAGACATGAAATACGCATCTGAATACTTCCCAGAGTTCTGTATCAAAGCAATGCACACTTTACAATCATTGAAAGCACCCTGGAGGTTTGCAAAACTCATTATATTTAAGAGAAAAAAATATGTTTCGGCTATAAATGGCTTCTCTCTAAATGATTGAGACAAAGGGTATTAGTACCGTAGAATGAAATCGAAGAACACACCATCTGGAGCATTTGAGGATATTTCTGTGGCAGGGTCATACAGAACAGCACCAAAGAGCTCTCTGAAGATGGTACTGAAAACCTTGAGTTTTACCAAAAGGATCGTTTTGTCTTCTAGCATTCTGAATATTCTTTTCAGGTTGCTAAATGAGGCTATGATTCCAATATGAATCCTTTCCCTAAATATTATGCGATCTGTCAACAAATCATTCATTTTTTATTATTATTTAAATGATTGCTAACACTTTCTTGACTATTCAAAACCCTTTTCTTACCCTTTAAAATGGCTATTGCTTTTTATTTTTTTGACCTCTTCTTCTCTCCTCTTTCTTTTCACCTCTCCTCTCCCATCCTCTTCTCCAAGTCAACATTTTGTGTTCTATGTTATCCCTGAAATGCCTTGGTCTTATTTTCTTGCAGTTTCAGGAGAGCTTTCTTGCTTTGGCTGAAGCAAGATGAATAGTACCGTGAAAGATGTCAGGAAGTCCTGGACCCACATCCTGCCTCTGCCACTTACAGGCTGTGTGACCTGGTGTCAACTGCAGAGCTGCTGTGAGGCTAAGTGTCCACGTGTATAAAATGGGGCACCATGACTCATTTATAGGATTTTTATGAAGGTTAGCTAAAACAAATTCCAGTTATACACGGAAGACTTACACACATTTATTTTGCTCCTTCACCCGAGGAAGGGGTGGACATATCAACACAGTTTTGTCCAAGGAAATAAGACAGAGCAATAATAGGACTGTTGGTCTCAGGAAAGAAATCTTGGTGCCTGCAGAGAGGGCGGCCAGGAAGAGCTGGTCTGCTGTAGAATCTCAGGAAATGCCCGGAAGGAGAGGTGCCAGGTACCTTGGACAGTAGCGCAGAGATGGAGCTGACGAGGAAGGTAGTCTGTAGCATCTGAAAAAGGACCGTTACACCCCACATCCAGCCCTTCTGTTGTCCTTGCCGATCCGATTGGGAGTCTGCCCTCCACCCCAGGGAAGTGATGGGAAATTAACATGGGAGGCTCTGGTGAATGTCTCCGTGCCCCACAGGCTGGGGAGGATTGGATGAAACAAGAAATGAGGAAGCATTCCACGGATGGATTGGGGAGGGTGACAGAACACCCCTGCTCTAGATTGGGGGGTGGGGCGGGATGCCCATTTGTCCTTTCTTTGCCCACAGACCCCAACGCGTTGAGAGGCAGAAGGGCTTGGGGACGAAGGTGCCAGCTCTGCCGGCAGAGGGCCTGGAATCTCGGCACTTTGTGGCTGTGAGACCATCGGTGAGTCATTTAAAGTGTCTGGGCCTCAGTTTCCTTGTCTGTAAATGGGCATAATAATCACACCAATGCATGGGGCTGTGAGGGTCGGGGGAAGGAGGTAATAGATGCACGAGGGCGTTAGAACAGGGTCTGGCACAAAGTGTTGTTAAAAGTGATTGTGACAAATCTTTCTTTTTGTCTCTTAAATGTTTTCCAGGATACACACACAAAATGTACATTGGCATGAATATGTGGGTGTTTATTTGATAATTAAAAAGAAGGAAGGGAAAGAGGAAGAAAGGGAGGGAGAGAAAGAGGGAAGGAAAACAAAACAAAAATACAGAGACAGAAAAGAAGTCTGTCAAGAATAAATCAGAAACTAAATAAAATGGTACCTTTGGAGGAGTGGTGAGAATGGCATAGGGACATGTCATAAGAGTTAAAGGTCTAATTTTATAATTGGGAATTTTATGGATATAGACAACTAGGAAAACCTTAGGAACAATCGGTTTAAATGTTCTCTTTTCCTACTTTTGCATATCTGAAATTTTCCATAAGAAAAGGTTGACATAAACAGATAACCTTTAAGGAATCTTTATTAGATGTAGCCGGGACCTTTCTGATACTATAAAACACCCCAGAGCACTTATTATCAAGGTATTTACACACACACACACACACACACTCACTCCTCTGGAAATGTGTTTTCAGTTTTTTGTTTTCCTGATCGTGAAGTAAATTTTCTTAGCGTTTTGCATGATGTCCCTAGCAGTACTTAGATATTTTTCTGAAACTCTCTGACTCATTTCTTGATTTCAATGGAAACAATACACACCTATTAATAGTAAGATTAGCTTCTATTTTTTTCCTGTTCATATTGTGAACATCCTTCAGCTTCTTACTTTCTCTTGATATTTGCAACTCAGAAGATTTAAGCATCATCTGCAGAGTTAAACATTTCATTAAAAAAAAAAAATCCCTCCTCCAGACCACTTATCGTAAAATATTAAGTAACACTAATCCAGAGGCCCATCCACTGGCGGTTCATCATCCAGAAAATTCCTTTGTTTCCTGCTAAAAAAATGAATTACTGCCTGCTGACAACATGCTGTTCCTGAGCCCAAGATTGTTAAAGAATTGAGCATGTGTGGGTGTCGATCATTGTCGGAGGGTTTTTGAATAAAAGCTAAATTAATTGGCTCCACTTACTCTCTATTTTCTGCATATGCTCCTTTCTGGAATTAATGGGCAATTTGCTCGTGATGTTTAATACAAGCAAACGTCACTTTGTTAGTGTCTTATCATAAGTGATGCCATCTGTCCCATCTATTAACATAACAAGCGGGGGCAGCTGGATGGATAGTTCACGGGCCTTTCCTTGCATTGAGGTGATCAATAACCTGGAAATAGAGGCACCATGAGACACACTTGATAAATGTTTCTCTAGTGATGGAATATATTTGGAGGACGCATTTTTGCTTGGCTGTAATTTCAGCCCTGCTTGCCCTGATGTCAATAAGGTGTAAATCATTCCAAGCTGCGGTACATCTATTTACAGGAACTGAGCGTTAACTTTGTGTAAAGTACTGGTAGAAACTTTATCTCATGAAATCGTGGAAGTGGCATTGATAAGTTGCAATCCTTCCCATTTAACAGTTGAGGGCGTGACGACTCAGGACACTGAAGCTTGTCTTAGAGTCACAGGGTAAGCCTCTGAGCTGGGACTAGACCCAAGTCTATCTGATGATGAAGTCTTTACTCTTTCTCTTTGCCATTGTCATCACCTAATTCCTGCAGAGGTCATGGGTCTCAGTGGTGCTATAAAGTACACGAGATGCATTCACCTGTCAATGGACTTTTGGGTTGTTTCCATGTCTTGGCCATACGTGCATACGTACTGTACAATGGAATATTATTCAGCCTTAAGAAGTAGGAAATCCCACCATTTGTGACAACATGGATGGACCTGAAAGGCATGACGCTGCATGAAATAAGCTTTGTGGGGTTTTTTTCTAAATAAATGCCTTTGCCAAAATAAGATTTATTTTGAAAGTCATTTGAAAGACAGTGGTTTAAGGGAGGAAACCTAAGACCCAATGGCTGTAGATTCCAGACTTATAGTCTTTCCAACCCGCACCGATGGTCTTTGTCGTGCCGAAAAGTTGCTTTCTTTGGCAATTCCTACTTGTAGATTCCTGGAGAAGGCATCTTTCCCATAAGCCTTCTTCATTTTTATTTGTAGAGCTTTATTTCCAGGAGACAGCGTGTTAGCTGGAGATGGGTATATATTTTTTAAACATCAAGGAAGACGTAATATGTTCAACAAAATGAAGCGGGCTCCCCCAGAGGTGAAGAGGAGAGGGTCTCTAGTTTTGCTTATCATCTTGCTGCAAACAGAAATCCACACGTCGACATAGTCCCCAGCACACACCACACGCACAAAGCCTCCTTGGCAATATTTGGCCAAATTTGGGCTGATTATCCATAAAGCACAGCTGTCTTCCATGCTGGGGAAGAACAAAGAAACTGCAGCTGCAGGAGGAGAGGGAACAGTTTTCTTGAAGCAAAGCTACTGCCCAGTGATCAGGGCCTTTTGTTGTTTCCGTTTAAAACGAGGAAACCAGCTTCAGAGCTTGCCTTTGCTGACGGCCACGCTGGGAGAAACGCCAGCACGGAGCAGGGGGGTGTGCCCACCTGCTGCCTCTCCAAGCCGGCCCACCTGGGGAACACCCCCGGGAGGGGATGCCCGGGCCTGCCTGAGCCTGGCAGCCCTCAGCCGGCCTGGCTTTGCCTATAATTTTGGGACGCAGCCCAGGCCTAAGAGGTTCCTGGGTGTAGCCTTGTTTTACAGAATTATTGGGTTTGTGGTAATAAAATCAGTGAGTATCAGTGACATTTGATTAAAAGGTGACGACTCTGAAACACCCATCCCACTTATAAACTGAATCCACCTGGACTTTTTGGTTTGTTTTGGATTTTTGGGTTTGTTTTGTTTTTTGATTGGGTCTATTTAATGTTTCATCACCCTGGCTTCAGTTCAGGAATCTTAAAAAATACAGCCACTATGGAGAATAATATCAAGGTTCCTTAAAAAAACTAAAAATAGAGCTACCATATGACCCAGCTATCTCAGTATTGGGCATATACCCTGAGAAAACCATAATTCAAAAAGGCACATGTGGACTTCCCTGGTGGTACAGTGGTTAAGAATCCGCCTGCCAATGCAAGGGACACGGGTTGGAGCCCTGGTCCGGGAAGATCCCACATGCTGCAGAGCAACTAGGCCCGTGAGCCACAACTACTGAGCCCATGTGCCACAACTACTGAAGCCTATGCACCTAGAGCCCGTGCTCTGCAACAAGAGAAGCCACCGCAATGAGAAGCCCGTGCACTGCAACAAAGAGTAGCCCCCGCTCGCCACAACTAGAGAAAGCCCACGTGCAGCAACGAAGACCCAACTCAGCCAAAAATAAATAAATAAATAAATAAATAAATAAATTTATGATGAAAAAAAGAATTGATTAAAAAAAAAAAGACACATGCACCCCAATGTTCATTGCAGCACTATTTACAATAGCCAGGACATGGCAGCAACCTAAATGTCCATCGACAGATGAATGGATAAAGAAGATGTGGTACATATATACAATGGAATATTACTCAGCCATAAAAAGGAATGAAATTGGGTCATTTGTAGGGACTTGGATGGACCTAGAGACTGTCATACAGAGTGAAGTAAGTCAGAAAGAGAAAAACAAATATCGTATATTAACACATATATGTGGAATCTAGAAAAATGGTACAGATGAACCTATTTGCAAAGCAGAAATAGACACAGAATTAGAGGACAAATGTATGGACACCAAGGGGGGAAAAGGGGGATGGGATAAATTGGGAGTTAGGGAGTGACATATACACACTACGATGTATAAAGTAGATAACTAATGAGAACCTACTGTATAACACAGGGAACTCTACTCAGTGCTTTGTGGTGACCTAAATGGGAATGAAATCCAAAAAAGAGGGGATATATGTATATATATAGCTGATTCACTTCTCTGTACAGCGGAAACTAACACAACATTGTAAAGCAACTATACCCCACCCCCCAAAAAAACAACTAATGTCCAGGACCTACCCCCAGAAACATAGACTCATGTTTTCTTTCTTTCTGTCTTTCTTTCTTTCTTTCTTCCTTCCTTCCTTCCTCTTTCCTTTCTTTCTTTCCCTTTCTTTCTTTCTCTCTTTCTCTCTTTCTCTTTCTCTCTCTCTTTCTTTCTTTCTTTTCCTCACATTTTCTGGAATGAGACCCAGTGGTAAGTATTGTGAAAACAACACTAACTAACAAAAACTTTTCAGTTGATTCAAATGTGTAGCCAGGGATGAGAACCACAGGCCAACTGTTGAAATATTTGCAACACAAGATTCTTTGTTTGGATTAAAATATATGTCAGGGCAAGTCTTGAGCCCCAATAGAATATTAAGGATTTCTCCCATGATAAAGTGTGTTGACAATGACAGAAATCTTTAGGAAGGAAGTAAACAAGTCTCATGGTACACGGTGCAGGCGTCATTTGTCATAGACCAGCCAACATCCCACCTGTGTTATATGATAAGTGGCTTTAGTTGTGCGAGTTTTCCTGCCCTTCACAGTTGGGAACTGGGAGTTTATACTGCTGATGATAAAGAATGGTTCTCAGACATTTCCATGGCACAGGGGGTGAGTTATGACTCTGAGTTAAGTTTAATGAGGGAAAAAATAAGGCAGACGTGATGCTTTGTAGGATGGTCTGCTCTTCCCGAAGTAAAGACGCTGCAAGGTTAGTCTTCTCAACTTGCACCAGGATGAAATGCAGAAACTTAGGTTGTTTCGTGGTCTTTGAGATAAAACGATGAGTCATAGATTTTTATTTTTATTGATTGATTGATTGATTTTATTTTATTTTTTTTGGCCTCCCTGTGAGACTTGCAGGATCTTAGTTCCTGACCAGGGATCGAGCCCGGGCCCTCGGCAGGGAAAGCACATTGTCCTAACCACTGGTCAGCCAGGGAATTCCCAAGTCATAGATTTTTAAATATTCATTTAATGATGTTGGGGACTTGTCAAGTCTGTGAATGCCTGTAAGTTATGCATTTGGCTTCATGGGAGCTGGGCGCCCAAACACAGAATTCATCCTTCTTGCTCACTGATCATTAACTTAGAGTTACTAGTGAGTTTAGAATTTTTAGTGACCAACAATTCAAATTTATCTGGAAATAAAAGATTTCCCAGGATGCAGGATTTTCAGTACTAAGACCATGCCATTCACAGTTGGTCACCCTAACACTGCAAATTATGACTTCAACAGACAACCCCACAGATGCACTTGACTTCCCCATACAATGTGTGTGTCCATAGCACACAGCCTGTGAGTTAAAATCCTAAGACAATTGTTTGTGGAAGTTTGCCCCAAACATTCTAGACTTGTCCAAATAATGTGAAAACACCCTGCTCCCTCTATACTTTTACATGGTTAATCCTTTAATTTAATCCTTTTAGATCCTACTCAGGGCAAAAGAACTTGTTCCATGTGTTTTAAAACTGGCAAAGAAGGGTTGGTGTGGTGTTTATAGATGGCATGCAGAGGCTGGTCTAAGAAAAATTTGATCAATCCACTGCATTCTCTGGTAATTTGATAAGACTGATGAAGAGATACCTTTAGTTAAAAGTATTAATCTTTGGTTTCTTGTCCAGCACCTTTGAGCTTCTGTGTATGAAGCAAACTTCATAAGATAACCATTAGAAAAACTTACTAATCAACTAAGCTAAGTTGATCAAGAGTACATCCATTATTTATCCATTATATCCATATATATCCATTATATCCACTGAAGTTAGGGATCACCATTTTGACAGCCTTAGTAGTGAAGAATCATTTGATAGAGTTTTATGACCTGGGCTGGGTGATTTTTTTAAATTTTTATTTTATATTGGACTGTAGTTGACTTACAATGCTATGTTAGTTTCAGGTATACAGCAAAGTGATTCAGTTATAGATATACATATATAATAGCTATTCTTTTTCAATAATTTTTCCCATTTAGGTTATTACAGAATATTGAGCAGAGTTCCCTGTGCTATACAGTAGGTTCTGTTGTTTATCTATTTTATATTTAGTAGTGTGCATATGTCAATCCCAATCTCCCAATCTATCCCTCCCCCCTTCCCCTCTCCCCTTTGGTAACCAAAAGTTTGTTTTCTAAGTCTGTGAGTCTGCTTCTGTTTTGTAAATAAGTTCATTTGTATCATATTTTTTTAGATTCTGCATATAAGTGATATATGATATTTGTCTTCCTCTGTCTGACTTACTTAACTTAGTATGATAATCTCCAGTTTATCCATGTTGATGCAAATGGCATTATTTCATTCTTTTTACTGGCTGAGTAATATTGTATTGTATAAATGTGCCACACCTTCTTTATCCATTCATCTGTCGATGGACTTTTGAGCTCCTGTGTATGAAGGAAGCCTCATAAGATAACCATTAGAAAAACTTATTAATCAACTAAGCTAAGGTGATTTGAGAGTACATCCATTATTTATCCATTATATCCATAGACAATATTATAGCCCCTGGAGTGGAGGATTACCATTTTGACAGCCTTAGTAGTAGAGCAGGGAAAACAATCAAAGGGTCATTTTGATAGAGTTTTATAGCCTGGGCTGGGTGATTTAAAGGTAGGTCTTACAAGGCAGGAAACATGTTAGGATTAGTTTGGAATTGATGGGTACAGAGGCCAAGGTCTTGAATAGAGTCTTGATGAGAAAACTGTAAATCATGATAAGTAGGCTATTTTAGTTTGTTTACAGTTTTATTCTGACTCGAGTATTCCTTAGAGCAAGAAGACAATTATTTTGTGCTTGTTCTGACTATTATTTAATATAGGAACAAGAAAATATGCCCAGCCTTGTTTAATACAGGAACAGGACATTACCCTGGTTTGGGTTCTCCAGTCTTTTAATATTGTGGTCACATATTGATTTGGCGGGGGCGTGTTGTGGTAGAACTCCTGAGTTCTTCTTCTGGAGGAGTCTCTCCCCTGAGAAATATTATGTCAAATCTTGGTGGGACCGTTAATGTAGATAATAACTCCCGTTTGCACAGGTGATGAGACTAGGGGCTGGCAGAAGTAAGTCAAACTCTTCCTGGAATTTGGTTTGTAAGCAGAAACGTACAAGAATTAAAAAATGGTTGTAGTTGGTTTTTTCAGCTGGTTGAAGAAACCATTCATTCCTACAGCCTGTTTCCCTAAAATTACCTTTGTGCACAGTGCTTTTTGAGTTTCCCTTCAAGGTACTCTCATATCATTTCAAAGTTTTTCTTTTTGTTTTAGTTGTCTAAGTGAGCCAGAATTTGCCTCTGTTAGATTTAACCAAAAAAGATTATTTGACACATTTAACCATTATTTACAAAAATACTATTTTCTGCATAGCCCGTATCTGATCCCAATATGTCAGTGTGTCAATTTCAAGTAGTGACTGCATCAGAAAAGTACACTTGAGAATTATTTACTTAACCATCTAAGCAATCTTTTCTCCCAGAGGTGGGAGATAGGATCCTTTTCATTCAGAAATATTTTTCATTTGTTTTTGTTTATTCAACCCCCATTTGAATTCCTGCCATGTGCCAGGCACTGTTCTAGGGGTTAGTAATACCACAGTAAACAGAATCCCTGTTGCTTTGATGGAATGTACGTTTTAGTGGCAGTAGACAGCAAACAAGGAAATATACGTCAAACAGCAATTAATTTTAAAGAAAAATAAAGATTAAGTGTGATAAAGAGTGCTGGTAAGCGAGGAGGAGAGCCGCCATTCTATCAGAGTTGGGTCAAGGACGACCTCTCATTGAAATGTGATGTTTGGCGGTCCAGTGGTTTGAACTCCTCCGTGCTTCCGTTGCAGGGGGCACGGGTTTGATCCCTGGTCAGGGAACTAAGATCCCCCAAGCCAAAAAAAGAGAAATGTTTGAACAAAGACTTGAAGGTGAAGAGGGAGCCACTAGGCTCTCTGCGGGTCAAGGCAGCAAGAATGGGATGTGCAACAGCCCCCTGGGGCAAGGGTATGACTGGAAAATTTGGGGACCAGTATGAATGGCACCCAGGGCACCCCAGGGGGCTGGGAAGGGTTGAGCTCAGAGAGGTAATGGGAAGGTCTTCCAGCCTCTTTGCCTTTTGCTTGCAGCAAAATTGTAGCCACTGCAGGATTTTGAGTAGATGAATAATATGGTTGACTTCCATTTAAGAAAAACCATTAACCTGTTCGCTATACTAATACAGGGCTGAAGCAGGGGCAAGGATTTTTACAGCCAGGAAACCTGATATAGACTATATCATAAGCCACATGAGAGAACGCGGTGGTTGAGGACGGGAGGTGGGAGGGGGGTGTTCAGAAGTTGTTTAGATTTGGAGTATTTTTTTTTTCAAATAAATTTATTTATTTTTGGCTGCGTTGGGTCTTTGTTGCTGCGTGCGGGCTTCTCATTGCAGTGGCTTCTCTTGTTGCGGAGCACGGGCTCTAGGCATGCGGGCTTCAGTAGTTGTGGCTCACGGGCTCAGTAGTTGTGGCCCGCGGGCTCTAGAAGGCAGGCTCAGTAGTTGTGGTGCACGGGCTTAGTTGTTCTGCGGCATGTGGGATCTTCCTGGTCCAGGGCTCGAACCCGTGCCCCTGCATTGGCAGGCGGATTCTCAACGGCTGCACCACCGGGGAAGTCCCTAGAGTATATTTTTGAAGACTGATCCTGTCGCATTTGCTCTTGGATTGGGTGTGAAGTGGGAGAGAAAGAGAGAGCTCAAGGATGAACCTAAGATTTTTGCCCTGAGTCAGAAGAAAAATGGAGACAATGTTCACTTACCTGAGGAAAGTCAATGTGGAGGCGATTTGGGGAGGAAATCTAGAACTCTGCTTTGGACATGAAGGGTGAGAGGTCTGCTTGCATCCAAGATGAAATGTCCAGTAAACAATTGGTTATAGAGTTTGGAATGCATGGTAGAGATACTAGTTGGAAATAAATGTATCCATCACCAGCCAAAATAGGTTATTTGAAACCTTGAGACGAGAAGGGATTAGCCAGGGAGTGACAGTAGGTAAAGACAGGATCCAAGGATGGCAATCTGGGGCGTTTCAGTATGTAAAGGAATGGGGAATGTAGAAGAACGAGGGCGGGACCCTGAGAAGTGGGCAGTGAGTTTAAGTAAGAGCCAGACGTGACTAATGTCTTAGAAACCAACTGATGGAACTTTTTCAAGAAGGAGGGGCCATTGCTTGTGTTCAAGGAAAATGCCATATTAACTCCTTCAGCCATGTGGCTACCCAAGCAGACATCATGCCCATAAGCTTATGCAGAAAGAATTACATTCATGGGAAAATCAACGGGGGGTTGGGGGACACATCCTTGACTCCCCAACATTCAGCCAGGCCACAGTGTATATATCTGGTTCCCCAGACTCTCGGTGTCAGCAGCATTGCATGTTGCCTAACTAAAACAATTTTATTCTTCAGAAATAAGCTTGTAAAAACACAGAGCTGAGCGTAGCCTCGAAACTCTAGGAGGTACTCAGAACGAGACTGACAACCTTAATTAGGAAATATCCATGCTAATTAATCAACCTTGATAAACAAATATCAATGTCTCTTGCTCCTTCTAACAATCCTTGGTTTACCAAATCTACCTTGGTTCTGTTTGTGATGTTGATGGATTAGGTAACATCGCTGTTTCAACGAAGTGCCAACATACCTGGCTTGTTTCCAAGAAAATGAAGAACTATGGCAGCACCCTGGAGCAAACCAGGCTACAGGCACCCAACTCAGCCTCAGAAAATACCCAGACTCTCAAAGACTACCATTTGGAAGCAAACTGTGACCAAATCGTTTTTTAAAACGTGAACAATAAAATTGCTTTGACCTTAGGAGATGTGTCCCAGTCCGGAGGCAGCTTAGTTCTGGGGCCGCAGGCAGTAGATTTTTACATGAAAACACCCAGTACACGTGAACTTTAGAGGGTCCTTGTCTACTCTCCTCCAAAAGGCTTTAGGCATCACACACAGATATGCTAAAACACATAGCAGTTGTCTCATAGCAAACAAAACACATACTTACCATCGTTATCGTCAGCGAAATGACAGCGACAACGAATGGACCTAAAATGGTTAATTATCCCCGTAACAGTCTACTTCGATAGTAGACGGTGAAAGTAGAGGCATTATCTAACATAAGTAATAGTCTCAGCAAGGGGATCAGTTAATGCAAATTTGGCAAGGAGGTAATCAATCGGTTCAGGATTTTAAACTCTTTCTCCCTACCTGAGCTACGCTAGGCACCTGGAAGACATCTCGAAATAAAGAGGCTGCAGCGTGTCTCCTAGGACTGGAGGTAAGGCGTGGCCGCATGCAGAGCTGGTGGTATCCAGACAGCTGGGGTAGGGGGCACGCATCTTTCTAGGGAGGGTCTCCACCGGTCCTTGGGACTGGGGCTAGGTGGGAGGAAAGACAGATGGGCAGTAAGTTCAAAGATGCTGAGACTTGAAAGCGATGAGGCTATACCTGAGATGAGGAAACTCACCTGATAAAAGTTGGGGGCACCTGGTGGAGAGTGGTGAGCCAGGCGACAAACAGTAAAGAGAGTTTATGTTTCTTAAACACTGACAAGTGCGTTATTTCTTGTAGTGCCTTTAGGAACCCTCGAGGGTAGAGAGCGACATCACCTACATATACATGCACATTTGACTTACTCAGATTTTAGTATATTTTCTTGGAGAGAGAAACAGCCCCACAATTCTCCCCATCTCCACACAGCTCTGTTCCTCAGCTCCAATGAGGAAAGAGAGAGTAAGCTTTGTGTTACATCTTGACTTTTGCGTTTCTGAGTGCCATGATCTTGATGCTATTGAGACCATTTATGTGGTCTCCAGGAGTAATTTTTAGTTTAACAGATTTTTTGCCTTTGCAGTGAATTCAGAATGTAATCCTCAGAATTAGATGCAACGCCGCTGTCCTATTAATATTTCTAATTTACAGATGAAAAATAAAACAAAATGAAAAACAGGGGAAGGTTTCTTCTGTATAGAAACATTTCTAGCTAACTATGCAGAAGAAATAAGAGAATTAGAAAGTCATCGTTCTGAAAGCCTTCGTGGAAATATGGATTTAGACCAGGATCATCAATGCTGAGACCATTTAATGTAAGATGGTTAAAGATGGCACCACTAGACCCCATTGGACAGCCTAAATACTTGCCTTTAGATGCAGTACAGCAGGAAGTACAGACACAACCCATGAAATATTCTTGCCAAAAGGTGTAAACCCAATCTAATCAAGCCTCCAGATTCTGAATAAATGACACAGAAAAAGAGGGAGGGGGCCTTCTTACAGGTTACAAGACTCTTAGGAGAGATGCCAACTAAATGCAATGTGGTTCTTTTTTTTTTTTTTTTTAATCCTGATTCAAATAAACTGGCTACCGTAAAAGACATTTGGAGGCAATCAGTAAACTGAAGAACACTGCCTGAATATTAGATAACATTAAAGAATCCCATTAATGTTGTTAAGGGTCATAATGGCATTGTAATTGTGCCTCCAAAGTCATTATTTGTTAGATGTATATGCTAAGGCATTTGCTATTGAAAATAGATTGGTGTCTGTAATGTGTTTTAAAATACACCAGAAAAGAAAATGAGATTACTCAGGAGTTAATAATTGGTGAAATAATAAGCCCCTGGACATTCATGACACATTTATCTCCACTTTTATCATTTCCACAATCAAAAGTTTTAAAATGCATAAAAGGAAAAAAGTATAAAATATTCCATGTCCAGCTCTATTGCTCTCTTTCCTTACCTGGGTATATTTTTCTTCTAATCACTTTTCATTCCCTCCTATAGAATATATTTTTTCCCCTTCAGGATGTAAGCTCATGGAGAGTAGTCTTTTTTTATTTTAATTTTTCTTTTTAATTTATTTTATGTTTGGCTATGTTGGGTCTTTGTTGCTGCGTGCGGGCTTCCTCCAGTTGTGGCGAGCAGGGGCTACTCTTCGTTGCGGTGCACGGGCTTCTCATTGCAGTGGCTTCTCTTGTTGTGGAGCATGGGCTCTAGGCGCGGGCTTCAGTAGTTGTGGCACGTGGGCTCAGTAGTTGTGGCTCGCAGGCTCTAGAGCACAGGCTCAGTAGTTGTGGCATGCAGGCTCAGTAGTTGTGGCGCATGGGTTTAGTTGCCTCACAGCATATGGGATCTTCCCGGACCAGGGCTTGAACCCATGTCTGCTGCATTGGCAGGCAGATTCTTAACCACTGCACCACCAGGGAAGTCCCTGATTTGTTGATGGTTGGATTAACCTCCAGTATGTAGAACAGGGCCTGGCACCTACTGGGAGCTTGATGAATGCTATGATTGTTGAATGAAAATGATGATAAAAAATAAAATAAATAAAATGAAGTTAAAAAACATAAGCGAGTACTTAACGTCCTATGGAACACTAGTCCAAGTCCAAGATTACATGCCCAGGGAGGAAATAACTTCAGAAAACCCTGTACTTCACGCCTCCCTCTTAGAGATTCACAAAGCACATGAATGTATCAATGCATCTTAGAAAACTTCCCTTAAAGAATCTTGCTTATTTTTGAGGAATCAACTTATTTCATTATAACACTAACACTTCCCAGGATTTATCTTTACAGAAGATACTGTGGAGGACGCTCACTTCCAGAGTGAAAGGGACACTTTGAGAAGCTAAAAAGTAAGGACCAAGCTTGGGACACGCTTCTGTCTGGAAGGGGCGGATGGAGAGCCAGGAAGGTAGAACATAGGAATTGGAGTCTCACTCTTTTCTCATTGGTTCTTCACCCACACATTTTCAGATGATTCTCTAAATAAGATCCCAACCACCATCTACCTTCAAGAGGAATATGGAGGAGAGGGAAAAGGAGGGGTGGAGACAAGGAAAATCCTCATAGGAAAGCCACACTGATGCTTTGTGGGGAGACCAGAGGCAGGAGCAGTCGGTGCCTCCAGAGAAGCATCTTTTTTTTTTTTAATTATTTTATTGAAATATAGTTGATTTACAATGTTGTGTTAATTTCTGCTGTACAGCAAAGTGATTCAGTTATACATATACACATAAATTCTTTTTCATATTCTTTTTCATTAGGGTTTATCACAGGATACTGAATATAGTTTCCTGTGCTCTGCAGTAGGATCTTGTTGTTTATCCATTCTATATATGATGGTTTGCATCTGCTAATCCCAAATTCCCACTCCATCCCTCCCCACCTCCGCCTTGGCAACCACCAGTCTGTTCTCTATGTCCATGAGTCTATTTTGTAGATAAGTTTGTTTCTGTCATATTTTAGATTCCACAATAAGTGATATCAAATGGTATTTCTCTTTCTCTTTCTGACTTACTTCACTTAGTATGATCATCTCTAGGTCCATCCATGTTGCTGCAAATGGCATTATTTCATTCTTTTTTATGGCTGAGTAGTATTCCATTGTATATATGTACCACATCTTCTTTATCCATTCATCCGTCAATGGACATTTATGTTGTTTCCATGTCTTGGCCATCGTAAATAGTGCTGCTATGAACATTGGGGTGCATGTGTCTTTTTGAATTACAGTTTTGTCTGGATATATGCCCAGGAGTGGGATTCCTGGATCATATGGCAACTCAATTTTCAGTCTTTTGAGGAACCTCCATACTGTTTTCCACAGTGGCTGCACCAGATTACATTCCCACCAACAATGCAAGGGGGTTCCCTTTCAGAGAAGCATCTTTATACCCCATTCTGCCCAACCCGACATGGATTCCAAAGATCCTAGTTCAAGGTGCCACCAGCGCCAGAAGATTATCTCTCTGAAGCTCACCCCAGAAATATGAGATCAAAAGGTTCTTGTGATTCAGCCTCACTTTGAAATACCTAAAAATGTTTCCAGAAATGGCTGAATTTGGAATCTTTCTGTTCTCCAGTCTCCAACCATGTCTCAGCCACTTACCCTTTGGCATTTAGAGTTCTCACCTAGGGGGGAAAAGAAGCCAAAGGAGTAAAAAATATATATATTTTTAAAAATCCAAACCCAACAAGAACAGAAAGCAAAATCCTGAACAGCTTGACAGGTCTAGTCTTTCTTAAAACACAATTATTTTAATAAATGCAGTACACTCTCCACTACTGCCTGTTTTAAAATGGATTTGAAGGTGAACTCTGCTAGTAAACCTTCATAAAAATATAAATCTAAATTTTCACTGCAGAGGAAATAAATGGAAGGACCGTAAAGCATGAAGTGAATTTTTTTTAACAACTTTATTGGAGTATAATTGCTTTACAACTGTGTGTTAGTTTCTGCTGTATAACAAAGTGAATCAGCTATATGTATACGTATATCCCCATATCCCCTACCTCTTGCGTCTCCCTCCCACCCTCCCTATCCCACTCCTCTAGGTGGTCACAAAGCACCGAGCTGATCTCCCTGTGCTATGTGGCTGCTTCCCACTAGCTATCTATTTTACATTTGGTGGTGTATATATGTCCATGCCACTCTCTCACTTTGTCCCAGCTTACCCTTCCCCCTCCCCATGTCCTCAAGTCCATTCTCTACACCTGCATCTTTATTCTTCTCCTGCCCCTAGGTTCTTCAGAACCATTTTTTTTAGATTCCATATATATGTGTTAGCATACAGTATTTGTTTTTCTCTTTCTGACTTACTTGACTCTGTATGACAGACTCTAGGTCTACCCACCTCACTACAAATAACTCAATTTCGTTTCTTTTTATGGATGAGTAATATTCCATTGTATATATGTGCCATATCTTCTTTATCCATTCATGTACTGATGGACACTTAGGTTTCTTCCACATCCTGGCTATTGTAAATAGTGCTGCAATGAACATTATGGTACATGACTCTTTTCGAATTATGTTTTTCTCAGGGTATATGCCCATTAGTAGAATTGCTGGGTTATATGGTAGTTCTATTTTTAATTTTTTAAGGAACCTCCATACTGTTCTCCATAGTGGCTGTATCAATTTACATTCCCACCAACAGTGCAAGAGGGTTCCCTTTTCTCCACACCCTCTCCAGCATTTATTGTTTGTAGATTTTGTGATGATGGCCATTCTGACTGGTGTGAGGTGACACCTCACTGCAGTCTTGATTTGCATTTCTCTAATGATTAGTGATGTTGAGCATCCTTTCATGTGTTTGTTGGCAATCTGTATATCTTCTTTGGAGAAATGTCTATTTAGGTCTTCTGCCCATTTTTGGATTGGGTTTTTTTTTGATATTGAGCTGCATGAGCTGCTTGTATATTTTGGAGATTAATCCTTTGTCAGTTGCTTTCTTTGCAAATATTTTCTCCCATTCTGAGGGTTGTCTTCTTGTCTTGTTTATGGTTTCCTGAGCTGCATGAGCTGCTTGTATATTTTGGAGATTAATCCTTTGTCAGTTGCTTTCTTTGCAAATATTTTCTCCCATTCTGAGGGTTGTCTTCTTGTCTTGTTTATGGTTTCCTTTACTATGCAAAAGCTTTTAAGTTTCATTAGGTTCCATTTGTTTACTTTTGTTTTTATTTCTCTAAGAGGTGGGTCAAAAAGGATCTTGCTGTGATTTATGTCATGGAGTGTTCTGCCTATGTTTTCCTCTAAGAGTTTTATAGTGTCTGGCCTTACATTGAGGTCTTTAATCCATTTTGAGTTTATTTTTGTGTATGGTGTTAGGGAGTGTTCTAATTTCATTCTTTTACATGTAGCTGTCCAGTTTTCCCAGCACCACTTATTGAAGAGGCTGTCTTTTCTCCATTGTATATTCTTGCCTCCTTTATCAAAAATAAGGTGACCATATGTGCGTGGGTTTATCTCTGGGCTTTCTATCCTGTTCCATTGATCTATATTTCTGTTTTTGTGGCAGTACCATACTGTCTTGATTACTCTAGCTTTGTAGTATAGTCTGAAGTCAGGGAGCCTGATTTCTCCAGCTCCATTTTTCTTTCTCAAGATTGCTTTGGCTATTCGGGGTCTTTTGTGTTTCCATACAAATTGTGAACTTTTTTGTTCTAGTTCTGTGGAAAATGCCATTGGAAGTTTGATAGGGATTGCATTGAATCCATAGATTGCTTTGGGTAGTATAGTCATTTTCACAATGTTGATTCTTCCAATCCAAGAACATGGTATATCTCTCCATCTGTTTGTATCATCTTTAATTTCTTTCATCAGTGTCTTATGGTTTTCTGCATGCAGGTCTTTTGTCTCCTTAGGTAAGTTTATTCCTAGGTATTTTATTCTTTTTGTTGCAGTGGTAAATGGGAGTGTTTCCTTAATTTCTCTTTCAGATTTTTCATCATTAGTGTATAGGAATGCAAGAGATTTCTGTGCATTATTTTTGTATCCTGCTACTTTACCAAATTCATTGATTAGCTCTAGTAGTTTCCTGTTAACATCTTTAGAATTCTCTATGTATAATATCATGTCATCTGCAAACAGTGACCGTTTTACTTCTTCTTTTCCAATTTGGATTCCTTTTATTTCTCTTTCTTCTCTGATTGCTGTGGCTAAAACTTCCAAAACTATGTTGAATAATAGTGGTGAGAGTGGGCAACCTTGTCTTGTTCCTGATCTTAGTGGTAATGGTTTCCAGTTTTTCACCATTGAGAATGATGCTGGCTGTCGGTTTGTCATATGTGGACTTCATTATGTTGCAGTAAGTTCCCTCTGTGCCTACTTTCTGGAGAGTTTTTATCATAAATGGGTGCTGAATTTTGTCAAAAGCTTTCTCTGCATCTGTTGAGATTATCATATGGTTTTTATCCTTCGATTTGTTAATATGGTTTATCACATTGATTGATTTGTGTATACTGAAGAATCCTTCCATTCCTGGGATAAATCCCACTTGATGATGGTGTATGATCCTTTTAATGTGCTGTTGGATTCTGTTTGATAGTATTTTGTTGAGGATTTTTGCATCTATGTTCATCAGTGATATTGGCCTGTAATTTTCTTTTTTTGTGACATCTTTGTCTGGTTTTGGTATCAGGGTGATGGTGGCCTCGTAGAATGAGTTTGGGAGTGTTCCTCCCTCTGCTATATTTTGGAAGAGTTTGAGAAGGATAAGTGTTAGCTCTTCTTTAAATGTTTGATAGAATTCACCTGTGAAGCCATCTGGATGAAGTGAATTTTTATTGTGGGTTAAAGAGGACCAGATAAAGTGGCTTCAGCATCCATTGTGTCAGCCACGGATGCAGAAAGCATTTTCCCATTTGAAGAAGATGGAGTGTGCGGTTCAACTTACAACTTCAGGGAAAGTTACCAGACTCCTCTCAACCCAACTTTTCTTATGCTGTAGGATGCCTTTCTGGAGATCACGCACCACCTCTGAGCAAGAACATATGTTTACAAGGAAAGGGATATTCTGTCTCCCCAGCACCTCTCATTAAGCTCTGCAAGTCCTCAGGTCACCTTCACAGCCAGGGCTTCTTCTACCCTGGACTGTTCGCAGGCGCTCAGTATTTCTTCCTGGGAAATAAACCTAATTGATATATTTTCCAGGGTGTCGCCTCAGTCCTGCAGGAACCCATGGAACTAAATGAAAATCTATGTTTCACATTTTGGATGAGAAGGTAGTCGTGTCTGTATTAAAATTAATGAGAGCAGCCAACAAGCCAGCAAGCCACCAACTACAATTTCTTCATAGCAGCATGAACGTCCTGTCCAAAGTGCCAAGGGAGAAAATGCTATTTGAGTCCATGACCATGTTTTAAGCTTTAATAACGTTTGGTTTGAAAATGAATAATACAGGTCCTCTATGATTTGAATCATCATACTGCATTACTTTCTTTCATTTAGAAGATTATTATCTTATAATAGCTACGCTTGCATGGCACGTACTGTTTGCCAAGCACTGCTCTGATAGCCTTAAACTTGCCTACTTATTGAATTCTCTGATCAGCCCTATGAGATAAATCCTATAGTGATCCTTTTTTTACAGACAAGGAAACTGAGGCACAGCAATGTTACATAACTTGCCCAATTTTACATAGTCAATCAGGGGCATTTCCAGGATGTCACCTGAAGCGGGTCAGCTGGAGTCTGTATTTTTAACTCTATGACAGTGGCCCTTAGGTGGTCACCTGTTAGAGCCACCTGGGACACTTTTTCAAAATATCCGTGCCCACATGGATGAACCTAGAGATTATCATACTGAGTGAAGTAAGTCAGACAGAGAAAGAAATATCATATAATATATGCAGAATCTAAAATAAATGATACATATGAACTTATTTACAAAACAGAAACCAACTCATAGACTTAGAGAAGGAACTTATGGTTACCAGCGGGGAAGGGTGGGGAGGAGGGATAGTCAGGGACTTTGTGATTGACAGGTACACTCTGCTTTCTTTCTTTCTTCCTTTCTTTTGGCTGCACTGGGCCTTAGTTGTGGCATGCGGGATCCGGTTCCCTGACCAGGGGTCGAACCCGTGCCCCCTGCATTGGGAGCGTGGAGTCTTACCCACTGGACCACCAGGGAAGTCCCCACCCTGCTTTATTTTAAATGGATAACCAACAAGGACCTACCGTAGAGCACAGGGAACTCTGCTCAATATTCTGTAACAGCCTAATTGGGAAAAGAATTTCAAAAGCATAGATACGTGTACATGTATAACTGAATCACTTTGTTGTATACCTGAAACTAACACAACATTGTTAATCAACTATAGTTCAATATAAAATAAAAAGTGAAACAAAACCAAAAAACATCCATGCCCAAGCTAAGTTCCAAACAAGTAGTTGAGAAAAACTGCCTGGGGAAGAGTGTAGTAGAAGGACATTGAGAGCAAGCTCTATCACTCTCTACCTGAGAGCGGGGTACTCAGGTAATTCATTTAACCTCTCTAAGCCTCAGTAGTTCTCATCTGTCAAGTGGGATAGTCCTGGCTCCCACCTGGTAAGGCTGTTGTTGTGAGCATTCCGGGTCGGTTGGCCACCTGTCCTAGTTAACACAGACTGAGCAGGGTCTCAGGACCTGGGACTTTTAGCGCTTAAACTGAACAGGTGGGGACAAACCATGACTGGTTTTGCATCATCACAAAATGAGCTAATGCCACCATGTCAAGCACATTTCTCCAAGCACTTGTCAGCTCTCAGCAAACAGTAGTTATTAAGATTCGTGTTTTATATACATCTATTTTGCTTTAAAGGCATCCCATATCTAAGGGATTTTCAAGGCAGGGATGAACAGGCAGATTTGAAGTTCAGAGGAAGGCCAGGGTGGCTGGACCACATAAAGCAAGAGGTAGCTATGATCAATCTCAGGGGTAAGAAGAGTAATAAAAAGCCAGAGAGCAATACACAGGGATAGAGATTCAATCTGGTTGCATTAAGTAAACCTCAACAGGTGAGAGTTTCAGATGGGAAAACCGCCAGAGAAGGTCATGTACTGGGACTCGTGTTAGTCAGGAGAGGAAGAGGCTCGCCATCTGTGGCTTGGCAAGGGTTTGTGTTTGTCTGTGTTTGGACAAGATTACGGAGTGGTCTTGTCCTGATCCATCCTGGTCACAAACTGGATTTCCCTGATGTTTATGTCCTGTGAAAGTGTTTGTGTTTTATAGGAGTACAACAAGGTCTATCTGAGATGTCAGGGACCATTCTTCTTTTTTCTCATTGGGCTACTACAAAAAAATAAAATAAAATAACTTAAATAATAATTTAACCCTCATTGAGTTGACAGTCGGGGACCAAAGATAGGTGTTCAGCAAAAAGTCACTCATGTAATGAATTGATTCCTTAATCTTGTGGTAAGTCCAGTGAAGAATAGTTTCAACAAAAGTCTATATTATTAAGGATGTTAAATCAATTTGAGGGAGAGGGTTGGAGTGGAGGAAATGAGCAACAGAAAACACAGGTCTTTCAGTGGTTGAGAAATATCTACGGCCACATACAGTTTATTCCTATTTGTATACGGAAAAATGAAGAAAGCATAGACCAATTGTGTTGTATTTTAATGCTTTCAATTAAATTGATTATGCACTCAGGTATAATGACTGCTTTTGAGATCATGACAAATGTCCACCTTGGAATCCCTATGTGGGCCTGAGGTCTGGGTTAGATGACCCTTTAATCACACTCTTTTGTCCCCTGGACACTCCAATGGCGATACTACATCTCAGAGCGAGACGTTTTAGCCAAGCAGATGTTAACTTCCAACGAAAACAGAATATAGAAGAAATAAGTCCTTATTAAACTAAAACTATAGTGTCTCCATCTTTATCTGGAAAATAGAGGACACAGTACACCCTGCTCCTTTAAATATCCATCTAAGATTTATTCCCAGATGAATTGAAAGGACCCTGGGCCACCTCTTCCTTATAACCTGCCAGGGTTAGTGGGAATGAATATCCATGTCATTATCACTTTCTGTTGGGCGTCATCGTGTTGTGCAACTTGGCATACCAGCTTTAGGAGTGACCCTGGAATCAATTAACAGTGAATTATTCATACGAGAAAGGGCTGCAAAGTGTTTCCCAGCTGTTGTTTCATGAAAGACATTCTTCTTTTCAAATGTTGCTCCGGGGTTTGACCGTTAAGTGACCAATTCCATCATCAGAATGAAAGGGATTTTCTTTTCCTTTTCCAGATATCAAGACCTGCCCACTCAACGGATCCCTCGGCTCACTTTTGGAAAGTTGAGCTGTCAATCATCGCTGTGCAATTTTAGCTGTAGTCTTGCTAAGTGGAGCTCTTCATTGCCATTGGGCTGGACCTAGTTTAAATGCAGAAACACGTGAGGTAGTTTCTTTCACCACCAAATATGGTCGTTTTGAGAGTCAATGGTAGATCAGAATTCACCAGTGAGGGGCTTCCCTGGTGGCGCAGTGGTTAAGAATCCACCTGCCAATGCAGGGGACACGGGTTCCAGCCCTGGTCCGGGAAGATCCCACATGCCGCGGAGCAACTAAGCCCATGCGCCACAACTACTGAGCCTGTGCTCTAGAGCCTGTGAGCCACAACTACTGAGCCCACGCGCCTAGAGCCCGTGCTCCGCAACAAGAGAAGCCACCGCAATGAGAAGCCTGCGCACCGCAACGAACAGTAGCCCCCGCTGGCCGCAACTAGAGAAAGCCCACGTGCAGCAACGAAGACCCAACGCAGCCAAAAGTTAATTAATTAATTAAATACATTTTTTAAAAAAATTGTCGATGCCATCGTCTTTAAAAAAAAAAGAATTCACCAGTAAGAAGTTACACGGTGACACCCTTCAAGTACCCACCCTCTTCCCTTCTACTCTTAAGCGCTGCTTGGAAACATAACTTACCCTTTTAATAACCCAAACAAAATCTCATCAGCAAGGCAGAATCTTAACGCTGTCCAAAGGAGGAAGTTGAGACCCCCTGCAATTTTCTGTTGCCATTCACATCAAAACAAACCCATTCAGCTTCCCAGTTCCTTTAGGAAATTCTTCTATTCTCAAGGAGAAGGCAGCTAGTAGATAAACTAATTGGGGGAAAGACATTCAGTAAATATGAATGTGCTGACTAAAGGCAGAAGGCAGATGTTCATTTCTTTAGGAGTCTTCTGGGAATTTGAGGAGGGATTCTGATGTGAGAATTCCTTGCAGAGCCAGGAAAACACCTAGAATTGAAGTCTGCATGGCATTTAATTTGCTGACAACTTCAGAAGAGACCACAGTCCTGTGGGGTTCTTTGTTGAGCGTTACATCTTTTTCAGGCAACAAAGTGAGATGTAGGGTGAGACTCTCCTTCACATTCCTGATGTTTCACCCTGTTAAACAAGATTATTAAGGTTTTCTCCCTCTTCCTCCTATGTTATTTTGGTGAGGAGCGAGAAGGGAAGGAAAACTAAGCCACAGATAATACTTTCCCGATGGCTGTGTTTGCTTTCAGGTCTGAGAACAAATGCACATCTCTTTGGGGAAGTCAGACTAACACTCCCCACTTGTGCACATGGGCTCTCATACACACATCTGTAGAAAGAACCAAGGAGACAGAAGTGGGGATATACAAAACCGTATAATCTAGTGTGAAACTCCAAAAGTGATCATGATTGGATCATGAGTTGTCTTCTGTTTACAATTTTAGAGCTGTAGATAGGTAAGCACACAGGGAAATATTCTGCAAATGAGTAACATACATGCTCAGCGCTGCTGTTCTTCTTGTCACATTTTCACAAGAGCTGCCTTTTCTCGGGAACCCTCCTACGCTGTTGGTGGGAATGTAAGTTGGTGTGGCCACTATGGAAAAACAGTATGGAGGTTCCTCAGAAAACTAAAAATAGAGTTGCCATATGATCCAGCAATCCCACCCCTGGGCATATATCCAGACAAAACTGTAATTCAAAAAAGATACATGCACCCCTATGTTCATAGCAGCACTATTTACAGTAGCCAAGACATGGAAGCAACCTAAATGTCCATCGACAGATGAATGGATAAAGACGATGTGGTACATATATACAATGGAATACTACTCAGCCATAAAAATGAATGAAATAATGCCATTTGCAGCAACATGGATGGACATAGAGATGATCATACTAAGTGAAGTAAGTCAGAAAGAGAAAGAGAAATGCCATTTGATATCACTTATATGTGGAATCTAAAATATGACACAAATGAACTTATCTGCGAAACAGAAACAGACTCACAGACATAGAGAACAGACTACTGGTTGCCAAGGGAGAGGGGGTTGGGGGAGGGATGGAGTGGGAATTTGGGATTAACAGATGCAAACTAGCATATATAGAATGGATAAACAACAAGGTCCTACCGTAGAGCACAGGGAGCTATTTTCAATATTCTATGATAAACCATCATGGAAAAGAATATAAAAATAGAATGTATATCTATATACGTATAACTGAATCACTTGGCTGTACAGACGAAATTAATACAACATTGTAAAACAACCATACTTCAATTTAAAAAAAGATACATAAAAAGAGTTGCCCTTTCTCTCTTTTTCAGAAAGTTTCCTAGAAGCGCTGTGCTGTGGAAAGAGCAGTGGCTTTGTCGTCTCCAAGGCATATGTGCCCCATCCGTCACTTTCCAGCCATCAGTGCTTGACGGTGAGTTACTCATTCTTAACCTGCTCACACTGCAGCTTTTTTCAGCTGAAGCCATTCCCCCCGCCGTGGGCTCATCTCCATGGATTCAGATGGTTACCGTGGGCTCCCCAGAAAGACGCACCTAGAAAAGCACCCCCCAAAACCTTGAGGATTGGTCGACTTATGTAGAGCAGCTCTGGCAGACCCTCAAGGGGTAAAAACTTCCTGCAGACTCTCCATCAGCAGTTCTGAAATGACGCTACCCTCCAAATGTTAGAATCCAGGTTCCTGCCATATAGAGGGCAGAACTTGGTAGCAGTTTTGCTTTTTGTTTGTTTGTTTGTTTGTTTTGCCTGTGCTGTGTGGCTTGCGGGACCTTAGTTCCCCGACCAGGGATTGAACCTGTGCCCTCAGCAGTGAAAGCACGGAGTCCTAACCACTGGACCACCAGGGAATTCCCCAGTTTTGCTTTCTTATTGTCTGCTCTATTGATTAATTTCTTGATTCTTGTCCTTAGCTAAACAAGATGGTTTATAAATGCATGATGGGAAACTCAAAGAATGCTGCTTTTGTTTGTATGTTTGATTTTTAGCCATAGCAGAAAAAAAAAATAGGCTGAAAATAAAGAAATCTAACTTAAAATCCCAGATATGGCAGATACTTACTATGTGATCTTTGTCAATAATAATAATAGTTGCAGTAGTAATGGAAATAATATGACTGGACTTCCCTGGTGGTCCAGTGGTTAAGACTCTGAGCTTCCACTGCAGGGGGCACAGGTTCAATCCCTGGTCAGGGAACTAAGATCCCACATGCTGCATGGTGTAGCCAAAAACATTTTTTTTAATAAAAAAAAATTAATTTAAAAAATTTAAAAAAAGAAATAATATGACCACTGCTAATAATAATTATTATTTACCTAAGGTCTACCATGTACCAGACAAGGTGCTAAGACATTTGCAATATAATCTCATTCAATCTTTGCAACACCCTTGTGAGGAATGCTGTATTGTCACCCCATTGTGCAGATGAGGAGACTGCGGCTCGGACAAAAGAAGCAGCGGGCTCAGTGCCACACAATGAGATAGGAATAGAGCTGAGATTTTAAATTCGGGTGTGTTCTCTGCTTCTCTGCACTGGGGCATCTTCTGACTGGGCTGTGCCTGCCTGGTAAACTTCTCCTGTGTCAACCCCAATTAAAACCATTAGAAATATTCCACTTGTCATACTTCCCCTAAGGGTGCAATAAAACTCCTTATTAATTTTTATTTAACACAGTGGAGGATTTAGCCAGATTCTAGTTCTCTGTTCCAATCCTTTCAGCCTCAGAGAAATGACTCTGAAGCTTAAATACCGCCCTGTCTTCATTATCGTCTGGGAGTTCAGCCAAATAATGTCCTTGGGGCTGAGGGAGAAAGGACGCTAGCAGCTCTTGTTTCCTTGTTTATTTCTGAGACAGAACAATGTGACCATTTTTTCAAGGGATATGTACATCCTCCAGAGAGAAAGGGAGGGAGGAAGGGGAGAAGGAGAACCAGGGGAAGAAGGTTCCAGGCAGAGAGAAGAGCAAGTACAAAGGCTGGGGTGGGGAGGGGATGGGATGGAGGCACCAGGTGTGAACAAGGAGCCTAGTGGCGGGTATGGCTGGGGTTCAGGGAGTGGACGAAGGGCAGTGGGTCCCAGGAGGCAAATGGGGCTGCACCACCTCTTGTCCTGCAGCTTACAGAAGGACATTGTATTTGATTCTAAGTGTGGTGAGATGTCATTTGCAAGACACTGAACAAAAGAGCAACGTCACCTGATTTACATTTTAAAAAATTGCTCTGGCCCCTCCCCCTTCCCTCTCCCCTCGGGTAAGGGATTTTTTTTTAATTAATTAATTAATTTTTTTTGATTTTTGGCTTGGGTCTCTGTTGCTGCCTGCGGGCTTTTCTCTAGTTACGGCGAGCAGGGGCTACTCTTCATTGCGGGCTTCTCATTGGGTGGCTTCTCTTGTTGCGGAGCACCGGCTCTAGGTGCACGGGCTTCAGTAGTTGTGGTACGCAGGCTCAGTAGTTGTGGTGCACGGGCTTAGTTGCTCCGCGGCATGTGGGATCTTCCTGGACCAGGGCTCAAATCCGTGTCCTCTGCATTGGGAGGCAGGCTCTTAACCACTGCGCCACCAGGGAAGTCCGGGTAGGGGATTAAGTGATACAAAGTACTATGTATAAAACAGGGAAGCAATGGGGTGGGGCAGGGATGGAGTGGGAGATTGGGATGAGCAGATGCAAACTATCACATAGAGAATGAATAAACAACCAGGTCCTGCTGTAGAGCACAGGGAACTCTATTCAGTATCCCGTGATAAACCATCATGGAAAAGAATATGAAAAAGAACGTATATATATATGTATAACTGTTTAGCTCTAAAAATAAGTGAGCTTCCAAGCCATGAGAAGACATGGAAGAATATTAAATGCATGTTACTAAGTGAAAGAAGCCAGTCTGAAAAGGCTACATGGTAGGTATGATTCCAACTATATGAGATTCAGGAAAAGGCAAAACTATAGAGACAGTAAAAAGATCAGTGGCTAACAGGTATTAGGAGGAAGGAGGGATGAATAGGAAGAGCACAGAGGATTTCTGGGGCAGTGAAATTATTCTGTATACGACCTTAAGGGTGGATATATGACATATATTTGTCCCAATCCACAGAATGAACAACATTCAGAGCGAACCCTAATGTAAGCTGTGGACTTTGGGTGATATTGATGAATCAATGTTGGTCATCAGTTGTAACAAATGTACCATCTGGTCGGGGACGTGTAAGTCGGGGGGCTGTGCACTCGTGGGGGGCAGGGGGTACATGGGAAATCTCCATACTTTCCTCGAAATTTTGTTGTGAACTAACAACTTATCTAAAAACTAAAGTCTTAAAAAAGAATCCCAGGAGTGGTCATTGAGACTCTGCATGACCGGGCCCCAGCTCACTGACCCACCTTCCTCTGGGTCCCCCTCTTCCTCGCTGGGCACAGTGACAGGGGTTACTTATCCGATGGATGCACAGAGACATTCCACCTCCAGGAAAGCGGTCTGGTTTTCAGACGCCTTTAAGCTCCTAACTGAGCACACAGACTTGATCGGCATCGCTGATCGACTTTGAGAAGAAACTCAAATGGGTGGAGAAAGTTTGTTTTTGGCCGTTCCGGGAAGCCGCGCGTGGGTCACAGGCAGGACGAGGTGGCAGCTGCCAGCGCACACGGCACTGAGGGCGCAGGAGCCGGGAAGTTTCTAAGCGTTTCATCAGTCTCGGCAGCGAGGCCGCGATGCTGATGAAGCAGCGAGCGCGGGGAGGTGAAAGACGCTCCAGGACTTTCATCTTGGCGTCGTCTTTTCTCCAGACACCAGGGCAGCGGAGCGTCTGCTTCCGCAGGTGACACGGTGCTGCTCCCTGGCCCAGAGACGGATGGTAAACAGACGGAAGGAACTCACTGATGGGGCCGCTCTCTCCCTCACCCCACCCATGACACAGAATTCACTGCAAGGAGACATAAATGCGAATCTCTATTCAAATGAAGCAGGAGAGAAGCTTTAAATGACATTCGTCAGGGGAGCTGTTTAATAAACCATGAGCGTTGCACCCAGGGGCGGAGAGGAGCACGTGGCAGGGTCCTTGGCGACGCCCTGATGCCCGGGCACAGCCTGCCATTCCCCACGCGCTGGGGGGAGGGCCTGGGTGGTGAGCTTGGCCAGCTTCGCCCGCCCTACTTTTGGCTCCTGGTACCCCTGCCGTGGCCAACAGCACAAGGATTCCTCAGATACTAAGTCCTCCATCACGCTGAGGACTTGGCATTGGCTGGTCTCTCTGCCAGGAAAGATCCCCCCTCAGAAACCAGTCTCCCTTCTCTACTGCCTTTAGATCTTGTTTTCAGACGTCAGCTTCTCAGAGGATCCAACGCCGATCTATTCCGAATTAGAACACTCCACCACCAGCAGCATCACGCCTCATAATCTTTATTCTGTGATCTATCCATGTTTCCTTGGCATCTCTTGCTTTGTCACATGCGTTATGCATCCTCGACACATACACATTAGATTAGAAGCTTAATGCTCAACTCACAACAGTTAGCAAAGTGCCGGCGCTGAACCCTCCCACTCTAACGTTATTTTTTTTTTAATTTATTTTTTTATTGCGGTAGAGTTGTTTTACAATGTTGTATTAGTTTCTACTGTACAGCGAAGTGGCGTTCCCTGTGCTACACAGCAGGTTCTCTTTAGTTATCTATTTTATACATATTAGTGTATATATGTCAATCCCAATCTCCCAATTCATCCCATCCTCCCTTTCCCCTCCTTGGTAGCTTTATTTTTAAATGGAAACACAGTCAAAGAGAAATCTGAATATTCAACTCCATTAGACCAATTTTTTTCTCTATTTCTTCTTTCTTTTCAGATATATTTGTTTCTCCTTCCCTCCTTCCCTCTCTCCGTCCTCCTCCTCTTTTTTCTTTTTCTTTGCTCTCTCTCTCTCTTTCTCTCTCTTTTTTGGTGAAACTCAGAAGAAGAAGGAAAACTCTAATACCACAAACAGACAAGAAACCAAGAGAAAACACTCTCCTTAAGAGGCAACACTGAAACGGGCACCATTATGGATTATTTTGAACCAGGCGGTGTTCTGATTGAACTTGCATTTCCTTTTCTGCTGTGAAGGCTCGCGGGGCTTCTAGAACACAGGGTTGAAAGATAAGAACTGAGAACATACGGTGTCCCTGCTAGCAGTAATTCTCGGCTCTCATAACACTGTCAGCCAGCTCTCAAGTTGGCTGCAGTAGATGTGGTTTTGTCTTTGCTTCTTGCATAAGGGTGAGGGTCTCGACTCCCTGCTCAGCTGCGGATGGGGAACTGCAGTGCACATGTAAGGAGATGCCTGCTCCCATGACAGAGGGTGGGCACCACTAGGGAAAAGCAGAGGGCGGGGTGCGGGCTGTTTCTCCAACCCCAGTCTTTGTTTAATTTTTTTTTTTTGAGTAGGAAAAAAATATCTTGATTCCAAACAAAGTTTAAACACATTTTGTTTTCAACTAACCCTACCCAACGTGTCACAATCCATGGGAAAGAGCTTGAAGTAATGACCAGGGTCCTTGTAGAATGTAGTGTTGTGTATTTTGTTCTGAATTCTGTGAATCCAGCCAGGATACAGCAAGTATTGGTTACATTTCTCAGTCTCTTTTAAAATATATGTACATTTTATTCAACTACTACATAATGAGAACGGGCTAGCTCTCCAACTGCAAGAGCTGTCTTAACAGAACTGATGGCTTAGAAACAAGTTAAAGACTTGACCTGAATTTTTAAAAAAAATTTTTAATTGAAGTATACTTGATTTACAATGTTGTGTTAGTTTCAGGTGTACAGCACAGTGATTCAGTTATATATATATATGTTCAGTTCTTTTCCATTACAGGTTTTTACAAGATATTGAATATAGTTTCCTGTGCTATACAATAGGTCCTTGTTGTTTATCTATTTTATATATAGTAGTGGGTATCTGTTAATCCCAAATCACTTATATGTGGAACCTAAAAAAATGATAGAAATGAACTTATCAACAAAACAGAAATAGACTCACAGACATAGAAAATGAACTAATGGTTGCCAAAGGGGAAAGAGATGGGGAGGGGTAAATTAAGAATTTGGGATGAACAGATACACACTATTGACCTGAATTTTTTTATTAGCTTTTATTACGTCGTTGATGGGATTTCAGTTTCCACCTTCCCAGGATGTTATCTTAAAAATGAGAGTGATGGAAGGTACGGTGTTTTCTTTTTGGCTCATTAATATAAATTGAAAGAGCCTGAGATTTGGTCTTTCATGTACAGACTTCACTAGAGAAGGAACCAAGAGAAAATTGCTGGGTCAATATATTATTGGTGGGGATGAAAGGGACAAATATTTACTGAACATCTATGATGTATCAAGAACCAGGATTTAATATATTTTTTCTCCTTGAATCCTCCCAACTATACTACGTCATACAATTATTCCCATTTTACAGATAGAGAAGTTGAGGTACAGAAAGAAAGTCAAACACTGCAGCTAGCAGGATTTCTGGGAGTATTACTATAGAACTGCGATGCTATAAGATTATTTAATCATTTAATTGGTGGATATTTGATAGTTTCTAAAATTTCACTCTAATCTCATAATGAACATCTTTTTATATAAATGCCTTGTATGTGTTTCCTAAGATACCACTTACTGAGCATTTGCTATGTGCCAGGGGCAGCTATGTTTTACATACATTTTATAATTTAATTGTCAAAGGACATGGAGAAATGGGATTCAGATCCAGGCCATGGTTTCTGAGTAGGGGGTGCCAGCCCATCCCATGGGAATATTCCTATTTATGAGTGAGAAGTTCACAGGGCATCACAATTTCATTTTTATCTTTAAATTTTCCAAATTTTCTATAACGTGCACCCATTATTTTGCCTCTAAAAATACACACACACATTTATGGTTATGTGCGTGTGTGCATGTGTGTGTAAGAACCTCTGAATCAACCATGGTTAGAAGGACTGGGCGAAAGCAAATTCAGAAGACAGAAAATAGAAGCACGCCAAGGAGGCTTCATCTAATTCTTAAAGATCACACACTTCATAATTATTTTATACCTTCTGAGGTGCTGGGGGAAATTCTGCTCAGCCTATTGTGTGGGCAAGAGAGGCTGAAAAAAATCTCCATTATTCTGAGACTTTCTTTTGCCTCTTGCTTGGCTCCTACCATTGCTTTTAGATTTGAGAGACGTATTTTCATGACCGTGACCTGGTCTCTAAACAAGCTTGCCATTCTATAAAGCGTGGGTCAAAAGGATGAATAATTCAGGTTCATCAGTTATTAATATATACATTGATAAATCTAGAGGCAGCTTTCCTTGTTTTTCAGGTTGATCTGCTGGCAGTTAAACACTATGCTTCACCCAGAACAAATAAACATTTCACTTTGGACATGGTTCTGATGCATGCTTTGACTGAGTCACTTATGCAACCATTTTTACCATCAGTGCCCTCTGCCAGAGGAACGCATAGGCTAGATTTTTATTTTGGCGGGGGGGGGGGGGTTGTGTTTTTTTAAATATTTTTTTAATATTTATTTAATTTATTTTTTTGGTTGCACTGGGTCTTAGTTACGGCCGGCGGGCTCCTTAGTTGTGGCATGCAAACTCTTAGTTGTGGCATGCATGTGGGATCTAGTACCCTGACCCGGGCCCGGTGAATTGGGAGAGCAGAGTCTTAACCACTGCACCACCAGGCAAGTCCCTAGAGTTTGATTTTTATTCCTCCAAATGGTGCAAGCAGCCAAGCTCCATGTCAGATGCCTTATTTTATATTTCTGCTCTCCACGGGTGAGGTTGAACAGTTCACCTCTCCCCTGGCCAGGAATATGAGGGCTTCTACCCTTCCCAGCCCCTGCCTGTGTCTGGACTGAAGAGATTTCAGTGTTTCTCAGGTGAAGAAACACGCTGTGTGTTTCTATCTCATCCCATCTAAAGAGAAGGTCAAGGCTGATTCCTGGAGCTGAAATATGTGCCCCACGTATTTGTCTGGGTACCACTGGAAATAGATTTGCATTTCCAGAGTGAAGACATCTTTCTTTTTTGGTGCATATGTGAGTCTCTCAAAGGCCAGTTCTCTTTACCTGTCTATAAAGTGGTAAATTTGCATCGGACCCTGCAGTTGCCAGGAGAGACAGAGAATTGTCTCAATTGGCAAGAAAACATGGTGGACCCTCTGGACTGCCACCACCCTCCCACCCCGTCTCACTCTATGTTCAATTACAGAAATGTCAAGGTGGTCAAATATCTCTTTCTCCAGCTGGTCCCAGCAACTACCAACTTTCACACTGCCAGGTGCCATCCGAGCTGGGCTGGATGCTTTGTTTTGTCTTCGGGACCCCTTCATCTACTCATACCTCTCTAATTAGCGAAAGATTCTCCAAAACTCCTGAAGATCATCCCTTGAGGTGAGGAAGATGCATTTTCAATTTCCTCCTGCAAATTAGACTGGGACATGCTTTTCTGAAAATATCAGATAAGGGAAAAGCGTGCAGCTCTGGGGCTGAGTTTTCAGAATTGTATTTGAAAGACAAAAGCTCAGTGAGTTTTGTGAATCTCAAAAAGGAGAATTACAGCCACATCTTGGAGCCCTGGTGGGTAGGAGGGAGGTGGTTTAGTGCCCTGATGCTGTTGGGTCCACTGGTCATTCTATTTCGAGACAAGTTGGAAAAGAGTCATGTGTCTCTCGTACCTCAACCAACTCTACCAGACCCATCACCAGGTGAGTACTATGACCTGCTCCCTCTGAGCACGTGCCAGACACTGCAGGGACCACAAGAAGCAAATATGTTGCCACACTGCCCTCCCGGAACTCACAGTCTGATTAGGGAAACGACGGGTCAGAGTTTAGGTTGCTTCCGGTTGTGAGTAACACACAGCCCACCCAAAAGAGCAACAAACAAGTAAGGACACATCGCGATTTAGACTCAGAGTATCTGAGATGGTTACCTACACTCAGATACCCTCTTCCATGACATCCATCAACCCCTGCAGACCTTTCATTCCTGATAAGTAGTTCTCAGCATCATTGCACGTTAGAATGTTGTGGGAATCTTTAAAATACAGTGGTCCAGGCTCCACCCCAAACCAATCTCTGGTGGTGGAGAGAGAGAATCAATATTTTCTTTAATTAATAGATTTAATTTGAGTGGTTTTGAGCTTGCTGAAGAATTGCAGGAAAAATGCAGAGAGTTCCCATGTGACATCTCCACCCCTACACAATTTCCCCTATTATTAACATCTTGCATCAGTGTGGTACATTTGCTACAATTGCTGAGCTGATATAGAGATATTATGATTAACCAAAGTCCATGGTTTCCATCAGAGCTCATTGTTTGTGCTGTAGAGTTCTGTGGGTTTTGACAAACACATAATATCTTGTATCCACCATTGCAATATGGTACTGAACGTTTTCACTGCTATGAAAATCCCCTGTGCTCTCCTGTTCATCTCTCCCTCCCTGAGTCCCTGGAAATCACTGATCTTTTTTTTTTTTTCTATGGTTTTATCTTTTCCCAAATGTTATACAGTTGGGACCATACATGTCGCTGTAGCTGGAATCATTATTTTTTTAGAAGGTCACCAGGTAATTCTAATGTGCAGCAGCCTTGAGAACCACTAGACGATAGCCTGGGATAACTATATGTTAATTTATCTGAAAGAATCTTCAAGATAAGCCAGTGCAGATGAGAAATATGCCTTGGAAGGGAAGTAACTTGGCCAAGATCACGTGGGAAGTTCAGGAATCTTCTAAGTGACTTACATCGTTTTTCTGAGATAAACTGTTAAAAGCAACTTACAGTGTTATCTTTCTCAAGGTTCTAAAATTCACCGATTTAACAGCTATTTGTAGAGGATCGGTCCTGGGCTACGCACCCCTGGTGCCGTGGACACAGCTATAAACTGAGAACAGCTCCTGACCTCAGAGGCCGCCATTAGTCAGTCGGAGACACAGACAAGTTAGCAGTTGCACAATGCGGCGTGTGAACAAGAGCAGCCAGTGCCCATACACATGCTGACTGTTCCAGCACTTTGTAGTATTAGCTCATTTAACCCTCACAAGAGCCCCTGGAGGTAGGGATAATTATTACCCCATTTTACAGATGAGGAACTAAGGCGTAGAATGGTAAAGTGCTCTACCAAAGGTCACATAAAAAAATATTCATAGATGGGACAGCTGTTACCGTCCAGGGTTCTTGGCCTCCTTAATCAATAGAAATTGATCAGAGGCCAGACCGGAAATTCAGGCAAGGCTTTGTTGGGGCCCCTGCTGCAGCAGGGGGGAGCGAGAACCAGTAACAGGTTCCCCTGCTCGCTGGCTCCCTGGGGTGTGTGTGGGGCGAGCTGGTTCCTTACATGGGGTGAGGGTAACAGCGAGTCTGCTTGTATGGTATGTGGTTTATATCTCAATAAACCTGTTTTTAAAAATTTAAAAACAAGAAAAAAGCTTGTCTGCGGGTCGGGCCGGAGGGGGGCGCAGCTTAGGTGGTTTGTCCACCCCTCTGGTGGTGTTGAGTGCAGGGGGCATGCACAGGACCCTGCTTTTGCTGCTGGCTCTTGAAAAATGGCAGTTGGGTTTTTGGTCTTTTTGTATCCTGTCTATAATTTGCCCCAACGGCTCATACAGGCAGTTGCTTTTAGTCCCTTATAGTTTCTTTGCATTTTGTTGCTGGAAGAGATGTTTGTCCAGGTGCAGGCACTGCAGCAAAGGGTCCCAGGTCCCAGCCTGTCTCAGAGCCAAGATTCAAACCCACCAGAGACTGTTCCGTGCACTAAATCATTGCTCCTGCACTCTGCTGTATTTTACACTTTCATTAGTGTGGACGTGGGGCTCTGAATGGCCCCTTCCTCATTAAACAACTCAGTGACAGCTTGATTCTGGAGCTTATTGTTGAAGCCGGACACATTCTACAGTGCATTCTACCTGAAAGCTGACTGCTTTCACCTGGCAAGTATTCAAATGCCCTGAAATCTCCGTCCTTACGACAAAAGCTTTGAACATCTTTACATCCAATTGTCTCTCTCAAGAATGATTTCATTTATGGGAGCTTATCAGCTGTTCTGCATTTATTGTTATTGAATAGTTTTTCATTCGTAGGGGGGAATGGCTTGCTTAAGTAGGTCATTGCTTGTTGGCATTTACGAGTTTTAAATCTAAAATTCACCCATATGTTAATGTGTTGCGAGCAGCACCTCAAAGAACAGGCTGGTAAACAATGTAAAGTGTTGGGCAAAAACAATCCCAAGCAGGAGCAATTGATATGCGGATTACCAAAAAAAGGGATTCAGATTTGGTTGATCAGGAGAGGAGTCTGGAAGTGCCCTTGGGACTAGACAATTAAAACTAAGACACAGGGACTTCCCTGGCGGTCCAATGGTTAAGACTCCACACTTCCACTGCAGGGAGCATAGGTTCGATCCCTGGTCAGGGAACTAAGATCCTGCATGCTGCTTGGCCAAAATAATAACAATAAAAATTAAAAAAATAAAACTAAGACACAAATGCCATGAGCAGGTTCACTAAAGAAACTCATGGGCATAAGAGAGATGCCAGCACTTCATCTACTTATGATTTCTCTACCTGTAATCTCTCAGTTGCAAATCCTGCCAAAATAGTTGGGTAACTCAAGCAAAATCCCAGGGTTGAGTCTCATTGGCCCATCTTGGGTCACATGATGATGCTAGGACCAATCATTACGGGCTGTAGGGGAATGAATGAGTTGATTGGTGGAAATTTGGGCTCATGGCCAGAAGGTCAGGGTCCCTTTCCAACAACAAAGACTCAAAGTAGAGAAGAGGTGGCTTCCCAGGGAATCTGTGTCCCATTATTAGGGGAAGCAGACATGGACAATCAATCAAACAAAACAATACCTTCCGATAATACCTGTCTTACCTCCATACCTGGCTAACCCTTGGATTGTCATATTAAATTCCCTCTGGATGCAGGCTCTTGAATTTTCTTGTGGGACCCTTTTCAGTGTTTTGTTCAAGTTTCACAGGCAGGAGATGGGGGAACAATGGGGGAAAGGGCCCCAGGTGTGTGGTTAAAATAGGAGAAATGATGGAACAGTCACAAGTGTAAGCCAGGTTGTAAACAGGGGAAAAACGCTTTCAAGGAGCCCAGGGAATGGTGTCAGTTTGGTAGCTGGGCAGAAGGAAGCATCAAGCTGGTAGAAAGGATCACTGATTCTGGAAGCCACATTCATGTATAAGGATTTTCTTTGAGATGTTTGTTTTCCTTGACGCCCTTAAAGGGCCAGCTAGGCTAGAAACTTGGGACTGTCAGTGTGTCTGATCCTATTGTGTATTATGGAGTCCTCTCTGGATGATGAGGATAAAATAGCTACCGTTTATGGAGTCCTTATTAAATTCCAGGAACTACGCTAGGCATTTTGCATTGGCCACTCAACTTAATTAGGGCAATGACTCTGGGAGATATGTGGTATTATTATTATTATCCCAAGTTTACAGATGAGAGAATCAAGCATCTGTCTAACGCCAGCGTCTGTGGTATTATCCACCACACAGCCTCCCTTGGCCTCACTGTGAGGTCCTGTTGCCCGTCCATCCAAATTCCCGATTCTGCTTTACTATGACTTAATCCATGGGAGTAGATGACATGAAAGACAAAAATAATACCTCTTAGAAGCTAAGTCTTGAACAGAGTAGAAAGCATTTCCTACCAAGCAGACGACCCAAATTGGCAGAGTCTTGGTAGGCTCATGGGGTTTGAGAGGAGAAACACAGATCTTTTAAAGCCAAAAAAAAAAAAGAAAAGACAAACGATGTCTCTCCCCTACTAGGGATGTAGAGTCTCTGCGTGGGGTTGCTTGCGTGACTCTGGCTGTATCTCACCTTTGGGTAAGCCCTGGAGTGGATGGAGGAGGTCTCCTGCACAGGAAGGGTCCCTGCATCAGGACTGGGCATCCAGCTGCATTGTGATATGGCTGAGTCGGACTTTTATCTTCCAATCATGTTTGCACAAGTGCCTGAAGGTTAGGTGACCAGGTCAGAGTTTATCGATAATGAAAAATGTTCGCAGAATAGCTTTGATGCTGGCTCAGTATCTGGTTGATTTGCAGAAAGATCAAGAAAGTCCGAAAAGGGACTTCCCTGGTGGCGCATTGGTTAAGATTCCACCTGCCAATGCAGGGTACACGGGTTTGAGCCCTAGTCTGGGAAGATCCCACATGCTGCAGAGCTACTAAGTCCATGCTCCACAACTACTGAGCCTGCACTCTAGAGCCCGCGAGTCACAACTACTGAGCCCGCTTGTCACAACTACTGAACCGCGTGCGCCTAGAGCCCGTGCTCCGCAACAAGAGAAGCCACCGCAATGAGAAGCCCGCGCACCACAACGAAGAGTAGCCCCCATTCACTGCAACTAGAGAAAGCCCTCGCACAGCAATGAAGACCCAACGCAGCCATAAATAAATAAATAAATAAATAAATAAATAAATAAATAGAAAGAAAGAAAGTCAGAAAATGTGTGTTGCCATTATTTTCTTTCCTCCACTAGAAGGAATTCTTCTGGACCCTTCTTGATGTTCTCAACACTTCTGATGCTTCAGGATCATATTATGGGCAAAAAACATACTGATAGGTTCCTGGTTTGGTCTGGAAAGATCTACTTCACGACCATGTAAAAATATATATATATGTGAACGAAAAAATAATTACCAAAAACAAACCAAAAAATGTGAACTGATTGTCACAAGCTCTACAATATGAGCTAGCTCCCTCTCTGGGTCTGGGCTTCAGACGTTCCCACCCACCCCTCCTGCGCCACTGCACCCTGCATGGTTCCCTGCCGGGCACCTTCGCTGCTGTTGTAGAAGTTGGCATCACAGCTAAGGTGATAGAAATGACACAGTTACCTCCTGTCTCTGGGTGACCAGCTGAACTCAAACTCCAGGGTGCCTGCCCATGTACAGTGATCTCTGCTTTCTCTGCCATCCCCATGAGAAAGGGGAGAGATTCTTCCGCAGGGGATCTGTACCAAATAAGCAAATATGTAGTGTCAATGTTGTAGTAAGGCTTATCCTTTCCTGAGTTCTTGGAGAGGAATACGTTGGGGCCACACATGAAACTTAAAGAGTGTGGCAGGGGGGTCTTGCTCAGATCTGGGGCTATTATGTTCTTAAGTTTGTGAGTTCTCGTGATGAGTGAATAGATGCTATCATCTTCAAGCAGGGTATTTAACCTTTCTAAATTTCGGTTTTCTTATCTAAAAAATGGGAAGAGTAATATTAATGTCCTTATAGGTTGCTAAAGACTTGGTATACAGCTTGATGCATGCATACTAAGTACTCAGTAAATGTTGGCTCTTGTTAGTTTAATGCCATTTTTCAAAGAGATACATGCAAGGGCCTCCAGAAAACTCCGGGGCCTCTCCACTCCTCTACCTGACATGTGTGTGAAATTCAACACACCCCAAACTAAATACCCATCCTTCCATCTGCTCCCGGAATGGTCTTCTGCATCTCACTTATGACACCACATTTATTCCGTGGACCCCAAAGTCCTTTGATTCATCCTTGAGTCCTTTCATTAGATACAACCTACATCTAGTCCATCAGATAATACCATTGCTTTAACTCCAAAATCTATCAGGAAATGAATTACCTGCATTCTTAACTCACCAGGATTACTGCCACCACCTTCTCACGGGTCCCCCTGCTTCTCTCATCACTCCCCCACCCCCCAACCCCGTCAAGAAGTCAACATCATAGGGCAGGAAGGGCCTTGTCCATTTGGTTCATGGCTGTGGCTCTGTGCGTGTCATGTAGTAGGTGCTGAGTAAATATTTACTGAATGAATGAATGAATCCTTTACACAGCACATCATTTTATAATTTTTCTTCTCAAGATCGTGAAGACTATGGTTATCGTTCTTTAGCTTTTTAAAATCCTGCCAATAAGATTTAAGACAGTTTATGTATTTTCGGGTCCTGATCTGTCGGGGTCCCAGGTACCAGAATATGAGATTCAATTAGTTTAAATGCTGCTGTAATATAAATTCTGGGGAAGACACATCCTTCTTCACGTGGTATTTTATAACATGAATCTCATCCAGAACCACCGATGGAGAGAGGGAAGTCAGAGAAGATTCCAGAAAAACTCTCTAGAGCCAGAAAAAAAGAATCAGGATTCAATCCATGTCTTCCTATGCTTCTCTGCTGCCTTGTAGGATGGCACGATATGCTGTGTCAAAGACACACTCTCCTGATAGCTGTCAAGCTTATAAGATGCCACGCAAGTGCCTCCTTACCCTTTTTATCTCTGGGTGATTATCAAATGAAGCAGCAAGCAAGTGACATGCTCTGTCAATCAAAGACAAGATAACCCATAATATACTGAGGTCTTGAATATTTTCCAGGCATATACTTTATTTATGGGACTTGTAATATTGCTATCCACTTTTTTTTCATTGTTTTAAATTAATTTTGCTTGGTATAGAGTTGATTTACAATGTTGTGTTAGTTTCAGGTGTACAGCAAAGTGAATCAGTTATACATATACATATATCCACTCTTTTTTAGATTCTTTTCCCCTATAGGTCATTACAGAGTATTGAGTAGAGTTCCCTGTGCTCTACAGTAGGTGCTTATTAGTTATCTATTTTATATACAGTAGTGTGTCTATGTCCATCCCAGTGTCCCAATTTATCCCTCCCCTGGCTTTCCCTCCCGGCAACTATAAGTTTGTTTTCTATTGAATACATCTGTGACTCTCTTTCTGTTTTGTAAATAAGTTCATTTTTACCATTTTTTTAGAGTCCACATATAAGTAATATCATTTTTTCCCCTCCCCTTGATAATGCGTGTGTTACTTTGGAGACAAAGAGGCCGTTGCTTATGGGGAGAAAATAAGAAACTCACAAATGGAAGAGACATGCTTTTCTAAGGTGGTGACTTTTCCTGACTTTACCATCCAATCTCAAGAAGTGCCTGTTTACGGCAGGCACGTGGACATGCCGGGGAGATAAATTTTCTGGTGCACATTCTCAGGACTTCCAAAGAATGGAAAGGTAAAAAGATATGGCCAGGCTAGTCAATACTGACTATTCCAAGGATTCGATACCTGTCAGCTCTGATGGATTTCTGGACCCTGCATGACTCAGCAGCTAAGTGTTCATGCTGCATCTGAGCTGTTAAGAGCTGTACACTTTTGTTCAGGCACAAAATTATGAAACCAGCTATGACTATGCTTTTGTTGCTATGGTAATTTATATTCTCACTGTTTTCATAACTTCATCAAATGCAGGCAATCAGGAGCAATGTGGTACTTCTACATAATTTAACACTAAACCATCCATAACGACTCTCAGAGCCATTTGAAACATTACATGAGGAAATTAAAAGCAAATAGAAATAAGTCATCTCAAACCTGAACGCTATAAATATTTGAGGTGGGCGCATAAAATACTTAAAGAAAATTTTTGATGTTAGGAACAGACATTTCTAATAAATGGTGCAGAACAATGATATATTGTAAAAAATATCTTTGAGCCTTTTTTTCTCACTTCAAAAGAGAAACAAAAGAGAATAGTGCTTTCTAATTGTTAAGACACAAAACATAAAGTGATTTTTCACAGGCTTCAGTAATATGGTTATAGTACTTGATCACAAAACCATAATTATTAGCCTTTGCATGAATATTGGTATTTTAAAGGTCTGATTACTACACACTGAACTTGTGTCCAAAATATTTATAATAGGTTAAACTAGAAAGCGTGACAGTTCTTAATATATAATCAAATCCTGTGTATTCTTACACAGACACACACACACACACATACGCACAATCAATTCAAAAGCATGTTATTAGCGAACTATGTCAGTTTTGTTTCTTTGCTTCTGGTTTGTTGTTGGTTTGTCATTATCGCAGGTTTAACGCACTAGGTTGTATTTGCCTTTATTCGTGAGTAATTCCCACTGTTCTTGGTGCTCCCCTGGGTCACAGAAAACTGTATTTATGTGATCACTGGAACCCTGACCCTTCTAAAATATAGCTTGAGGTCAGTATGTGGGGCTGGGATGGATTTCAGAGTTAGGACAGAATCCAACCCTTTATCATCCTAGAAACATGTTATTCCTCCAGCCCCAGCCGTGGGGATGTGGGTAGAGGGCTACGCACCGGCTGTGTTTTCAGCGTTGCCTGGAACCTGTCCACTTCCCCCGTCCCATCCTGCACCGGAAATGTGTTTTCCTCCAGCTTGATGGGACAGTGTGATGTCTTCAGAGTTAACCCACTTGTGACTATGAGCCGACCGCCGGATGACGGTGGGTACTGAATGATGGACGGCAGAGCGGGCTGCCCAGGGAAGGAGGACAGAGGAGGAAGGAGAAAGGGATGCTGAGGGGTGAGAAGAGATGATGGATTCATCCTCTCATCCTCTAGCCACTGAGCATCTTCTGAGGACCAGGCACTGGACCAGGCGCTGGGTCTGTAGTAGACACAGCTGCTGCCTGCCCTCCATCTGGGAGCCCCTTTTCCTTCTTGGTACAGCTCTGACGTTATTGAGATGCCTTACCCTCTTCCACACTCACAGTTTAGAAGAAGCTGCTTCCAGCCCCCAGCTCCAGACTTAGGTCCTTTATTGTATAAGGCACATCATCCCCTTAGAACTTCTTATTGGTCCAGGTAAGAACACATCACCTACGTTGACCCAAACAGAAGGTAGCCAAGGTTCCTAGAGTAAGATTGGGCGAGTTTCTGGGTGCATCTACATGTCTATACACACGTGTGTGATAGAGAAAAAATAAATGCGTGGTTCTGCCATTAGGAGCCTTCTTTTGTGGACCAGAGGAATTACGGTTTGATTAGAAGCAGAGCAGAGACATGGAAAAAATCTTGATCAGTCATGAATGGCATTGTTGAGTTGCTGAGTCAACCACATGAGTAATTTTCCCCAGATCTTGATCTCTTAGGTGAGAGAAAACAATTTCCTTCTGATTTAAATGAGTCTGAGTCACAGTTTCCAACTGCCTGCAGCTGGGGGCATGGCATTTTTTCTAGCGAGGATCTTTTGGGTGACGGAGCGGATACAAGCTACTTCACTCTCCCGGCTGTAACCTCAGCAGCACATGGGAAGCCACTCTTGGAAAGATGTGATTCTGGTGGCTTCACGTGGCCCCACTCGACAGGGCAGGAAGCAGAGTTGCCAAGCGGTTGAGGAAGTGGGGTCCTTCCATCCCTTGCCACTCTTCACACTTTCCCGGAGGTGGTACATCTAATCCATGCTCTGTATATAAGGACCCGGGATTCCTTCCAGGAGACAGTACCGGCTCCTTGGAATCAACCTCAGGTTAAAACAAATTTGGATTTAAGGCCTACTTGAAAAAACACTGGTGTTTTTCTGGTGTCAGCTCCAACACGTCAAGAGCTTGGAAGTCATCACTTCTGTACTGACAGTGAGACACATCTGGAAAAAACTGCTAGTCAGTGACTTTTCTTAGACCCAGCAGAGCACTGAGGTTCAAGGCAAACCATCATCCTGAAATCCAGATATTCACAATAAATAAATGAATGAATGATTACATACATCAGCAGAAAAATAGATAAATTTCCTGAGCAAAAGACTCCAAATAATTTATGCAGATGCTACATCCTCAAGGAGGTGCAGTCTAACTGCCCACTTCTTACAGGTGGGCTACTCGCAGTGACTCTCTTCCAAAGAGTAAGGTATGGAAATGAACAAGGGGCGGCGCTGGACCGACTGAGACGGCTTAGCATTGAGAGAGTAGGTTTCCGCCACTCAGCACAGTGGGGCTTTGAAATAGTGATGTGGTCACCTATAAAATATAAACGTACATTCCTAGCATCCGAGTGTGTGGTCTGAGATTCCTACCTCCTGCAGGCACGTTGTTTGTGACATTACTGGGGCCGCCACTTTGTCAGCAGCGTTCAGTAGCAGATCTACGATTTCTGTGTCACTAATAATATTACTACTGTCAGTTCACTTCCGCACAGAAGGTGCGGTGCCTCGAGCATGGCGCTATGGAGGGCAACTCCTGTGTTTCCTGAACCCTCAGAATGTCAGGGCTGAAAACAGTTGCTACGTGATTCAGGTTCCTAGTAGCCATAGGTAGCACGCATAAAGTGGGATAATCTGGGGAGCATTTAATAGACTACGTGTAAAGTATTGTGCAGGGAAACCCTGGGGATTCGTAATAGAGAGGCACCCACCATCTCTCACATGCAGGGGTGAGGGACTGCGGACGGCATGGTAGCAGAGTGACAGGGAGGGCTGTGCTGGGAGGGCCACCAGGCAGGACCTGGGACTGCCAGTAAAGGAAGCAGCCAGTCTACTGCAATACCACGGGAAGCTTGCTGGGGAAATTAATACTTTAACTCGGCTTTTGTCCCTCCCTCTGATCTCCTGCTGGTGCATGTCACTGTCAGATACCAGTATAGATCCCAGGGCAAGATAGCTCTTTGATATGCAGGAAACACAGAGGAGAAGGTGGAGAATGCTGCCTACCAGATATCCATTCAATCTTTCTCCTTTAGAATCAAAACCTCAGTCATATTCAAGGTTACACTATGCCCAACATCTCTTGTAATTAAGTGCACCCTGTTATTAAGTGCTGAATAATGGAAATGTTATGTGAGAGTTCTGGAAAGTCTCCCTTAATGGAACAGATGCAGGTGAGAGGTGAAACCCATTTGGTTCTCCTGCCTCACATTCTTTCTTGCTGTCTAGAATGTGGATGTAATGACTGGAGCACTAGCAGCCATCTTGGGTCATGAGGTAAACTTGACTTGGAATTATGTCAGTGTACCAGAAACATAGAAGTTAGTGGCCGCACACCACCGTTCCTTTTGATCTGGGAATTTGTTTCCTTCTTCTGGTCCAGTGAAACATTTTTCTAACTGAATAGTTATTAAGGGAAGAACATTATTTGAACTGGAAAATAGAGAAGGGTAAGGCAACAGGTGAAAATGATGGCTGTTGATAAATCTCTGGTGGGGAGTCATGGAAATCACTAAGTATTGATATGTCTAATATTCAACTTTCGGTTTATTTATTCATTCACGAATTCAACTGATATATGTTAAGGCTCTTTTGTGCCTGGTGCTTACTCAGCCTTGGGGCTACAGAGATAAGACTGGGTCAACTCCTGCCTGGTCTCCTAAGAGTTGAGTGGATAAAGCAGATGGTGGTTGTAAAAGATTTACAAGAATGATGAGTGCTGGGAAGGAGAGACACAGAGGACATGTTAGGAAATAGTGGTGCGGGGGGCAGAGGGTGGGTCTGCTTAAGTGGACAGAAGTGTCCGAAGACATCACGCTGAAGCTGAGACATGAAGGAGGAGGAGGAGCCAGTGGCCGGAAGCACAGGGCATGTTTCTGGAAGGTGACGGGAAAGAGCAGAGACACAGCTGTCCTGGGAGAGGGCTGCTCCTGCTGGGAACGGAACTACCTACTGAAGGTGCTTCTTCAATGGTTGTTTGTTTTAAGAGAGACAAAACAATCAAATTGATATCAAACAGTTTAATTTCTTTTCCTGGCTTAGGAGATAAAAATAATAATGAGGTCGGTCAATTCCACATCCACCACCTCTGAGCCACGGTTCTGGCGGGAAAAGAGGAAGCCATTGAGGAAGGACCTGAACCACATCCAAGTCTCTGGAAGTCGTGGACCGACCTGGATTAAGACCCTGTTATTTCGGGAGCTCACCGAAGCACAGGAAGGACAGAGAACTAGAGGAAACCTAGCTTCTCTTTTTTCTGAATTTCACGTAATTGAGATGAAATGTCTGAAGGCAGCAGCAAGGGATCTGTACTGTTTCCTAATCACCTCTCCAAAGCCCCCGCAGCCAGGACCCCAGACACTGTCACGAGGCCCCTGGGCTTCCGTGTGCTCGGTGCCCACACGAGGGACGGTGGGTTCAGCCCCGGAGGGGAGGGAAGGGCAGCTTTCAGCCCGGCTCCTATTTTGACAAAGGAGCTCACTTTTCTTCTTGAGCAACCAATCTGTACAGGGAAGATGGGCACAGGGGAGAAAATTACACGTAGTGCCTGTGGATTAGAAAGAAGGCAAGACTGGAGCCTCGGCTCTTAGCATTGATTTTGAATGAGGGAAGGGGCCTCAGGACACTCACTGCCTTGTAGACATCAGCAAGCCCTGGCCAAGTGGACCGCATCACTTCCAGGTTGCTTTCCTAGGATAACTGTCCCCTTTGGTGTCGGCAGATACCAGCTCCCAGCAGGTGTCATCTCTGGGATTCTGTTCAGAAGCTTTCCTGAGCCTTGGGAACTTATCAAAGAGTCATCTGATGAATGGATGTAACTGGACAATTTTTATTCTGTAGCACACTTTTTAAAAATTGAAGTATAGTTGACTTACAATATCGTGTTAGTTTCAGGTGTACAGCAAAGTGATTCAGAATATATACATATATTCTTTTTCAATTCTTTTCCCTTGTAGGTGATTACAAATACTGAGTTGAGTTCCCTGTGCTCTACAGTAGGTCCTTGTTGGTTATCTATTTTATATATGGTAGTGTGTATATTGTAACTGGACAATTTTAACTGAGAGAGAGAGAGAACTTAACAGAGCAGGCCCTCGAACCCCATTCTGAGCTGCGCTGGTCTAAAGGGAGAAAAGACAGGGTCCTGCTGTCTCTGTTGGTCTCACTGCCCTCACCCCACAGTGTTGTGTGTGATTCCCAAGCTACAGAGAAGGTCCCCCCTTTAATATTCAGGGGCTTCAACGTAAGTCATCTCTTTCTTCTGCACTTGCCCCGCCACCAACGGAAAACAAAACAAAACCAAAACCAAAAACCTGTTTCATCTCTGGGAAAAACAAACACAAAATCGTGAGTCAACACACACAGAGTTGGCTATGCAAAGTCTAGCTTCCAAGTCCTAAGCACTCCCACCAAATTCTATGCTCAGTTCTCTCCCCCTTGGATGGCTTGCCCATGGTAGATGCTCAGTCAAATGGTTAAATTGCTCATACGGGATTCAAGCTTTTTTTGCTTGTACTGAACTCTCTCTTGAAAGACCAAGAAATTGGGTGGAACACACTTTAGGCAAGTCTGGCCTCAGGGCAGCCAGTTTGCAAGTGGCTCAGAGGCTGCCCTGGAGAGAGGGCTGCAAAGGGAGGAGGGCAGCTGACTGCCCTCCATGTGTATATATTTTAACTCTGACACCCCATGAATCCTTTATTTTCCTGATGCCACCGAGGCACCAGGGCCTGACGGTGACACTGCACTGAATTTGCAGCAGCTGCACTTGAACGGCATTCGGTTGCCCTCATCTGCTGTGATGTCCTGCCGCTCTGCGCAGGAGCCTTCAATAATTACCTTGTGAATCTTTTTCTTTAAATGAAGTGGGGGACTTCAAGAGGCTTCCACATCCGGGAAATAGGGGCAAGCCTGACATTTCCCTGCTCTAGAAAAGGGCACTGAAGGATGCGTGGGTTTGCCTGAGAGCAGGAGACTCGAAACCAGGCCGGTTCCTGGCATGCTCGGCACCCACTTCGGGCTGAGAGCACATCCAGCGCTCAACAGGGAGAAGCCTGGGTCTGGGAGCCTCCGTGCCCTGGAAGCGTCCTGGCTGGAGAAGCTTTGCTGTCAGACTAGGTTGGACTTAATCCAGCCCAGGGCACAGGCTCTGAAATGCCCACCACATCACCATTCTCTTCTAAAAATAAAATGTGGCTCATCCAGCTTCACTACCAAAAAAAGTCTGAAAATATAGATTAGCCAAAGATAGCATTGAAACACTCATTCTTCCTGAGATAAACACTCTAACCCTCATGTATTAAACTTCAAGCCTTATTCTTTTTAATTTTTTTTTTTAATTTATGTATTTATTTATGTATTTATGGCTGTGTTGGGTCTTCGTTTCTGTGCGAGGGCTTTCTCCAGTTGTGGTGAGCGGGGGCCACTCTTCATCGCGGTGCGCGGGCCTCTCACTATTGCAGCCTCTCTTGTTGCAGAGCACAGGCTCCAGACGCGCAGGCTCAGTAGTTGTGGCTCACGGGCCCAGTTGCTCCGTGGCATGTGGGATCTTCCTGGACCAGGGCTCGAACCCGTGTCCCCTGCATTGGCAGGCGGATTCTCAACCACTGCGCCACCAGGGAAGCCCAAGCCTTATTCTTATACATACATATACACACATCAGATAGATAGATAGATACATAGATACATAGATAGACAAAAGACATTAAATCCCCCATACATTTTTTTCCCTTAAAATGATGCTATAAACATCTGTGGTAGATTATTTTACCGTTTTTAATTTTTCTCTCCCTTTGTGATCACCACCATCATCATCATCACTATCATCGTTATAATCGCCACCATCATCACTATCATCGTTATAATCGCCACCATCTTTGTCATGATCATTATCACCATTATCATCACCATCATCATCACTGTTTTCATTAAGGCTTCTCTACTAATTCTGTTCTGATGGTGGAGTAGTTGAATAACTAAAATTTCAGCTCATCTAGTATAACCTGTTTCCATACATAAAAATGCTGTTAGTGTACCTAACAACCGGCATCCCATCCCTGATTACAGTTTTTCTGAAAGGAGGAACACTTTATATTGCAAAGAAGCTCCCACAGGTTTTTACAGCTTGATTATTTCTTTGAAATAAATATCAAGGAGTGAAAAGGGCTCAAATAGAATGTTCCATTATAAGACTTTGAATTCATATTGCCAAATTGTTTTTCTTAAATCACTTACACTATGAAAATCCCCATTTCATCATATTCTGCCAACAAAGGAGACTATATTTAAAAGTTATTTGCCAGGGTGATGAATAAGACATTAACATTTCCCAGTTTTTTTGTGTGTGCTTTTTATTAATGACAATGTTGAATTTTCACTTCTAGTAAATTTTCTCAAAGACATATTTCCTCAAATATATATATTTCCTGTATTATTTTATTTTCATTTCTAATTTGCTTGTTTATGTCCTTTATCTTTTAATAAAACACTTTTATTAAAGTGTTTGCATTTATATTGGGTGATTTAGAAATCTTTACATATTAAGGATGCAAATGCCTTGTCTTCTAGATTACAATTCCTTCCCCAGTTTTTGTTTGCCTTTTAGTTTATTTATAATGCATTTTAATAAACAGAAGTTTAAAAATGTATAGTCACACGTGTACACTTACATTTATGGCTTCTTAATTTTCTCTCAGGATAGAAAATGCTCTCATATTTTATATATCATATAAGCGTATACCCTCTACGTTTCATGTTGATTAAAATGGGATTACACAGTGATCTAGTAACTCATTTCTGTCTGTTCCTGATAATTCCTTTTTCTAGCCCATCATGGGGTTTTTCTCTTATTTAAGCCAGACCAGGAAGCATGTGTGGCCTCAGGAAAGGTAAGGGGTGAAAATGGAAAAATAATGGAATAACAGAAGCTGCAGCAAATGTTCCTGAGAAAAGCCTGCTTTCTGCTCCCGGTCTCCCTCTCCTGTCCTCCCCAGGTGGCCCCGAGACCCAAGGGGAGAAAATGGGACGTGATAGAAATAGACAGCTTGGGAGTCTGAGAGTAAGGGACTTGTGTGCCATGCATCTCAGGGGGCCTGGGGGATGCCAAGACTCAGATGGGTCCTGTCCCCAGCCCAGGTAGGAGTGACGGAGTGGCGGTGCCTACAGGGTTCGTTAGCAGACTTTCCTCCCACCTGTGGACTGAATGGAGCCTCGGAGCATCTTCCTACCCCTGCGAGAGATGTAGGAGAGGCTGTGACAAAGCCCAGGGTATGCCTGGGCAATGCGGGTACCGATGCTGTGACTAGACGGGAGGGGAAAGATGCAGCACTAAGGACCTGGGGTCACTCCCAATTCCCTAGAAGCCCCTACAGGACAGCGCCGCCATCCCCGGACCCTGAGCTGATCGTGAACACTCTAACTTTAATTAAATAATGTCTCCGTCCCTCTGTGGGGTAAAGGTTACAAATGAAAATGAATATATAGAAAATAAAATGGCTTTTCTTTTTTTTTTTAATATACTTTCACTTCCCCCTTTTAAATTGTTTCCAGCTTTATTGAGGTAAAATTGACAAATAAAAATTGCATATGTTAAAGGTGGGCAACTTGATGTTGATAGATAGGTGATAGATAGATAGGAAGAAAGAAACTCCACAATCAAGCTTATTAATATATCCATCACCTCACATAGTTACTGTTTTGTTTTTCCCTTTTTTTGTGTGTGTGGTGAAAACACTGAAGACACACCCTCTTCGAAAAATTCAAATACACATTACAGTATCATTAGCTACAGTCACATAGCTGTATAAATGTGTGTGTGTGTATATATATACACACACAAAGATATATATGTTTTAAACATATATATATGTTTACACAAAGATATATAAGAGTTACAACTCTTATATGTTAATAATATTAACAAAGTTGTAAATTCTGCACGTGTGAAGATGTGTCGAATTTCATCTTATCTCTAATACCGTGTTACTCATAAGTCTGGCAAATCCTTCTAAGTCAACAAAGGTATCTTTTTCTCCCCAAAACACACCAGTATTCATTTGGAAATAGTGACCACTGCATTACACTGGATACCACACAAACAAACACACATTGTCATACCCTTCCCTCGATTGCTCTAGGAAAGTAAGCAAAGTTACATTTCCTATTTTAGAAATTGCAACTAAAATGTTCTATGGGCAAATAAACAGGAGAGTGTGGATAGCAGATGCATTGGCCCCTTATCTACAGAGCTGATTCTAGCAATTCTTACTGATGATCACGCTTCCTACAATATATCAAGTGATGTGTCCAATCGCAGGAACAACAAAAATTTGTTGCCCTTACCTCTCAGGTAATTTGATTTGAAAAAATAGAGTTTCAAAATGTTTTCTTGATTTCCATGAAGAATTTAATAAGACCACACAAATCAAAAAGCAAAAGATTTTTCTTTGTATCTTGTCTAAATACAAACTAGATTTTGCTCAACTCCCTGCATATTCAGCCAATAGGCAGGTGTAAATTTTGACAAATTTCATTGAGCCTCTAAATTCTTGCAGAAGAAAATAGTCATGATCTGCTGAAAGTCCTGCTTGCTTTGTACACAACAGTGCTAAGCAGGAGTGTGATTTGTTTGCCTCTGACATTGAGGGCTTCTTACTGAAAGCTTTTGGTCACTTTTCAGTTTCCTCAACATGAGCAGAAGCTCTTAGTAAGATTTTTTTTTTTTATTTACTTTGTAGAAATTAAAGGAGAACACCTTCTTAGACAGGTGCCTTCAAAAGCCATAAAAAGGATATTAAAATGTTGGCCTGCTATGAAATTGTATTTTCAAAGTGTGGGACAAGTAAAGTGTCTTTCTCTGACTTGGAAATACACTGAGGAGGAGAACAGAAAAAAAGACTACATTAAAACAGAAATCTGGGGCTTCCCTGGTGGCGCAGTGTTTGGGAATCTGCCTGCCAATGCAGGGGACACGGGTTCGAGCCCTGGTCTGGGAGGATCCCACATGCCGCGGAGCAACTAGGCCCGTGAGCCACAACTACTGAGCCTGCGCGTCTGGAGCCTGTGCTCCGCAACAAGAGAGGCCGCGATAGTGAGAGGCCCACGCACCGTGATGAAGAGTGGCCCCCACTTGCCGCAACTAGAGAAAGCCCTAGCACAGAAACGAAGACCCAACACAGCCAAAAATAAAAAATAAATAATAAAGAACAGATGCAGGTAGTTTGATATGCTCATTGCATAACATAAATAGGGTACCAGGTGCAAAGTGCTCCAGAAAATGTACATGGCTTTCATGCTATAGGGTTCTTTTCACAAAAAAAAAAAAAAAAATGGTGGGGCATTTTAGATGTGGAGAAACGGGCTGAGGAATTGATAGATGCAGAGGACCTGATGGACAAACAGCTGGTCCACCAAAAAGCAAAAGCAAAACTGCGCTACAGAGTGAATGGACACTTTTGGAGAGCTGGAAAGGAACCTACAAGTCTAAAAGGCTGCTATTCCCCTATGTTCACAGCAGTACTGTTCACAATAGCCAAGACGTGGAAGTAACCTAAATGTCCACTGACAGAGGAATGGATAAAGAAGATGTGGTACATATATACAATGGAATATTACTCAGTCATAAGAAGAATGAAATCATGCCATTTGCAGCTACAAGGATGGACCTAGAGATTGTCAAACTAATCACAGTAAGTCAGAAAGAGAATGACAAACACCATATGATATCACTTATATGTGGAATCTAAAACATGACAGAAATGAACTTATCTACAAACCAGAAACAGACTTACAGACGTAGAGAACAGATTTGTGGTTGCTAAGGGGGAGGGGTTGGTGAGGGATGGAGTGGGAGTTTGGGATTAGCAGATGTAAACTAGTATATATAGAATGGATAAACAACAAGGTCCTACTGTATAGCACAGGGAACTATATTCAGTATCCTGTGATAAACCATCATGGAAAAGAATATGAAAAAAAAAAAAAAAAAGCCCGCTGTTACTTGTAAGTAACCCTATGTGCTCCATGTCACACGCTGTTCTGCAGACAATACAGGGTATGGTATCACATTGGGCCATCACTGTCGTGTGGGCTTGAGAAGAGCAGAGCAGAAAAGTCCACGTGAACTTTACAATTCAGTTAGTTTATAATGTATTTAGTTGCAACACAACATAAAGGAAAAGGAGGCCTCCTGAAAGCCACGGGCAGTTTAGAGAACTCTCCCGGGCTTGTGGCTCAGTAAAGCCTGCCTCTTACTCCCACCGTCAAAATGATCAGCTCTCCAAATTCCTTTGTTTTCGATTTAATTTTACGGCAGCCTATCAGGACTGATTCATCAGCTGTCGCCTCTGTTTACTGTTGATTCACTGGGGCTAGGTGATGAGAAAAAGGATCATTCAGGGATTGCACCGAATTTCAAGAGAACTGAAGTTACACTGGTTTCGAGAGAGATGATTTCCTTTAGCAGAAGCTCCCATTGTTTTTTCCCTTTGCCAGATGCATCTCACATGTTTGCTTGCAAAAACTCACAGATCCCCACAGACCTCTCCCTCTTGCCATCTGTTTATAGTCATAACCAACCCCCATGACCACTACGAACCTCTTTTCCATCTCCATAGTTTGTCATTTGCAAACTATCATATTATAAATGAAATCATACAATATGGGATATTTTGAGATTGACTTTTTTTCACTCAACATAATGTCCCCGACACCCATCTAAGTTGCTGTGTGTATCAATAGCATGTTCCTTTTTCTGCCAAGTAGCGATTGCACGTTCTGGACATACCACAGTGTGTTTCACAATTCACCTTTGGAAAGGGATTTAGTTGTTTCCAGTTTATGTTTATGACAAATAAAGCTGTTACGAACAAGAGTGGGCAGGTTTTTTTGTGGGGACATTTTGCTCCATGGAAAAATATACCCAGGAGTGTGACTGATGGTTGGTAATACGGTTTTGAATGAAATGAAGTGGGAAGATATCCAGGTGGTTAAAAGAACTAGGCATGACTTTTTGTCTTCATATAAAAAAATGATAGTCTCAAGCCCCTACTTGCTTTATTTAAAGTTAAAGAAGATGGAATCCGGAGTTTGGATTCTGTTATCAGTTTCAGAAATTCTATACAAAGAAATGCATAGTAAATACAGAATGTCTGGCCTCCTCCCCCCACTCCTGCAACAGCCTCGCAGAGAGTTAGTAGTGTGGATGCTGCGGAAATTCACTTAAAGTGCTTTAGGTCTAAATATGTCCACGAATATCCTCTCCGGGAGAGGAGACATCACACTGTACCAATTTTAAGGTTTCTTATTAAAAACACAATTTCAAACACAAAAAGCTCAGGTTTAGATCAAGATCAGAAGAGGAGGTTAGAGCATCATTTGTTTTAGCATCTTAACTGGGGGTCCAGGAGCTGAAATAACCTCCAGTCTGGCCACGTCTGAGAAACCTTCAACACAGATCCTCCAGGTGCCGACGGGAAGGAAGATGTTTTACCTGAAGGACACGCCAGGAACTTTGGTGGAGAGGAAAAGAAAAGAAGCAAGGAGAGAGACTGTCCCTTTATGACAGAGGAAGAACAAAGTTTTGTTAAAAGAAAAATACATAAGTTTTAGACAGCACCCGCTCTGGGCCCACAGATAAGCTAGCCCAGGTCGCAGAAACCAGAGTTATAATTCTTGTCACTGAAGGAGCAATCCAGGTGAGCTGTAAATATCACCTCTGGCCGTCATCTAGGTTAGCAAACTAAAGGTAGAAGAACCTGGAAGAAAGTGGGAAAGGTAGACGCAGCAAGTGTAGGGACTGGCCCTCCTTTCTCTGTTTCCCCAGGTGGTGATTAAGGCCCTCGGCATGTCGCATCCAAACGCTCATTTCCATCCGTCCCCAAACCCTCCTTCACCAGTGAGCATGCCACCTTGAGACCCCCGCACACTCTGTAAATTTCTCTCCCCAGATGCAAGGGGCAGGGTTGCCAGATTTAGCAATATGCAAATACAGATATATTTAGTATACAATAAAATTTTAGTACAAGTAGGTCCCAGATATTTCTTGGGAAATTTCTCCCATATATATAGGGGAGATATATATATATATATTTATTTATACTAAATTTAGTATTCATGCAACATAGTATATGTATGTATACATAGTATATATCCTATGTTTTATGTATACTAAGTCAAATATAATTAATAAATTATGCTTATCAGTTAATAACAATATTACAATTATTAATACAGTTAATAACCTAAATGTCCATCAACAAAAGAATAGATAAAGAAGATGTGGTATATATATACAATGGAATATTACTCAGCCATAAAAAGGAACAAAATAATGCCATTTGCAGCAATGTGGATGCAACTAGAGATTATCATACTAAGTGAAGTAAATCAGACAGAGGAAGACAAATATCATATGATAGCACTTATAGGTGGAATCTACAATATGACACAAATGAACTTATCTATGAAACAGAAACAGACTCACAGACATAGAGAACAGACCTGTGGTTGCCAAGGGGTGGGTCGGGGAGGGTTGGAGAGTGGGAGTTTGGGATTAGCAGATGCAAACTATTATCTATAGAATGGATAAACATTCTGTATAGCACAGGGTACTATATTCAATATCCTGTAATAAACCATAATGGAAAAGAAGAAAATTAATATGGTTAATAAATTATGATACTATAATAAATAATAATTAAATGATTGTTAGATTAATTAATTTAATAAATTTGATAAAATGCAGTTTTATGAATCTTTATATATTTATTTCATATTTACTGTTATATATATTTTTTACTTACATTGTAATAGAATTATATCTTTTTATATAGTACTATATACTTATTATTTTTATAGATGCTATATATTATATAATTAAATGGTAATATAATTTATTATTTAATATTTAAATATTTAGACATAGTGTTTATATATTTAGCATAAGTAGGTCCCATGAAATATCTGGACCTGCTTATACTAAAATTTTCTTTGCTGTTTATCTGATACTCAAATGTAACTGTGTGTCCTCTATTTAGGATTTGGGAACTCTAGCAGGGGGTGGGGCAGGGGCGGAGCTTACAGGGGACTCAGTCCCCCAGAAACCAACTGTTCACAAACTGGAGGACCTAGGAAGGCTCAGGAGGAAGAGCATTCAATTGGAGACACACAGAATCGCTACAAGGGTTGTTTATAAACCCAATTCAGGAAGGATCCATAGGCAGAAAGTCTGGAATCAGGAAGGCATTTTTTCCACTTCCCTTGAATGGTGCAGGGAGAAAACGGACCATGAAATTTTTCTTTGGCGTGCTTAAGGCCAAAGGACAATTTCTGCTGTAACCCTGGGCTTTACTACCTAATACCAGCAGCAAATAAAGATTTCTTTATTCATATATCCGTAAATATTTAGGACTACGTATCTGACGGCCAATGACAACGCTAAACAAGCACTCATGGCTTCCAACAGACTCTTAGAGTCTCTGAGGGAGGTTTCATTTTGCCATCATTGGGGAAATTAAACATTTGAAATGAGCTGTAAAGTCGGATCTCGACATAAATAATTCACAGGGAGACTCGTGGATTCCAGACACTCTTTTCTGTTTGCGGGGACGCTGCCCCCTGGACCCTGCAGCTGCCTTCTCTTCCCCGGCCTTCTCTCCCTCCCCATCTTCTCTCCAGAGGCTGCTACAAAGCTCCACACAATCAAGGGCCCTCCTTCTCATGTTTCAAAACTTAAAAATACAGCTTAGTCTGACTGCTTTGACACTCGATTTGATTTTGATGCAAACTACCCCCAGAGGACCAATCACCCAAAAAGTGCCTCTTTCAGTGGAATTTGAGGACGGACCACTGATGCTGTCACAGGTGTGTGGGACAGGTTTCCCTCACCTGTACTCATGGGTCCCCTGAGTCACCTGCCCACGTGGCACTTCCATCCCAACTCCCTATCTCCATCCCAGTGGGGCATCACCATTTCACATCTAACTTCCACGTACGTTTTTGGGTTTTGTTTATTAAATGACTAGAAATAGCAAAGTCCAAACAGAGTAAAACACTTAAAAATAAATTTTAAAGAAGCTTAAAAAGTACAAAGGGCCCCCTTATAAGCTCTTTGGTGTCTAGGTTGTGTCTTATTTATCCATAGAGCTCTGAGTAGTCTGCACGTGTAATCCAATCACGATTCATCTCCAAGACTCTGGGACTTACTGCTTGGAGGTGAGAACATTCACCCCAGTACCTGACCAAAGAAGGAGAAACACTTCTGGTTAAGCCATTAACAGTATCTGCAACCCAAGGCAAAGGAGTAGGAAAGACTGTTATGTCCTCACCTCCAAATGGGGCCCAGATGCAGTGACCACACCCAGCATGCCAGTCTCACCACACCCTGAGGACCGGTCCTTATTTCACATTACACGTGAAACCAGGGAGACACAAGAGGCAAAGTAGCTTTTCTGAGATCATCTAGACAGTGGCAGAGATGACCTTGGCAATGAAATTCTTTACTGCACACTCAGATTCTTTCCTTTTTTTTTTTTAAAGCAAGTTTTCTGCTTTTTTAAATATATATAAATTTATTTATTTATTTATTTGTTTTTGGCTGAGTTGGGTCTTCATTGCTGCGCGCGGGCTTTCTCTAGTTGTGGCGAGCGGGGGCTACCCTTCGTTGCAGTGCGCAGGCTTCTCATTGCAGTGGCTTCTCTTGTCATGGAGCACAGGCTCTAGGTGCGCGGGCTTCAGTAGTTGTGGCTCGTGGGCTCAGTAGTTGTGGCTCGTGGGCTCTAGAGCACAGGCTCAGTAGTTGTGGCACACGGGCTTAGTTGCTCCGTGGCATGTGGGATCTTCCCAGACCAGGGTTCAAACCCGTGTCCCCTGCATTAGCAGGTGGATTCCTAACCACTGTGCCACCAGGGAAGTCCCAGATTCTTTTCATAACACCATGATTCCTCTTGACCTGTATAAAAAATATTTTCAAAGTGCATTGCAAAACTGAAAAAGTAAATCATCTGCTATCTTCACTTTTTTCTACTATAAAAAATCTCATTGCCTTTGCCATTTAAAATATTTTGAGTCAAACTTTTTATTTAAGAAATAATAGAAACAAATGCATATAACCACTACATGGTGATGTGGACTCTTGCAAAAATTTCACATGTAAGAACTCATTCCATCCTTACAACCTATGAGATAAGAATTATTATTATCTCACCTTCAGTGATGAAAACTCTGAGAGAAAACAGAGAGGTTAAGTAATTTGCCTAATGTCTCACAGCTAGTAAGAGTCAAAGCCAGGATTTGAACCCAAGCAATTTGACTCCAAATGAGTATACCATAAAGGATGTTAATTTTCCTTTAAGAACAGAGTTCAGGGAATTCCCTTTCAGTCCAGTGGTTAAAATTCCATGCTTTCACTGCTGAGGGCCTGGGTTTGATCCCTGGTCTGGGAACTAATATCCCACAAGCCACGCAGCACAGCCAAACAACAACAACAAACACAGAGTTCAATGCCCAATGGGATAAAAAAGAAGGAAAGAAAAAGAATCCCCAAACTATATTTTAGAAAACCCATATACTGGAGACAAAGTAATAAAATCTAATAGGCAATAAGTTTACTCAAGCAAATGAAAATAGAAAATTAGAAAGATGAACCGGGGCTTCCCTGGTGGCACAGTGGTTAAGAATCTGCCTGCCAATGCAGGGGACATGGGTTCGAGCCCTGGTCCGGGAAGATCCCACATGCCGCGGAGCAGCTAAGCCTGTGCGCCACAACTACTGAGCCTGCGCTCTAGAGCCTGAGAGCCACAACTACTGAGCCCGCGTGCTGCAACTACTGAAGACACACACCTAGAGCCCGTGCTCCGCAACAAGAGAAGCCACAGCAATGAGAAGTCTGCACACCACGGCGAGGAGTAACCCCTGCTCGCTGCAACTAGAGAAAGCCCGTGCACGGCAACGAAGACCCAACGCAGCCAAAAATAAATTTTAAAAATAAATAAATAAAAAGAATAAAAAGATGAACCAAAATTGATAGGACCACTTTGTAAAATTGTTCAGTACTATCTGCGAAAGCTAGTACCTACCAAAGCTAAACATATGCGTACACCATGACCCAGCAATCCCACCCCTAAATATACACTCAGTAGGATTGCTTGCGTATTTTTTGCCAAAATTCATATATTAGAATATTCCAGACAGCAGTATTTAGAAGAGCCAGAAACTAGACACAAACCAAATGCCCAAAGACTTAACGTAAATCCTGGTATATTCATATAACATACAAATAGGTACTAGATAAAATATAATGTGTATTATACAAAACAATATATAATGTATATGATGTAAATATAAACTGTTCAATGATGGGAATACACAATCCAAAATATAAAAATATGGATACAATTAACATAATTTCGAGTAAAAGAAGCTGAGAGTATGTTTCTACTACATGAATCCATTTATACAAAAGACAGACACAGGCAAAACTAACCTTTCTGAGTGGCCACCCCGGGGAGCCGGGCAGACATAGCTGGAGGAAGGATGCCCAAGGACGGGACTCTGGGTGCTGCGTGTGTTTTGTGTCTTGAGCCAGGAGAAAGAAACACAGGTGTATTCAGTTGTGGAAGTTGGTCTGTTACTGGAAGTGGGGTCCTGCTCGCCGCTCGAAAGCCAATAAAGAGGCCAGGTTGGTGGAAAGGAAAGTTTGCTTTATTTTGGAGGCTGGCAACTGGGGTGGGGAGGTGAGGGCTGACTTCTGTCCAAAGGCAGACACTCTCCCCCCACCCCACGCTGATAATCAGGGGCAAGAGGTTTTATAGACGGAGGGAAGGGGCTCCGTGCAGAACCAGCACAGGCAGCTCCGACAGGCATCTTGAAACTGGTCATCGGTGGTCTGACCAGCGTCCTCTTGATGGTTTTCAGTACAGTGAGTCTTCAGTTCCAGGGTGGGTTTGTTCCCATTTCCTTGAGGCCAGTTCTCGGAATTGTGGCAGCTTATGTCATGGCTACAGCCTGGTCATCGTGTAGTTAACTTCTCCATCTGGTAGGGGTTTCTGTAGCTACAAGACAGCTCCCAGGACACGGCTCAGAATATGATCTCTAGCCCTTGAGGAGCAACGAAAGGGCCTTGACTCTGCTTAGTGACTAAACTATTATTATTTAGTCTTGCTGGACTGTTTTCCTTTGTTTCTGCATTTTCCCACTTCTCTGATTAAACTTACTCTTTGGCTAAAGTTTTTCCACAGACAAAAGGCAGGCTGAGGACATGGGGGGGGACGGACCATAGGGTCCTGCTCCGTTTCAGGTCCAGTGGGCAACAGTGAACACTTATCGATTAACCGTTAAATTAAGAAATTAAATGCTTTTAGAGGGTGAATGATTTGACCTTTCTTCAATATTACCTGCCCTTCTGCAACTTTGCCAGCCTTATTTCTTCTTTGCCTGCCTAGCCAACCTGGGATACCTAAGAACGTCTATGTTTTATTTGTTTTTTAATGTTCCTCCTTAAAAAGACATTGTCTTGCTGTGATAAATATACTAGCCTCTTGGAATGACTATCCCCCTTTCATTAACATGAACTTGGGGAGAGCTGGGGTGAAAAGAAAGAGCTCTGGTGGGTGGAAGAAAGCGGGCATTTTTTCATGTTCTCAAGCTCTCCCGGCAGACAGGGTGTCTCCTGGGTTCCCCTCCAGCCTGGACGGAGCCCCAGCTCCCTTGCCTGCAGCTGATGGCTGTCTTAAATGTACTGGGGCTCCTTGTGGAGGAGACTTGGGTTGGCTGTTATCTGGGATTAGAGCCTGTGGGATGACAAGTCCTGCAAATAAGCAACCAAGGAGACAGCTAGTAATGGAGAGAAGTTCCTGCCCACGGAGATACCTACAGGTGCTGAAAAACAGGCCAGTGTATACTGTGTTGCCAGGATGGCTAATGAGCACAGCATCCTTGAGAGAAATAGCCAAAATACGTGAAAAGCCTTCAAGATTGTGCAAAATCTTCAACTCAGAAATTCCAGTTCTAAGAAATTATTCTGGAAAATAACCGAGCAAGGGTTCACCCCGTACTAATTATATTCTGATTTTATCCATGCTTGGGATAAACGTGGTTTTAACTGAACCAATCTAAGTCAGATACAAGTTAAAGTAACTGAATGGGTAGTTGTAAATCGTTGCAAAAACAAAGGCTGTTTTGAGACCTATAATTTTCTGGCTGGTAGGTGAAGCAAAAGCCATTTCCTGATGGGATTTTGGAAACCAGCTTTCTGAAGAAATGTGTTTATATTCATCCTGGAATTCAGAGACAAGGCTGAACTTATTACATCTTCCAGGAACCAATTTATCCCCAGCGGCTCATACAGAGAAATGTGTCTTAATTCTGGTGGTGCAAGTGGCACTCAATATTTTAATTTATTTTCTCCACAGACAAAAATTTAATTTGTCACCATTTATTATGTTGCATGCTCCCTAATGGAAATTCTTGGAAACATTTCTTTTCTTTTCTTTTCTTTTGCTAAGTGGGTCGATAGATTGCATTAACCAACAACTCTTTACTTTCTTTTTTTGGCCATGCTCCACAGCCTGTGGGATCTTAGTTCCCCGACCAGGGATCAAACCAGCGCCCCCTGCAGTGAAGAGTGGAATCTTAACCAGTGGACCGCCAGGGAAGTCCCACCAACAACTCTTTTTTGAAATCCTGAGACACCTGTTGTAGCTGGTTGAGGTTTTAGCAAATGCAAAATGTGTTAATTAAATCAAGACTCAGAGGCTCCCCCTTCAGGCCAGTGGAAGAATCAAGGGTCATTTATTGCCTTTGGAATTTCTTCCTGTTATCCTGGTCTCCAAGGTCACTTCTCTTCTGTAATCTGAGACTTCACCAAAAGGCATCTGTATGGAGGCTGACAGAGAACTGGTCAACAATTTTGACAGCAGAGTTGGCAAAAAAAAAAAAATACATTCATACATCACACCTGAAATTCTGACCTACAGACTCAAAAGCAAATGAAAAACCTTGAACATCATGACCATTCAGTATTATGTAGAGTTATATGCCCAGAGCTCTATAGTTCTATTTTTATTTTTATTATTTATTTTTATTTTTATTATTTATTTTTATTATTTATTTTTTATTTTTATCTATTTTTATTTTTATTGCAGAAAGTTGTAGACAATTACAAGATCATCTCAGCTAACTTGAAGTTTCTATTCATAAGGTGTTGTCAAATGTAGGTCTCTCAGTTATACCTCCCTTGGGTATGGTGAGGCAGACAGACCAGGACATCACTGTCATTGAAAAGATAGTTCAAAAAAGAAAAGAAACAAATGAACTTATTTACAAAACGGAAACAGACTTATGGATATTGAAAACAAACTTATGGTTACCAAAGAGGAAACCTGTGGGGAGGGATAAATCAGAAGCCTGGGATGAACACACACACTATATATAACACAGATAACCAACAAGGACCTACTCTGTAGCACAGGGAACTCTACTCAATGTTCTGTGATAACCTATGTGAGAAAAGAATCTAAAAAAGAATGAATATATGATATGTATAACTGAATCACTTTGCTGTACACCTGAAACACAACATTGTAAATCAACTCCAATAAAATAAAGTAAAACAAACATAACCACAAGCCTCAAATAGAAAAAAAAAATTGTTTGTTACAGTTCTTACGAGGAGGGGGTGTCCCAGGCCATGAGGGGCCATTCGGGGAAGCACCAGGTCAGTCAAGAGGCAGAGGGCTGGGAGGAAAATGGGGTCAGGAGTCTTTATTGCAATTTCTGTGGGAAGGAGCAGGCAACAGCAGGTAAGCAGGCTTAGGTTTGGCCAGTTTGAATAATTCCATTGGTCTCTAGGACATAGGGGCTGTCCCTAGGTGATTAGGGCAGGTGGTTAGTGGCCCAGAGTGGAAGAACTCAGTAGAAGAGGGGGTAGGGTGTGGACTCTGGATTAGTTGGTTTACAAATGGAAGGTGGGAACTGTTTGCTATCTATCTCTAGGAATTAGTTAATCAAGAGGGGCAGTCCCTCCCTAACCAGCAAGACCCCAGATGTCAACTCAATAGAAAACAGAAATGGTAAAAACACATGCTAATCCAGAGGGTCCCCTCTGTCCTGCAGCCTGGGGATGCAGGAGGTGAAGACTCCCATTCATCCTGCAACATCCCGTGACCCTGTAAGACACACTCACATTTTCACATCCTTGAAATGCAGGACACAGAGGTGTGCAGAATAGAAAACCGCGACCTTATGACAGGCATCTGAACTTCTTCACCTGCTAAACTGGCCTATTCCATTACCTGGAGAGGGAAAGATGGTCGTTTATACATATTAAATGTTAAGTCTTGACCTGGTCACAAGGTTAGAAAATGTGTTATTTTTCTCTGTCCAGGAGGTTCATTGGTTGAGTCAAAAGAAAGTCCTTAAGGAAATTAGGGACACAAATTCCTAGGCTGTGTCAGGACAGGGATTCTGTGGATTTTTCTTAAACAAAAAAGAAATAAATCTAAACATGGGTACAGGTTGCGCTAAAGGTCACAACTTCTCTTCAATCCTGACCTGAATAAAATAAATTTCTTGTGCACGTTTTTGGTATCAACCTCAGCTCCTGCACATACTGTCTGTATAACGTACACGTGCCACTCACCTCTTCAAACTGCACTTCATCTGTGATGATGGGGGTAATCAGAGTTTCTCCCTTATGTGACCACTGTGATGGACAAGTTACACGATGTGGGTAAAACACTGAGTATTTGTGATTATCATGCTAACTCTGACAATCCTGGGCATTATTAGTGCGGTGGATTAAATCTGCAAGAAATGGCCACGACATGCCCTCCCCGAAATTTGGATGTTTTTTTTTTTTTCTCTTGCTTTGGGATGGAGTGGTCTTTGGTGACTAGATTGATCAAGAGACTGGGACAGAAGTTGGGCTGTGGGCATTCCCATGTAAGGATAGAAAAGGCAATACAACCTCTTCTTAGTCCTCCTGGGACTCTCCCACTTTGAATCCAGCCAGCATGCTCTGAAAAAGCCAATCAGCCACATGGGAAGGTCCAGTGAGGTCTGAGTGGGTAGCCCTCATCATCCTTGGACACGTGTGTGAGCCGCCTTCAGGTGACTCTGTCCCAGGCTTCAGCTGGCCTGGCTGATGCCAAGTAAAGCAGAGACCAGCATGTCCCTTCTAGCCCGGAGAGGGAGGAGTATCCCTGGGGAAATAAATGCTGTCATTTTAAAATCACTGAGTTTGGGTTTTCTTACACAGTAATAAATAATTTTAAGATAAAAAGTCTGTAATATATAAGAATCCTATTAATGTCCGTGCCATAATATCTTCCAATCAATTAACCTCAGCTGTCCTCCTCTCCCCAAAATTAAGATAGAAAAATTCAGAAGTGAGAGGTAGTCTTCATTTTTTAGCAATATGTGAAATTATGCATAATAGGTATTGCCATGTAAAACAATACTTCTTTAAGTAATATACTGAAAAGTCGACTTTTCTAGCTGCCCTTATTTCTATATGTGTATGTATTCAATATATATGTGTGTATGTATACATATGTATAGATATATATGAATGTGTGTATACATATGTATATATAATCATTTTCTTACTTCAAGTTTATCCACATATCCTTCTGTTCTATAACCAAGACAAAAAAACCAAAAACTTTTAAAAAATTTTGTTAAAGTGTATTCCTGCATTTGATAGTAGTTTCACAACTGAAATAGTATAAATTTCCTCTCTTGTAATAAGCAAAAGAAATAAATGGAATACTTCAAAGTCCATGGACTTGTTGCCCTTTCTACTGAAGGGTGGTAAAAAATACAAAGAGGGCCCAAGAGTAGATTCATGGGGGAAAGAAACAATGTAATTATAGTGTGCTTGTTACTAGTATCTTTTTAAAATGCTTATTTTAAAAAGAGATTATTCCTCCATAAGCAGGAGGAATTCTCAAATTACTTTGAAATGACTGTTCTTAGCTTGTTCTATAATTCTTTTCATCTTTGTCAGCTAAATAAGCAATAGAATATCCTTAAAGATGAACCAGAGAAGAATAAGAAAAATCATCTTCATTACTAACTCAGAACCAACATATCTTCTTTTGGAGGTAGTTTAACACACTGAATATGTCTCTTATAATGTCTTCTTCCTCAAAAGTAATACTGCCTTCTTTTTCATTCCAAAAATAATCTTTTATACACTTTAATCAAGTAACAGATGCTTGCCACACAATGCCCATTATGGAAACGCACTAGTTAAAATTAATTCACCACCTTTGATTAAAGAGTACATGAAATATGAATACCTTCTTTAAAACTGAGTTTCTTTGGTCCAAAATGTCTGCCTCAAATAGAAAGTAGGCAAGCAAACTTCTACAGCTGAAGTTTTGTACTATGTAAGCCAATGCTATCTTTCCATCCAACTAGGAAGGATAAAATTTAGAATAAAGATCTTCCATTCACCAAACCATGACACAATCTGCATTTTTGAAAGTGGATGAGCTTATAAATTACTTGTAAATACTTATCAGGAGTGACACTACCTCTTCAAAATAGCATTACCAGTGTGCTTTACTTAATATACAGAATAAAAATGAAATTCAGGTAGACAGAGATTTTGTGTTTTTGGAAACTCAAGTCGGGATTCCATGGGCCAGTTCTAGCCACTGTGTGCATGTTCAATACAAAGAAATCAGACACTCAAGAGCTCTCCTGGTCACTCGTGGTCACAATGATGTCCTTTTGAGTTATCATTTCTGCTAAGGTCCAAAAATGATACTTGAGTTATTTGTAAGCTAACTCTTAGTTTTCTTCTTGTTCAAGCTGATAAATTCGGGTTGTTTCTCGCAACCCAGCTGACCATCACCCCAAAGCCCATCCTCTTACACCTACTATGTCACTTGTATGAACTGGTAATTGAACTTATTTTCCCATCAGCTGTAGTATCCTAGTCTCAAAGTCTCGCTAATGGAGACTCATAGCCCCAAGGCAAATATTTCTGTGTGTGGCACATATGCTATTTCTCAATAAGAAGAGGAGGGGGAAAAAAAGGAACTCAAACATGCAGCTGAAAATGCCAAAAGTCTAACTTAAAATACCTCAGTAATCTGAAATGGTGGTACTACTGTGTTTTTAATTCCTTGTCATACTATTTCTTTTTTTTTTAAATTTATTTATTTATTTATTTTTGGCTGTGTTGGGTCTTCATTGCTGCACGTGGGCTTTCTCTAGTTGCAGCGAGCGAGGGCTACTCTTTGTTGCAGTGCGTGGGCTTCTCACTGAGGTGGCTTCTCTTTTTGTGGAGCACGGGCTCTAGGCATGGAGGCTTCAGTAGTTGTGACACGCGGGCTCAGTAGTTGTGGCTCATGGGCTTAGTTGCTCCGCGGCATGTGGGATCTTCCCAGACCAGGGCTCGAACCTGTGTCCCCTGCATTGGCAGGCGGATTCCTAACCACTGCACCACCAGGGAATCCCCTGTCATTCTATTTCTTACTCTGCTATTATATTGGTTATATTTTGTTGTCCGTAATCCTTAGTAACCTAAACAGTTGTTCTCGGTCCTTGTTCATTTTAAGTTCCAAGGCTCACTGGTGTTCCTCTAGGGATATATGGAATTATTTGTTGATCCTCTGTTGCAATCCTCTGATCTCTCAATTTTCTTGCTAGATGTCCATACTCCATGTGGACCACGGTAATATGCAAAGTCATTCAATGCGTAAGATTTTTTTCGTGATACTGCTTTATGGCTTCTGCTTTCTGGTTGAGAGTTACAGTTTATTCAGTACCAGCTTCTGCCTCATTGTCGGAATCTCTTGATCTTCCAGTGAGATCTTTAACAGCAACAAATGCTCTGTCAACCGTGCAACTCATTTTCCAATCAGCTGTAGTAACTGAGTCTTAAAGTCTGTGCTAACTAATTGCCCCACAGGAAATAGTTGTATGTGTGTGGATAGAGAAGAGAAGTAAAAAAAAGAATTTGCATGTATAAACTTCTAGGTATGTGGATGACAAATTCATGAGTCTACTTACAATATGTATTAACTTAGTTAATCCTATTTAAAATCGGGTGTTATATAGGGTGTTAGAAAGACTGCTTTTCTCATTCTTGTATTTCCTAAAGCAATTTATTTAAATACATCATATATACATTTGACAACAACAACTTTATTAATCTAGCATCACTGGCTAACACAATTTTCCACCTTCTAAGTTGCTTGAAATAAAGCACATGTGGAATGTGTATTTGATGTTTTGGCTAGAAATTTCATCCCAAGCGATTAGTGCACATTTGTTTAAACTTAGGACATTTATGTCGTTCCCTTGTCCAGTGAGTACTGCAGAATCACAATCCAATAACTTCCACATTGCTTTGTTAAGCAATGTTTACAACAGTATTTAATGTTCTTGATTTTAGAGTCGTATCCTAAGAAATAGTCGCTAAATCTTTTTTCAATGTCCCATTATTGTTTCCTTCCTCTTCTCCCTTCTCCTCCCCTCTGGCGTTTTTGTCTTCTTAAACGTTATCTTTTTTTCCCCCCTCTATCCTCTTCTTCTCTTATTTCATCTTTAATTAATAATGTCGGGTGATCTCACAAGTATCTAAAACTATCATTAATTGAAGGCAATTAATGTGTTTTCTCCAAATAGTATAAAAGTTATAAGTGAAGTAAATATAAGAGCATCCTCTAATATGAAAGAAATAAATCTTTCTTTACTGGGAGTTTCAGGGTCTATCTCTTACTATAGATTTGAGCATATATTATAGTTATCACATATCAAGAAATTTTGGGACAAATCCATATGGTGTAATTACCTGGTCAATGAACTCATTGCTGTCAGTCAAGGGGCTCCCTAGCTGACTGATTGAAACCATGATCTGGGGAAATGTATAACATCCAGATTCTAGAGTCCCACCTGAAATCTAATAAATCTGAATCACACGTAAATGTGTACTTTACACATCCTTCTCGGATACTTTGGATGCTCAGCCAGGGTTGTGAACCAGTGACGGAGATTATAATGGAGTGCCTTTTCCACACAGAGGTTGGTATTTTTTCTTTTCCAGTGTATCTTGGCACTTGTGAAATATCAGCCTTCCAAAAATCTTTCCTGATGACATCAAAGCCAACCTTCTAGTCTAAACAAATTATAAATCACTGTAAATAAAGCTCCAAGCAGATATCTCAATATATTAGTTATTTATTGTAGTGTAACAAAAATAATCCCCAAACTTGGTAGCTGAAAGCAACAAACATATTATCTCACCGTTTCTGTCTGGGAGTCTGGGAGAGGCTTTTTCTTGGGTGGTTCAGGCTCAAGGAATCTTATGAGGTTGCAATCAAAGTGTCATACAGAGCTGTAGTTATCCCAAACTCAAATTACAAGCTAATGCACATGGCCCTTGCCAAGTCTTGGTTCTCTGCCATTGAAGCTTCTCCACTGGCTGCCTCATGACAGCTGGTTTCCTTCAGAGAAGGCAAGAGGGTGCACCTCAAATTACAGCCGCAGTCTTTTTTATAACCTAATCTCAGAAGAGACATCTCATCACTTTGGCGTATTCTGTTCATTGGCAGAGATTCATTAACTCCAGCTCATACTAAAGGGGAGGGGGTCACACGTGGGTGTGGATGCCAGGGGATGGGGATTTCTGAGGGCATCTTAGAGGCTGGTCCCCTCCCCATGGGCCAAGCGATGGAAATCCTGGGTAAGGGTAGACCCAGCCAAGATATTTACATCAAAACCATGAAATTAATTCCTTGAAGTTATTCCAGGATCACATAAAAGCATGTGCAATTGAGATTTCTAAAGCAAACCTACTTCCACCAAAATAATGCGTCCAAAGAGTACCCTTCTATATTTATATAAAAGTCACAATGGTGCTTAAAATATGCAAATGTGCCCTATTACCAAAGTTATAAGGGTGAAATTAAGTTGCTTGTAGATGAATTTTCATTTCAGTTTTCCTAGTAAATTTTATGTGTAATTGCTAATGAGGTTGTCAGTTAGTTTGGCTAATTCCACAGTGTGCCATGGTAGACGTAGTACTTCCTGTTTTTGGCATATGTTTCTACGCTCAGCATAACAGTGTTCTAAATCAAATATAATTGTTTGCGGTTAGTCTCTGCTTCATTGATGTGGGTTATCTTTGTCTCCCAAGCTGGAATGAAAATTCTCTGAGAATAAGGAATAGATCTTACTCATTTTTTAGAACCGGCTTTCTTTTTTCAGCTATTAAAACTGACCCAGATTTAAAATTTTTTTTAATAATTTTTAATGAAATCAGTTTGATGTATGTTGCTAAAAATAGACACAAAGACATAAAACTGGGAGATGACTTCAAGATAATTTACTTTTAATAAATAAGAGGCCAACTCTTATGTGAGAATTTTGGGAATTTTTAGAAAATCCTAGTGCCTGGTATATCTCTATTTCAACCAAGATGAGTCAACTTCTAGTCTACCAACTCTCTGCGAACAACTGAGTACCTATTTAATACATACAAAAAGCAACATCTCTTTAGAGATATTAAAGAGCTGCCCCAAATCCAAAATTTGCATAAACAGGAACAAGAGGAGAAGAACCCACTAGATAAGCAGAGCATTCTCTGCTGCTTTCCCTCCCAACGCATTTGGTGAACTATCAGTTATCTATCCCTGGGTAACAATCCCCTCCCCCCAAACATAATTGCTTAAAATAACATCAATCATTTTTTTTGCTCATGAATCTTCACTCTCCTCTATGGTGTCAGCTGTGATTCTGTGACTGGGAGCAGGGAATCCCTTTTCAATAAGACTCCCACGGCTGGCAGGTTCGTGTTTGTCACGTGACCTGATCCACAATTATGTGGGATGGGGGGAGGGTCTCATTTCTTCTCCATAGGGTCTCACCGCCCAGCTGCTTGGGCTTCCTCACAGAATGGCAGCTGATTCCAAGAGAAAGTGGTGGGCCACCTGGAATCCACACACAGGACCACCCCTGCTTCATCCCCACAGGCTCCACTTCCCCCTGAGTCTGCAGGGGGTGCTGGTCTGCTCAATCCACAGTGGTCCATTCTCTGCTCAAAATAACAGCAAAGGCAAAATCTGCGCTCTAAACCTGGAACCTCTAGGATGGACCCCTCCATCAACGGCAGGGCCTGTGGCTTTGTCCTCATACTTTGTCCTTCTGGCTCCCTCCTGGGGGACACACCCTCCAGCCCTGGCAGGGGACTTAGAGGGAGGGGCTTCAAAGGTGGGAGAAAGAAAGGTGAAGAGGAGGAGCGGGGGGCTGCAAACCCAAGAAAAGGGGGCATCGGATAGTTCCAAGACCCATCTGGGTCAAATTATTTTGTCTAAGGTTGCATTTTTTAAAACTTCTTATTTTTGTGTGACTTCTCATCTCTTTGTGTATATTTTCAATTTTTGGATTAAATTGTATGATCTGGGGGAAAATATTACACTAGTCTGGGAATCAGGAAATGAGGATTTAGATTGTAGGTCTTTTGGGATAATTAATCCTCAGTGATGATGAAGAAAAATGTGTAATTCTGTTGTGTTTGTTTTGGGACTTTCAGCCACCTGTAAAGTACATTTAAAATGAGTCTGCTGTGTTGTATGCAAACTGTACCCTGGTAGATTTGATTTAAATTGGCACAAGGAAGCCGTAGACAGCGAGGTCCGGGAAGGCTCCTCTCAGGGGTGGCATGAGGATGCGGTCCTCCACGAAGGGACGTGCAAAGGAGCCAGACCCAGGCAGGAGCTCCAGGCAGAGGACAAGAAGTGCAAAGGTTGGGTGGAAACAAGCTGTTTGTTCCAGAAATAGAAACAGACCCAGGGGTGAGTGTTGACTGTCTAACCAAATGTCAATAAGACCATTTATGAAGCAGGTTTGAAGCACTTAGTTTCAAAATAGTCAAATAGAGAGAGTGCTTGATGATGTTTTGTGTTTAATTTTTTTCTAATAAGATGTCATTTGGATCAAGGAAGTCATGTAAGAATGTTTACCGCAGCCACAGGTGGACCAACCTGCATCGCAGAAGCAACGTAGGCTTTCTATCCATCACTCTGCCAAGAATTTCCCCCAGTACAACTTTTGTTTGACCGTTGTTCTTGAAAACCACTGGAGCCATCATAGGTTGGTTGGTGGCACTTATATTTAAGATCATGGGCTTTGTCTATTTGCATCTGGGGTAGTAGTTACTTGTCAAACAAGCCCAGGATGGTTTGGGACTATTACAGGGTAAGAAGATGCTAAATGTCCACTTTCTCACCCCAGGGGTGGTGCTTCTCACCTCTGCTACGGCGGCTCGAAGCTTAATGTTGACTTTCATTTGTTTAAAAGCAGATTTCATTTCTTCCAATCCACTTCTGGACATTTCCACTAGGCTGGTAACATAATTCATTTTTAAAACCAAACTAAGCCTGGTTTTGTCTCCATAATTTAGTTATTTAACCTGACTCCTATAGGAAACCAAGCTTCACTGTCATGACGGAATGAGCAGCTCCAGATAATACAGCAAAGATGGATGTAATTATGGGATTTGCTAAGTTTGGTGGAAAGAAAGTGGATTGAAAAGCTGTCATGCTCCCGTATGGTGAAAAAAAAATGTAGCATCTACTCATGACATACTAGAGGTTTAAAACTAGACTCAGGCATGTGGGGAATTTGAACATTGACTAGATATTTGATGATATTAAGGACATTTTTATTGTATTTAAGAATAATAATGGCATTACAATCATTTTTAAAAAGAGGCATAGGTTTTCTTTACACGTAAGGAAATATCTGTGAATTGTATGCTTAAAAAAGACAACAACCAATCAAACAAACAAAAAAACTCAGAAGGGATTTTTCAACCCTTGCAAAAATTTCCGAATGCATTATCTTTCCAAATTTTGTTTTATTTTTCCTGGTAGGATTATGCTGACCTGACCACCATGCTATTTGGAATTCAACCCAGTATTTCTACAACCACAGAGAGAGGGCATAAGCGTTATACTTTATTCCTAAATACGTGAACATCTCTGTAGGAATTTGCCAATCTTTAAATACTTGGCCACAGTTTTCCTCTGAATCTATGATAATGAACCTTTTATAGCTAGTTTTGAATCTCATGTACAACAGAAGCTTCTAAATGAGCTATTTGGCCATAATGAGAAATCTCTATTAAAACAAACAAACAAACAAAAAACCTCTGCATGGAATAATTAAATAGACATAAGTGCAGGTTCTGTGCCACGTGTAATTGTAAATAGCACTGACAATGTAATTTATGCTCGTTTATGACACAGTAGCTCATTAGGGCTCCAAATTTCATCCCTTTCTTTAGCCAAGCTCTTCTGTTTCTCTGATAGAAATTCTTTTTATTTCATCTACATTTTTTTGCCACTGGACCTACAAGGGGAAGGGTAAGAAGCTTCTGGAATGGGGGCTACCAGCACTGGGAGCCTAGGAACAGGTAGGGGTGCAGGTGGGTGGAGAAAGCTCTAAAGGGACGGGGGTCCCTGGCCTTCAGATTAGCTTTGCCAAGTTAGAGTGTTTCCAGAATTTCCAAATCAGCCAGTGTCTCACAGAAAGCCAGAAATTGAGACTTTTATATAAAATTGTCTTATTTTTCTACGTTGGATATGGATGAAACATTTTTCGACATTCTGTGTGCCAGGCACAGTGTGTTTGCAGGATGCAGGGAGTGGGATGGCCATCAGTTACTAACCTTTGTTCTGAAAGAACAGGGCTGGTCCCCACAATGCTGTTCTCATTTTCATTGGCATGTTCAGACACAGATGAACGTCAAGGGTGTAGCTTACACTCTACTCACCAAATACAAAAATGAAACTTTGGTGCAATAAATGGAATTTGGGGGGAATAAATAAGATTATCAGAATACTGAATAGAGTTCCCTGTGCTATACAGTAGGTCCTTGTTGATTATGTATTTTATATGTAGTCGTGTGTATATGTTAATCCCAAATTCCTAATCTATCCCACGGGGAACTCTACTCAATGTTCTATAATAACCTATACGGGAAAAGAATCTGAAAAAGAATAGATATGTGTATATGTATCACTGAATCACTTTGCTGTACACCTGAAACTAACACAACGTTGTAAATCAGTTTTACTCTAATGTAAAGTCAAAATTAAATTAAAAAATATAAGAGTATCCCTAGCGGGGTTAGGAGCACAGAATCTGGAGTGGGAAAGCTTCAGATGTATTCTGGCTTCCATGGCTGCATCAGTTATTGAATTTACCTTCTCTGTAAGCCTCAGTATTTTGTCTGTAAAAAAGGATAATAATACAACACACACACACACACACACACACGCACACGCACACACACACACATCAGACTTTTATGAGGATTTCAGCAATACTGTAGGTTCAATCCTTAGCGTATGAGCCAAACCCAGTGAATTCCAATATAAATGACATTTGTTCCCAGGGTTCAGTAGTAAAAGCCAAAACCCTTAATTCAGTTCAAGAACATATCTTTTGTTTAACTGAGACTGGATTGTAAAAAAAGAAAAAAAAAAACTGCTCTTGGTAGCAAATTAAGCTGTGTTTCTTGCTGAGTGATATGAGCTTCTGCAGAGTTCAACGAACACAGGTCCAAGTGGCCCTGTTTTTATGCATGCGTGATACGTATTGCTCTGTGGCTTCCTGGAAGGGACACATGCATTTTGTGGGTTTTCAAGCCATACTTATTGGCAAGCTACAACTGCAGAGCCCTTTATAGTTTCAAGACTGGTGGGAACTGGCTCATTTAGGAAAATACATGGTGAAAGAGGGCCCCTTCTGTCTGTTTCTCTGATTTTATAGCCTTGGGTCCATTATCTGTTTTCTCCATCCGTTATGCTCATTGGAACAAAGACGTCAGCCAAGCCAGGAGGAAAATGTGCCAGTGGGAATGAGAGCAGGGGTAACTTTTTTTTTTCCCAAGCTTTTTTATTCTCTTGATTATATTTCCTCTTTTTTATTGAAAATGTTTACTTCAGATATTATTTTGATGCACTTCTTTTTAAAACCCCTTCATAGGTATAATTATGGAATCCATAGTTTCATGACTGGAAACTGATGTCGATTTTTTGTCGCTGGCTCTGTAGGGAAATAGCTCATACTTTTACCTCTCCTGTTGTGACTGGCTGCCTTATCATGCCTGGAATATTGGCAGAGAGAGCTTGTTTGGAGCCATTTTAACTGGATTAATGGATATCCTCCTGATTCCTTCAAGGGGAAAAGATGCCTTTTCATCACTGGCCTTTTTTCTCAATATCGATAATAGATTAGCAATTGAAATTTAGAAGAGTGTATGCCTTTTAAAATATGAAACCCTTTTATTATTATACAACAAATCTTATCATAGAAAAATGAAAAGATATAGTAAAAGTAGAAGGGGAAAGTACTCAACCAAGTGTATTGTTTGTGAATATATTAACCCGTTGCCTTCATTTTCCTCTATGCCTTGTAATTGTATTGTGTTCATCCTGACACATATTTTGAATCCTGCTTCGTTCACTCAATATTAAATACAAACATCTTCTATGTTATTCTAAGTTCTTCACAAACTCATTATTAACGTCAAAAAGAAATTTCCTCTAGAGCTTTGACAAAACTAAGTAGTCTCCTACTTGGGGTCTTTAGGTAGTTTCTGATAATTTGCTATTGAAACCGAGCAGGACCCTGTGGGCCCCTCCTGGGTACAAATCCTTTCTGTGTCCCTCATTTCTTGTTTGTAGGAAATAGGCTTCATTCAGCCTCCATGACCTTCCCGGAGTTCCAAAGGGCAGGTTCAAACAGTTGCTAATCAGGGAAGGGAGGGGATGCAGAGATAAGGGAGGAGAAGCCAAGAAACAATAGTGCAGCCTTGGGGCAGGTCCTGGTTCCTCCTGAAGGGATACACATAAAGATAGCTGTGAGTTCTTCTGCAGGAACTGAGGCCCCCCACCCAGATGGAGAATGGTAACTTCAGGCTGAGCTCAAGGTTCCTGATGCACTGTCCTCTTACCTCACCACCAGCTAATCAGAAGTCACACACCCTGCAGCCCTCTCCCCAGATTTGGCCTATAAAAACTTTCCCCCCCAAACCATTGGGGAGTTCAGGGTTTTTTGGGCATGAGCCACCTGTTCTCCTTGCTTGGATGGCCCTGCAATAAACTTTTCTCTATGCCAAACTCCAGTGTTTTGGTTTGTTTGGCCTCAACTGTGCGGGCTCACAAACTTGCATTCAGTAACACTATTATGCATACAATTAATAGAAACCACCAACACGATTGGTCACTCCCCTGTGGAGGCACTGTGTTAAGTGTCTGATCTCTGTTACTGCATGGGACCCTCAAAAGCAGCTAAGTCAGATTGTAGCATCATTTTCACAGATGCAGGAGGACACCAAGGCTGAAAGAATGCAATCCATGGGTCCATAGGCAAGTGGCTGGTAAGTGTTGGGGGCAGGGTGAACAGCTAGTTGGAGTCTGCACGGTTTTCTGTGTTTGGACTCACAACCAGAAGAGCAATGCAGAACCCTGTTGTACTTCTGATGCCATCACACCACGGACCTCTCTGGGGAAACTGTGACATGCAGCTCAGATGATAACCCTTTGTCTTTTTTCCAATCCCTGGACAACTTTAAAAAGCTAGACCCCTGCCCCTAAGCCAAGAATGTCTGCTCTCAGCAAGGCATATGAAAAACAAGCACTGTTGCCCCAAAGCTGGTCTGCTTCTCGAGTGCTGTCTATCTAACTGCTGGTTGCAATGTACTGTGGATATAAAATAATTTTAATAAGTTTAATGGACTGGAGCCAGCTTTTAAAAGAGAGACTAGAACACAACAGAATAGAATAGAAAACAGAATAAGATACATCAAAGCACACTGAGGATAGTAAGGGTACACACAAATTCCGGAACCTTCTGTTTCAGTTTGAATGTGTGTGATTATGTGCTGAGTCATGATAGAAAACGTGTTTCTTTCTCTGGGTTGTGGTAAAAAAAAAGGATTTGAAAATCATGTTTCTAGGGCTTATACCATGAAATTTCTGGTATTTATACTTAAAAGTAGAGAACAGCCATGTATGTTGATATGGGTGATGTTAATTGAAAAGAAACACCAATCCTTGGTATTTGCATTAAAATAGTAAAGAAAATAAAAGATAAAAAAAAGATAACAATAGCAATGTACATACCAGTGTGTGTGTATATATATATATACATATACACATATATATATGTGTATATGTATATATATATATACACACACACACACAGACACCAGGCCAAGCTCTGAGTGCTTTTTATCATTAACTTATTATTTATTATCTCATTTATTTATCACCAAACCCCATGGAATTGGTACTATTATTATCCTCCCTTTGCAGATGAGGGAACCTAAGCCCAGGAAGGTAATTTTCTGAAGTTCTCACAGCTGGGAAGTCATGGAGCTTTAATCCAAACACAAGCAGAGAGCCTATGTTCTTAAAACTATTCCCCAGCTCCTTTTGCAAAATTTTGTAACTTATCTGACAAATATGGAGAAAGGAAATGAATGGGAATATGCTTTAATAATCTTACCATCACAACTTTAAGGTGTTTCTAAAGTGACCTGCATTAAGCCTTGGACAGAGGATGATGACCCCATGTTGACATTAACAGCAGCTCTGCTGTATCGGCAGCATCAGTAAGAAGAGCACCGATGCCATCTGTGACCTTAGTGGGAAAGTTCTGATAGTGATTAGTAATGTCTGCCACGGGCATAGGATAAGAGGGTAGAGGCACACACGCCACCAGGTATGTGCCTTTTATTCTTTCATTAAAGCAACATGTATTAAGGGCCTAGGTTGTGGCTGGCACTGTTCTAGGTCTTGAAGATATGGCAGGGAACAAGAAAGACAAGCTTTCCTTTGAAAGGGAGACATTAAAGATTGATAATGAAGTGGACAGTTAAACACATGGTAAAATTTCACATAGTAACTTCAGGTACTGGGAAGGAAAGTAAGGCACTGAAAAAGATAGATGTCACAGAACTGGGCAGCTGATGTGTAAGGTATCAGGGGAGCTATCTCTGGCGAAAGGCTATTTTAGTAAGCCGGAATAAAATGAGGGAGTATGCCCACAGGAAGAGCATTCCTCTAGAGCATCTGGAGGAACAGCATTCCAGGCAGAGGGGACAGCAAAGGGAGCATGGCATTTCCTTGGCATGCCATGAAGGCGAGACTCGTCCTAAGCCTTTCGGCCATTGACTTATAGTTTTAAAATGTACAATTTGTTCAGAAGTTTGTGCACGCGAATGCTGGGAATAGATGTTGCAGGAAAAGAAATAGTGTCTTGCATTTTTTACTTTGTCAATTTCAAAGTAAATTTCAAAGTTTTTGGAAATCGTTTATGAGAGGCACACACTATTTTTATAAAAGAAAAAAAACATTAAAATACTTTATAAATTGTATACATCCTGGCTCAATTAGTAGCACACTGAAAAGAAAAAGCAATAAAATACTTTATAAATTGTAGACATGCTATCTCAATTAGTGACACACTGAGGTGAGAATTTTGAGTTACTTCTAAATATTCACAGAGTGCTGGCCAAGTAGCTACTTACTAGTTTCCCTGTGGTTACCAGACAAGATTTAGAATGAGTTCGTGTTAAAAGTGAAAAGAGGGCTTCCCTGGTGGTGCAGTGGTTAAGAATCCACCTGCCAGTGCAGGGGACACAGGTTCGAGCCATGGTTCTGGAAGATCCCACATGCCAGGGAGCAACTAAGCCCGTGTGCCACAGCTACTGAAGCCTACATGCTGCAAATACTGAAGCCCGTCTGCCTAGAGCCCATGCTCCACAACAAGAGAAGTCACCACAATGAGAAGCCCATACACCACAATGAAGAGTAGCCTCTGCTCGCTGCAACTAGAGAAAGCCTGCACACAGTAATGAAGACCAAACAGAGCCAAAAAAAAGAAAAAAAGTGAAAAGAAGTTATGAGACCTCATCCAATTTGGTCCCCTCTTTCCATGATCTAGTTTGATGTTTTCCAAGTGGGAGCAACTTCTCCCCCGTGAGACATTCAGCAATGCGTGGAGATATATTAGTTTGTCACAATTAAAGGGTGCTACTGGCATCTAATGGGTAGAAGCCAGAGACACTGCTAAGCATCCTATAGGGGGAAAGATGGCCCCCCAAATAAAGAATTCTCAGGCCTGTCATGTCAATAGAACCAAGACTGAGAAACCCTGATCTAGGTAAGAGCATCATAAACAAATGGAGGTCGAATTCCTTTGCTCTGCTGATAGTCTGATGCAGTTGCTATGGAGACCAAGTGATGGATACATGCACATTCAGTGGCTGTGCAGAAGCTTCAAGGTCAGGGTGAGGGAAAAAGACAGATAGTAATTGAAACTGGAGAGGTACCACTAACTAGCAGGGTTCTGCAGGTGCTGACTAAATTATCCATCACACTTAGAGTTTGCACTGGGAGCGCCCCCTTCTGGAGCAGAGGAACTCCTGAGAACTCAACTTCCAGGTCGACCTGAGAATTACCGTCAAGGGGACCACCTCTTTGTCCCTTCTCGCTCACACTCAGAGAGGTCCCTGCCATGAGAGAGCTGGTTGTGAGAACTCTTCGAGAGATCTTTCAAAGCAGAGAGATATTTCAAAGCATCGGGAGCATAGGCTGGATGGAAAGGTGGTCTGGAAATTCAGAAAGATCTAGAGAGTTTCCTAACTTGATCATGGATCCATGGTGATATTTCTTCTTGTGGTAAATTTGATGTTGAAGCAATCATCTTGAATGTTTTTATTCCCTTCTGGCTTCAATTTTCTTCTATTTGACTTTATTGCTACCTTTCAGACATTTTTTAAAACTTGATATTGATTTTCTACCAGTGAGAATGGAAAACCGTGGCCATTTTCCTGGACTATTATTAGTGCTAGAATGGAGAAATGGAGGCATATCTGTTCAAGGAGAAAGCTCGGTTTACTCCTATTCATTCTCTCTCTCTCTCCCCTCTCTTTCTTTCTCTCTCTCTCTCCCTCTCTCTTTCTTTCTTTCCTTATTTCCTTCTTTCTTCCTTTCTTTCTTTCTTTCTCATGCCTCTCTTTTTGAAAGCTAAATATCAAGGTCTCATTTTACCTGTAATTGAAACTTGAACTAATGAAGATTATCAGGCTAACATCTATAAAGAAAGTCTTTAGTTATCAAAACTCAACTTGGCATACTCTATTTTATAAATTCCAGTTTTAAGGCTTTAACATTTTACATCACTAAAAAAAAAAAAGTCACACAGGGGTGAGTATCCAAATAAACAGAAACATTTTGTTTTGAAAGGCAATTAGCAATTGCATCAGAAGCCTGAAATGTGTATTTACACTATGAATCCATATTTCACTTGTAAGGATGTGTCCTAAGGAAATAATTTCAATGATGTAGTTAGCTATTGTTTTTGTCTGCCCAGGAAACATTATCGCTCCTTCTGTTACTGGTACCCCAAATTCCCTGGGGGATGACACCCCCCCTTCCCCACTGTCCAACCATGTGTTTAGGTGGACATGATGTCTTCCTCAGCTCAGAGAGAGCAGCCTGTGACTCAAGTCTGAGAAATTACTATATTTCATTCTTTTACCGCCATGATCTGTTCAACTGGAAACTTGACCCAGTTCAGTTCTAGGCCAGGCATGAACCCAAAACATTAATGGGACTGAGGAAATGAGAAGTTCTCTTTCAATCAAACTTATCACCGGAAGGGTATAAGGCTAGAAAAGCTAGGTTTCACTATGTGGAGAGAACTCTAGCTAAGAATGTGTCCACCACAGAAAATAAGAAACCTTGGAATGTAAACCTAGGTTAGACTTCTTTCCGTGTCTTCAACTAAGGTAGAAACGCATGCTGTCTGTGAAAGGTACAATACCATGGTACTAATTTAGCCATGCCATCAGTAATTGTACGTCTGAAGTCACAAGGTTTTTTGTGCTAACTATATACTCTCTAACATATTAAAATAAATTCCTATTTTTTATAGCCCTTTGTGTTTCCCAAATATCGCCTTTTATGTCAGCAGTTTTATGCACTCTGTAGGGAAGATGTCAGAGTGAAATGTCCTTTTCACTTCAAATGACATTTTCCATAAACCACCCGAATCATAATGTTACCGAACTCAGGTCTGGCTGTTCACCACTCAAAAGCCAGTAAAGAGGTAAAGTTGGTGGAAAGAAAAGTTTGCTTTTATTTCGGAGGCCAGCAACATTTAGTGTTAACTCTGTGCCTCTAAAATTCTATGGAAGATGGTCTAGACTCCCTGCCAGTAGAAGAGTTCTGATAAGTATCTACCTCTAAGAGGTCCTTGCATATGATTTGAAAGGTGGAAAAGAAAATAAGCCATTATTCTCCGGTGCACCTCTGGTGGCAGGTGCAGAAAAGCAGGTGGACATTGGTGGATGATGAAAATGAAGTTCCTCCATCATTTTCCTGGTTTCCTCCTGAGAATCAGATATTTGGGTGTTGTGGGCAGTGACATAGTGTAACAGAGCAGGACCCTATGGCAGAGGTCCCCGACCCCTGGTACTGGTCTTCGGCCTGTTAGGAACCGGGCAGCACAGCAGGAGGTGAGCGGTAGGCAAGCAAGCGAAGCTTCATCTGCTGCTCTCCATCGCTCCCCATCACTCACGTTACCTCCTGAACCAACCCCACCCCATCCGTGGAAAAATTGTCTTCCAAGGAACTGGTCCCTGGTGCCAGAAGGTTGGGGACCACTGCCCTATGGGACTTTCCTGGGACTGACCCCTCCACGTCCTCTACCTGTCTCTTGTTTGTAGAAAAACTTTAGCCTCCTAAGCCTTCCCCAAGGTCCAAAGAACAAATTTAATGAGAGAAGTGAGAAAATGCAGAAAGAAAAGAAAACAGTCAAGCAAGGCAAAAGAATAATAATTTAGCCATTCAACAAAGTCAAGAACTTTAGTTCCTCCTCAAAGACTATAGATAATATTCTGAGCCATATCCTTGAGCTGTTTTGCAGATGCTGAGACCCCCATTAGGTGGGAGAAGTTAACTGTCTGCTGCCCACAAGCACGTAGACCCTAGACTGGAGGGAACCAGAAGGTTGATGATGCTGACTCCCAATTACCTCACCACCAACCAATCAGAAGAAGGTCCACGAGCTGATCGCACACCCCACCACGCTCTCCCTCACCCTGTCTTTAAAAAAACCCTTCCCTAAAAGCCATCAGGGAGTTCGGGTCTTTTGAGCATTAGCTGCCCATTCTTGGCGCCTGCAGTAAACACTGCACTTTCCTTCATCCCAAACTGGTGTCAGTAGATTGGCTTTCCTGCGCTCGGGTGAGCAGACCCAAGTCTGGTTCGATAACAATAGGACTCGCTTGCCCAGTCCTTCCCGCTGTTGGGTAAACCTTTAATTCCCTGTACAAAGCAATTCCTCTTAAAAGCTTCTAGTGGCTCCAGACTTATTGGCTGTTTGTTGTAAGCACTACATTTTCTTTTTAATTATGGTAAAATACATATAACATAAAATTCATCAGCTTGGCCATTTTTAAGTGTCTAGTTCAGTAGCGTTAAGTACATTCATATGGTTGTGCAACCAATGTCCAGAACCGCTTTCATCTTGCAGAACTGAAACTCTGTCCCCATTAAACATTAACTCCCTATCTGCCCTCTTCCAGCCTCCGGCAAAACCTATTCTACCTTCTGTCTCCATGAATTTGATTTCTCCAGGGACCTCCGATAAGTAGAATCATACAGTATTTGGTTTTGTGACTGGCTTATCATCTCACTTAGGATAATGGCCCAACCCATTGTTTTTCAGTTTGTTATGTTTAATACATAGAATGTTGGCTGGAATGAAGGATGTGTTGAGACTTGATAGCAGAAGACGTATTCCCCTCCTAGAGTTCCAAATTGGCTCATCCATGAAAAGATTTCACATGATTCCTTTAGTCCTTGTCTTTGTAGTTTACTATTACCTTGAGACAGAGCATATCCAAGAGGTTGTTCATAGGTGGGGTTAATACGCCAGAGAACGACCCCTGACGCTTATGCCCTGGGAGACCTCCCCTTCCTGTGTGAGCAAGTGTCTGAATTAGACATACTCTCGCCCATTGCTGAGTGTTATCTAGACATAATTTCTCTTCAAATTCTGTTACTGGCCTTTGGCTACAAACAAATAAGTTAATTCACATCCATGTCAATAACTCAGTCACACGAAAATTGAATCAATGAATTTAATTAGATCTCCATGTATCGTTATAATTTGGCAATGATATCTCTCCTAGTGAGGTGGTGAGATTAATCACTGGATGCCAGAAATGGAACATGCTGATTTGTGAAGAATTTGACACAAATTCTGGAATGGGGATTGTCAGCCATGGGTTTTCTTGGACAGCGTTAAGGCCAATTACCATGAGAGGAGAAGATGACAGTCTGAATTTTATTACCTGGAGACTCAGAGTCAAATGTCCCAACATTCTGTATTGGCTTCCAGGCTTTGGAGGATGTTAGACGCCTGTTATAAGTGTGAAAAATCAGTGGTGCCTCACCTGTGGGACCACATCAAACTAAAAGATTTCTGCGCAGCAAAGGAAACCATCAACAAAATGAAAAGGCAACCTACTTATTGGGAGTAAATATTTGCAAATCATATATCTGATAAGGGTTTTACATCCAAAATATACAAAGAACTCATATACCTCAACATCAAAAAAACAAACAGCCCAATTAAAAAAAAATGGACAAAGGATCCGAACAGATATCTTTCCAAAGAAGACATACAGATGGCCAACAGGCACATGAATACATGTTCAACGTCACTAGCCAGCAGGAAGGAAGATAAAGTAACTTTGTTCAGTTCCGAAATTCAGAGTTACAACGAAACGGAGGTTTTCTCCTTATGTGTTCTTCCCTGACCTTGCACCATCTCTCCAGGAAGATTTCCTTTATAAAACACTAAATGTGACCACTAATATTAGTACAAAGAACATTAATGGAGGAGCTCAGGGCAGGCCAGGCTGAGAGGCATGAGTTCCCACCTTGACAAATGGGCATCACTCCATAAAAAATGCCACCTCATTTGCCCAATGTCAAGTAGACTAGTATTTCAGACATGGAAACTTTTGCCTCGCAGCATCAAAATAATTGAAGGCTGTAATGGCTCAGTACCCTGTTTAGAGTTATAATAACGGGATTTACATTATTCTTTTCCACGGGCACAAGGTCCCCAGATTTTTACAACTCCCTTTCCTTCGCCCCCCCATGCAATAACTAGGATGTCTTGTCACGCTCTTATGCAACAATCCTTGAAGCATGTCAGCTCCTGGCAACAAATGCACTTAGCCAGAAAATCATACACATCAACCAGCAAAGAAAAAATCCTGATTTAATAGAGTTTGAATTTGCCACAATCTGGAAGACACAGAGAGAAACAGAAGCTTCACCTGCCTGGCCCGTTGGTTGTTGAGTCTCCATCTGACCTGGAGGGATTATGAGGGGCCAGAACCTGAGACAAGGCACGTTCCTCCTTCAGATCGGCTCTCAGAGTTCCCTGACCTCCCCCTACCTGGCGCAGATCACAGGGGCAATCACACAACTATCTGTGTCATTGTTTCTTTCAAGAGTCACAATCTCAAATTCCAAAGCCACCAGAGAAGTGACATAGAGAGATGAAGTGGTCGCTTGGGGATCTGACTTAACCAAAGGAGGTGTATGCACCCCAATAAGGGGATCAGTTTGGACTCAGCTCCCGTCAACTGCTTCCCAACCAGAACAACCCACTGTTGATTGATTTTCTACATTTCCAAGGGCAGCAGGAACGATCACTTTTAATATACTTTTTATTTTAAAACAGTTAGAGATTAACAGAGTTACTGTGAAGATAGCAGAGAGTGTTTCCATATATCACACACCCATGTCCCCCCTATTATCGACATCTTACCTTTGTAGGGTGCGTTTGTCACTCTTTATGAACCGATATTAATACTTTTATCAAGTAAAGTCTATACTTTAATCAGAAGGATATGTGGTTGATAAGGTAAATGTTTTGGTATTTAAATGTTGATCTTTGTGGTAAGCAGAATAATTCCCCATCCCCGCCAAAGATATCTACATTCTAATCCCCAGAGTCTGTGAATATGTCACCTTACATGGAAAAAGGGACTCTGCAAGGTGTGATTCAGTCAAGGATCTTGAGATGGGGAGATTGTCCTGCATTATCCAGGTGGCCCAATAGAATCACAAGCATCCTTAGGAGAGGAGGGTAGGAGGGTCAGGGTCAGAGAAGGAGATGTGATGGAAGCAGAGGTCAGTGATGCAGCCATGAGCCAAGGTCCGTAGGCAGCTTCTAGAGACTGAAAAAGGCAAGGAAACAAATTCTCACCCAGACACTCCAGAAGAAACACAGTACTGATTTTATCCAAATACGATCCATTTTAGACTTCTGACTTGCAGAACTGAAAAAGTTTTAAATATTGTGTTGCTTTAAAATTAGATTTATGGTAATTTGTTTCAGCAGCAAATGATGAATTCGATCAGAAGGAAAACACCCTATCAGTCAAACACAAGTTCACCCCCTGACCTGCCACTTTTCAGAGGACCAGTGTCTGCTTGGGATGACACAGATCCTAATGTAAAATGAGATTACACCCCCCTCTGTATCACAGACCCTGGCACCATCCGTGACACATAGAAGATGCTCAATATATTGTATTTAATGAATGCTTTTAGCACATTAAAAACTACTAAGTAAATTATTAATATCCTCCAACAAGGAATAATGTGATTCTTTATTCTCCTTGGGCAAAAACTGTGAGAAACAGTGATTCTATTTATCTCTGGCCACTTGGGACTCCTGAAGTATGTACAATATCCTTATTTCTAAGCTACTTTAAGCACGCCTTTGATTTCTTATTATGGAACAAAATGAGACACACGCTTACGGTTTGCAGATGGAGTATCGTTACCGACAAAGTAACTATGCTTTTGAAAATGGCATAAGTGGAGAAAGCACCATTTCAGAGTTCATTGTCGGTCTTTCCAGTTTCAAGGGTCTAGAGAAAAAGAACTCCTTAGCCTATTTTCGTTTTTCTTAGCTAAGACTTTAACTGTGAAGCTTTTCTTTTGTTGGGCTTGGGGCCCTGGGATAAGTGCCACATGAGTTGAAATCTGCGCAAACATCAATGTCATTATGCTTTTACATGCTGGAAAGGCCAGTGTGTTACCTTCCTTTAGACGCTGTTCATCCTTTGGAAAGAGAGATCAGTTCAGCGTGAGGGGACGGCTACTGAGTCCAAGTTCGCACTGCTTGCCGCACAACAGGCCAATAAACCAAGAGAGAAGCTGTTGGGGCAATGAATAGCGACTTTATTTGGAAAGCCAGCAGACCAAGAAGATGGTGGACTGGTCACCCAAAGAACCGTCTTGCCTGAGTTAGAATTCAGGCTCCTTTTATACTCAAAGGGGAGGGAGTAAAGTCAAACATTTCCTGGTTCCCATCAGCCTCCAGAGGGGACGTGATCATGTCTTCCTGCCTGCAGTCATTCACAGGTGGGTCTGGTCAGGATGTTTCCTGTGAGCTAAACAAAGGTATTTCAGCTTAACACTCATTACATGGGAGGCGGGTTCCCAGAGATGAACCATAATGTATAATTTAAGCTTATAGACAACATCCCTTTAGTGATTAACCTGTAGCAAAAGCAATAGAACACAGAGGTTAAAGTAAAAGAAACAGATCCAATATGGAGTCAGATTTGTTTTTCCCTGTTACAGGACCACACACACGGAAAACACAGAAACAGGGCTTTGAGTATTGATACATTAACTTTCCCTTCCCAGAGACGCTCTGCTGGAAGAAAGGTCCTTTGGGATTTCTTTCCCCATCTCTGTCTCCCTCTCTGTCCCTCTCTGTTGGACATTACTGTGCGTGTTTTTCCTGTTCATGGAAGACACTCACTTTACCCCCTCCAGAGTCGTTACGTAGGCAGAGGCTTCCTGCGTCATCCCTGCCCATCCTGGGCACATTCCCTGATGTTCGCTGACATGCGGTCGAGTGCCTCCGTGCACATCCCTGGATCCTGTGTGGTCGCCTTTAATCCGTCATTCCCACCATCTCACTGCTATGGTTTCAAGCTGTCACTCTGTTGTATTTCTGTGCGTCTTGTTCTTCATAGGCATCCAGAAGAAACTCAGGGGGGATCCCTGAGTCCCAGAAGTGGCTTCTCTCTTTTGTCTCTTTCAGGAAAACCTAGGCTCTAAGTTCTAATTCTGCTGATGCCTGGCTCTGGCCAAGGTCAATCCCCCAGCCTTCACATCCTCATCTAGTAAGGAGATGATTCGCCTATCAAAGCTGTGAAGCTGGCTAAGTTCTTAGCTCCCAGGAAACAGCAGATGTAATTTTTCAATCATTCAGTCATTCTTTCATCAAAGCAGCATTCAATAATGGGCACCGGGGTACAGGAGCCTGAAGTTCAGGCTTTGAGCACAGACTGCTCTGGGTTCAAACTGCAGCTCTGCCGTTTACAACCTGAGTGAACTGGGTCAGCTCGTATATCCTTTCTTTTTGCTTCAGTTTTCTCCCCTGTAAAATAAGTGCTGTGCTGGTATTCGCCTCACAGGGTTGGTTTACAAGGGAGTTGAGTGTGTGTAGAGTCCTACACAGTGTTGACCTTTAGTAAAATTTAGGTAAAAATACTAATACTGTTAGAATTACAGCAAGGCTCAGTCAGCCTGATTCCAGAGCCTGCGCATTCACAACTGTGCCAAACTGCTTACATAATTATTGTTAGTCATAACAAAGTCTCTTTAATGTATTTCCATTATTCAGGTGGGGTATGTCTTTGATGCTGGTGGATTCAGTTTTGCCCCTGCCAGAGCTCTGGGTACCTTATCATATCCTGGGATCATCTGTGGGAGGGAGACCTGGCCATGGGGAGACGGCCCCCAGCAACAGGTGGGGTGTTACAACTCTCATGGGGAATTCAATCTGCTGACTCCAGGCCCTTTTAGGAAGCCTGGGACCAAAATTTCCACGAGTTACTCCTGACACCCGCTGGTCCTCTTGCCCCTGGCCCGGTCACTGATGCTGAGATCCAGATGGTGGTCATTCATGACAGCATAAGGATCTATATTGGGTCTGATAAAGGTTCAGAGCATAATTCAGCTTCTAGGGCTGGCAAGTCCGGAGGTTTCCATGTAAGCCAAGTGGAAAAACAAAACAGCTGAAACACTGAGTGGAAAATGCAATGGTCAGAATAGCACAGTGAATATGCGTCCAGATTTTGGAATCTGTCCTATAAATCTGTGTTCAACTCTCAGTAGCTGAACTGTATTCAAGCTAAATAACCCCTTTGTGTGTCAGTTTCCTTGCCAGCAAATGGGACTGAAATAGGACCTACCTGCTAGGGTTCGTATGCGATGCAATGAGTTAAGACATATATAACATTAGAACAAATCTCTGAACATTCCTTAATAAGCGAGAGCCATTATTAACTCTAAAAGTGTGAGCACATACAATCCAAAAAAGCTATTTAATCAAAGCGATTTGCTGCACAATATAAAATATATCTCACATTTATAAAACAAAATTCCTAACTGGCGACAGCAGCTATTTCCATTTTTTGTGTCTTTTTCTCCAGAGCCCATAGTTCTGCAGGCAGCTGCAGAGAGCTTTGAGAGATAATAAATGTGCTATACATACCAACTTCTTTGATTCCCTGCCTTTATTCTAAAATATGGAAAGGCTTGGGTGTAAATATGGCTGTGAAGTCTTTTATTGCTCCTATTAACGTGAAAATGTGCTTGTGTAATGCACTCGGTTGTGTCTAAACCACCCCTGCTCCTGCCTGATTTCACGTTGTCTGGGAAAGAGAAAATTGGAGCCGGTGCAGTAATCACACGTTAACAAGCACGCGGACGTTAGTGGCCCAAAGAGCTTTTTAGTGGATTAATTGAAAGTCTCCCTGTGCGAGCTGGAGCATCTCAGCTAGCGACACTGAACAGGCACATCTCACGATTAGTGGGGACAAATGAAAACTAAATCATGTGATACGTCCCACTGCCGACTATTGAATAAGAAAAGTCACCAGCCCGAGCTGTCCTCATTTCAGAACTTGGAGGCACTACAGACAGCTGCACTGAATGTAGGTTAAAGCCTGGATCCTATCACGAGGCCATCAAAGTTTAAGTCCTGGTTCCACTGCTTACTTGCTGTGTGACCTTAGTGAAGTCAGTTACCCTCTCTGTGCACCTGTTTATCTGCAAAGGGGAATGATGATAACAGCACCTATCTCATAAGGCCACTGTGAGGGCAAAGTGGGCCAGACTGTGGGAACACACCCAGAACAAGACCTGGAGTGTAAAGAACACAAAGTAAGAGTTAGCTATTATCATTATAGTATTATTATTACTACTATTGCATTGTTAAAGTCCTCATAGAAAATACATGGCATACTCAAAGCAGGATAGGATTTAATGAAGGCAGCATTTAAATGGATTTGTCAGGATAAGTAGACAGGGGATGGTTCCACACCCAGAAACTAGCATCAGAGGAAAGCCTTTACACCACTCCCCAGCCACACCCTAACCAGGGGGCCAAGAGGAAGCAACAGTTTCCAGAACAGGGAGAGGGGTGGCAATGAGAAGTTCTCATCCAGTGGGAACTGTGGCTTCTGTGAAAGCAACACAAATGATGCTAAATCCTGGAAGAGTAGGGAGAGAATGAGGGCCATAAATCCCTTGACCTCTCTCTCATCTTGACCCCCAAACCCCAGTGCCTCCCATTAGAAAATCTAACCAGAAGCCAGCAGGCAGGGGAGCCCAGTTGATCCATTATGAAGAGGTCAGCCTCCAGGTTTCAGAATGGTGCAGGGGGACACTGGGGCAAAGAGGCGATCTGGAGGGTGATTGGAAAGCATTCAACTCCAAGGACAACGGTCTTTGGACCATCTCTGTTATCTATGCAATTAGTATGAATAAACTGAGGAGATATTACCCATATAGCCACATACCCCACTGCCAAGAAATGCTAAAGGGACAAATATAACCGATATAAATATTTCTCATTTTTCCAATCTGTGAGAATTACTTAGTGCCTTTTCATTTGGGTTCTGGGCCAGAGTCAGGAAGAGTGATAATCCTCATAAAAACAACCTGAACAAAAATAGTGACAGCAAGTGGCATGTCTATAATACTTAACAATGGTCAAATTGTTTTCATGCATTTAAGCACATTTCAACCTTGTAAAAAATTTGTGGTAAAGGAGCTATTGATTTCTTTTTCAAAAATGTGGAAATTGAAAATGAAGTTTTCAGCTGGGCAGGATCAAACCCCACTGTTCTTGTTTAAATTTCTTAGAGAATGCATGGAGAAATGTTAACAATATAGAATGTGGTTTAAAAGTACAAGATGTAGAGTTTACTCATCTGTTTGTTTTATTTAAGTAATAAGTTGAGAGGTCTTGTGAGGCATCAAACTCCAGACACTGGCTAGCAAAGTTGTGGAGAAATTGGAATCCGTGTACACTAATGGTGGGAATGTAAAATGGTGCAGCAGCTATGGAAACCGTATGGAGATTTATCAAAAATTAAAGGTGGAACTAGCATATGATCCAATGATCCCACTTTGCGGTATATAACCTAAAGAATTGAAATCAGGATTTCAAGAAGTATGTACACTCTACAATAAGTGGGAAACACTTGAAATACATGTAATGTTCTTTACTGTTGATTTTAGGAAGTGGAGTATTCAACCGTAAGGTTTTCCTGTGGACAGCTCTTCTAAAAAATATTTCTTACGCCTCCAAATTCTGTATTTCTAGTATCATATTTACTACAAACATTTTAAAATACTCTTTTATTATACTAATACTTTTGAAAAATTAAATAAGGCATGAAGACTTTCAAAGATTGGTAGTTTTGTTGGGAAAAGTAGCCTAGGTTGGGAGGTTACTGAGAGCCACTGCAATTAACGACACACACCTGATGCTGTCTACTGCTAAATATCCCCGGAAAGGATCATTTAAGCACGCTTCCAGCCCTCCTTACTGGTCACTCAGAAAAAAATCTCCTTCTACAAGTCTGCTACCATTTATGATTGCTTTGTCACTTGAAGAATAGAAAACAACCAATGTTTTTAATGACCCAGCTGAAATAGTTAGCTCTGGAAGGAATATTTTACCTGATGTGCTCAGAAGTGTAACTCATGAAGTCTACAGGATACAATCATGGGACTATATGAGAAAGACATCCTTTAGATTTGGTGGCTGGACATAGAACCCAGAGCTATTACTGAGATGACAGTGCATTCAGATGCAGCATCATTGTGAATTCTGAGAAAATGACGGAAAACATCCGTCCTGTGGGAGGAGGAGCCTTTGAATTGACCGTGTCTAATTCTGGAATAATTCATTTTCCAACCAGTAATTCCAGGCACCAGCAGCAATATGGCGGCCTTTGTAGACACCTAGGGGCCAGGAGGGAAAGGGGTTATTTGCAGAGAAATTAAATTTGCATAAATATTTTAGCAAAAATAAATGGAGCCAACCACAGTCTTTGCCTGGATTGTTCCTCTTTGGCAGATGTTAATAGAAGTGGCCTGTGTTGTTGTGAGTCGTCCCGCTGTGAAAGCGGGTCTCTGGCACCCAGGAAAGGGCCTAGAGTCCCAGCTCATGAAATAACGCATGTTCCCCTGAAATAGACTCCAAGATAGAATGAGTTAAGACTTTTCTGTAGTCCACTTATTCAAATCACTACTGAAGATGGCCCCAAATATTTTCTAGAACTTCTAAAATTTCTAGAGATAACCCTTATTAGAACAGAGTGAAATCTGGATCTAATTAAATTCAGATGGGGAGGTGAAGGCAGAATACAACAAAAAATCAGCAACTCAATGTCAGTTCAAGCCATTTATAAAATGCCTGCCCCTGTCCTTGAACACTGAGGTCACTCTCACTCCCTGCTGGCAGAAAGTACAGGAACACTGTGAACTGGACTTCAGGTGAGAGGGGAAAGCTTTCATGATTTTTAGCTAAATACACGGGACAAGACAGCAACTGCAGAAGTCCAAGGCCAGGCTTGCATTCTGGAGCCCACCCTCTGGAATGGCTATAATAGGATCTGACTATAGAGCAGACAGCACCTAATGATGTAGCTTCCAGGCTCCTGGGTCCTGGTACTTCCAGCTCAGGGATGTGAACTTAGGTCCTTCAGGTGCATAAAAAAGGCAGAGGAAAGACCAGAAGAGCCTCAATCCCATCACTACACAAGTCCATTCACATGGAATTCTGCATAAACAGAGCCTCCCGGAGATGTACCAGGTGTGGGTGAGGGCCCGTTTGGAAATCGGACATTGCACAGTCTTGTAATTCTGTCTGGAAGAACTGGTCTGGGCTAAATGTCTTCTTCTGTCTTCCTTCCAATTCTGTATAATCAATTCCTCTCAATTTCATGAACTCTAAATATTCAGTTTTCCCCATAAACGGGATCTTCCATAATTCAATCTTTACTTACAAAGAATTCCTCCATTAGAGAAAATGTCTTTTAAATGATTGTATTTGTTCACACTAAGTGGATTTCTCCAATTTGTGACTGCTACTGAAATGCAGTTGGGCTCTAGCAAATAGCTGTGGATTCGAGGAGGTGGTATTTTCAGTTGGCATGAATTCTTCAGCTCTTCCTCATAGAGGAAATGGCTAGCAATGTGACTCTTTACATTTCCATTTTTAAATGAAGATATATGCTGGGCACATAGTGTGAAATCAACAAAATGCTGTTGAATAAATACTGTGGAGAAATGTTCATAGACCTCCAGAAGGGAGCTGAATTTCCCTGAAATCATCCCTGTTTTTGTTTCCAGGGCTTTATCTATTGAAAAATGCAAAATGTCTTTCCATTTCTTCTTTACATCGCACACAGACACTGTGGGGCGGCACCGTGCAGGCCTGCAAGACCTGTACTTGCCCAGTCTTGAGACTGAAGAAAGAGTCTGGAGTCAGCCACAGAGACATCAGTGGTTTAATGTGTAACCGAGTCCAAGCTTGCTCTGCTCGTTGTATGACAGGCCGATAAATCAGGAGACAAGGTGTTGAGGCAGGGAATAGCGACTTTATTCGGAAAGCCGGGCATCCGAGAGGATGGTGGACTAACATCCTAGAGTACCATCTTATCAGGGTCTGGATGCTAGTTTCTTCTATAGAGCAGAGAAGGGGAGGAGGTGAGGAAGTAAAGTAAAAAGGCCATAAGTCTCGCAAAACGTCTCATGGTTTGGCCAGCCTCTGGGAAGGGATGTGTTAATTTCTTCTTTTCTGCAGCCATTCGCAGGTGGGCAGGGGCAGGGTGTTTCCCTGTGAGCTGAACAAAGGCACTTTAGTTTAACATTCAGGCAGAGGGGCAGGGTTCCCCGAGGCAGGCCATTATGTATGCCTATAGCTATAGACAGAACAAAAGCAATGGCAACAAAGGTCAAAGTAAAAGAAACAGATCCAACATGGAGTCAGATATTGTTCTTCCCTGTTACAAACGGACAGGGCATCTTACATGTGTGAAGCAATGTCCTAGAGCAACACCCCAATGCGTGCAGCAGACGGCGGGCAGGACAGGGCAGCAGTCTTGTCTACCAGGAGGAAGGGGAGGTTACCAGTTATAGGGGGAACTGACCTCAGGGTTGGTTCATCGGTTGCCAGAGAAACCAGCAGAGGAGTACACCTCTCACTGCCCCTTTGATAAGCTCTCAGAGGGGAGATGTCCTGATCTAAAAGCTAGAACAATCACTAGCTGGGGCCAAGGTCAAGTATGTAGGAAGGTCGATCACGTGAGTGGGTGTAGGGGTGTAGGTGAAACAGACACTGTCTAGCAGAAGAGGTACAGAGAGCAAGAGAACAGCCATCTTGTGTGGCCTGATCATATAGACACACAGACAGACACACACACACATTTCTGAATAGAAATGTCAGCTTTGGAAAACTCTGACATACTAAATAAAGCACTGTATTTGTAATTTCTGTAATGATCCATATAACGTATGCGCAGACATTCTGGAATTTTTATGAATGACATAACTTATTACTGAATATAGACTTCTTCGTATCTGCAGTGAAAAGCGTTGGTCACATATCCAGAATCTACTGCCTTCTGACACCTTCTTTTATGAGGAGATTTTCACGTCTGTTCATGGCCCCTGGAATTTCTGGTGCCATCTTGCTACTAGTGTAGAGAGGAAGGCAACCTGAGGTTGGAGAGCAGAAAGATGAAGGGACATGTCACATGGCCGAGCTGTTGAATGTGTCAACCCTGGAGCCCGACTTCCTACCATGGAGCTTTGGGCTTTTCAAGGGAGATGATAAGACCCCTTATTGTAAAAGCCTGATGAGTCAGAATTTCTGTTGCTACAGCTGCAAGCGTCCAACAGATACAACATCTTTGTAAATGGCTGTGCCCTTGTTATCCTCTGCAATATCTCTATTACAACAAACTCGTTGTATTAGAGAAATCCATTTTTCTTCTCAGAAATCTGTAATCTTCTTGAAGGCAGAGACTGTGGGGTTTTTTTGTTTTTTGTTTTTCGTTTTTTTTAATTCTTTAATGCCCAGAACCAGGCACAGTGAATACTTATGAATGTTTTATCTTTTAATTAAATGTAGGAATAACTGTCAATATTCTTAAGGCTTTCTTTTCAAGTATACTATAGAAACTCTTTCTCTTTTGGGCTCTGAAGAATACAGAAGTAAATAAGACTTGGGTCTGTCTCCATGACCTTTCAATGTAGTAGAAGAAGCAGATGTGTGTTTAACGAGGTATAATCCATTCCAAAGTGTGAAGACCATTGTGTTATTGTCTGTCAAGCAGGATTGTGTTTATCTTCAAGTAACAGTAAAATTAATCACAGTGGCTTACAACTTAGTGCTTTATTTCTTCTCACATAATAAATGTCTAGAAGTTGTTGAAATTAGTTCAGCAGTTAAAAGAAATTAATTCCCTGCAAGACTTTGGGGTTTTTTTCTCATGGTTGCAAGATGACTGCTGCATCTCCAGCCATCACATCATAATCACAGCAAAAAAGAGCCAGAAGAGGTGATGCCAGTCATGCATCCCCTTTTATCCAAGAACAAAAGCTTGCCAAGAAATGTCCCACAGAGACTCATGCTTAGGTTTTGTTGACCTGAAGTGAGTCAAATTGCCCCTTCTATCTTCAAAGGAGACCAAGTAAAAAGGGAATAGAACTGTCTGTCATGTTGAAATGACATAGGGGCATTTGGATGCCATAGGTCCACACTCCCATGTCCCCACAGTACTTTAGCTATATGATCTTACATCCTCCTAGTAACAACCCTATGAATTAAGTAACCTTATTGTTCTATTTTTTAAAAATTAATTAATTAATTAACTATTTTTGTCTGTGTTGAGTCTCTGTTGCTGCGCACGGTATTTCTCTAGTTGCGGTGAGCTGGGGCTACCCTTCAGCATGGTGTGCGGGCTTCTCATTGCGGTGGCTTCTCTTGTTGTGGAGCACGGGCTCTAGGCGTGCGGGCTTCAGTAGTTGCAGCACATGGGCTCAGTAGTTGCGGCTCACGGACTTAGTTGCTCTGCGGCACGTGGGAGCTTCCCGGACCAGGGCTCAAACCCGTGTCCCCTGCAATGGCAGGCGGATTCTTAACCACTGCGTTACCAGGGAAATCCCTGTTCTAGTTTACAGATGAAGGAAATGAGACTCAGAAATGTCCTGGAACTTGCAGTTAGAAAGTAGAGATCATCTAATTGAATAAATGTAACGGAAGGGGCCAGGTAAGATGGGTCAGCTCTGACCAAGACGACCTGAATGTTTACCTCTGACTGAACATTACATAGGCTCTTCCTCCCTCTTGGCTCCTGACGTCTCTTTTCTTAGAGCATTTACTTTAGAAAACTTGTAATGGGAAATTCTTTCTCTGCTCTTTTGATATGTAATTTTTTTTTAAAGCCTCTTTTCATTTTTTCATCCTAGGAATGGACCTGGGAGCCAGCCCTTTGAAAAGTAACATCAAGGAAGATAGAATTCTCAGTCTCCATGGGAGGGAAGAAGCCAAACTTTAGTAGGAGCCTTGCTCCAAGCTGTGAAAGTCCCTCCCACCATAAAGATATGAAAAAGTCCATATTTCTTTGTGTAAAGTCAATTAGCACACACAGATGACCTAAGATGCCCCTTCCTCTGCTCTTAAAAATTCTCCCACTCTTTGTTTCAGTGAAGTTGAGCTCTGAATGAGTTCTGGTGTCTCTACCCTATCACAATAGCTTTGGATAAAGTCTCCCCTGCCTTTCAACATTCGTCTAGAGAAATTTTTTTTTTTGACAGTTCAAAACTATGCACTGTAAGGTACATTGGAATCAAGTCCTAGAAACTCAGATGCATGCACAGACCAGGTAGGCAAGGTAAGTTTGGCCAGATACAAGACAAAAAAGAATGGGAGTTACCATGAGATGCTGGAGATCCGATTTCCATCACAGTAGATTAAATAGTGATCCTCCAAAAGGTAAGTCCAACTCCTAAACCCTGGTACCTGTGAAGCTTACTTGCAAATAGGATTTTTGCAGGTAAAATTACATTAAGGCTCTCAGAATGAACCTATGGTTACCAGGGTTGGGAGAGAGCTAGTTAGGTAGTTTGGGATTGACATGTTCACACATCTATATTTAAAATGGATAACCAAAAAGGACCTACTGTATAGCACAGGGAACTCTGCTCAACATTAAGTAACAACCTAATTGGGAAAAGAATGTGAAGAAGAATAGATACATGTATATGTATAACTGAATCACTTTGTTGTACAACTGAAACTAACACGACATTGTTCATCAACTATACTCCAGTATAAAATTAAAAGTTTTTAAAAAAAGGCTCTCAGGATTTAGAGTGGACCCCAAATCCAACAAGTGGTAACCTTACGGTTGGAGAAAGAGATTTGAGAGGCAGAGGCAAGGGGAAGAAGGCTATGTGAAGATAGAGGCAGAGATCAGCGTGATGCAGTCACAGTCAAGGAATGCCTGGAGCCTCCAGGAGCTACAGAAAGCCAGGAGGATTCACTCCTGGAACCTTTGGAGGGAGCTTGGTCCTGCAGACACCTTGATTTCACAGTCTGGCCTCCAGAACTGTGAGAGAATAAATTTCTGTTGTTTTAAGCCACCAAGTTTGGATAATTTGTTGTGGCAGCCTCAGAAAATGAAGACACCTATCTAAAAACTCCACGGTTGTTACTCCAATGAAATGTGGTCCTCGATTTCACAGATGTACCAAGGGGTATCAGATATCTGGAGTTTGACGCCATATGTGTTTATTTTTTTTAAATTACTTTAGTTGGTTTACAATGTTGGGTTAATTTCTACTGTACAGCAAAGTGATTCAGCTATACACATATATACATTCTTTTTCACATTCTTTTCCACGATGCTTTATCACAGGATATTGAATATAGTTCCCTGTGTTATACAGTAGGACCTTGTTGTTTATCCATTCTATATATACTAGTTTGCATCTGCTAATCCCAAACTCCCAATCCATTCCTCCCTCACCATTCCCCTCGGCAACCAACTATTTCTGTTTCATAGATAAGTTCATTTGTGTCATATTTTAGATTCCACATATAAGTGATATCACATGGTATTTGTCTTTCCTTGTCTGACTTACTTCACTTAGTATGATAATCTCTAGGTCCATCCATGTTGCTGCAAATGGCATTATTTCGTTTTTTTTATGGCTGAGTAGTATTCCATTGTATATATGTACCACATCTTCTTTATCCATTCATCTGTCAATGGACATTTAGGTTGCTTCCATGTCTTGGCTATTGTGAATTGTGCTGCTATGAACATAGGGGTGCATGTATCTTTTTGAAAGAGTTTTGTCTGGATATATGCCCAGGAGTGGGATTGTTGGATCATATGGTAGTTCTATTTTTAGTTTTTTGAGGAGCCTCCATCCTGTTTTCCATAGTGGCTGCACCAACTTACATTCCCACCAACAGTGTAGGTGGGTTTCCTTTTCTCCATACCCTCCAGCATTTGTTCTCAAATATCTTTATTTTTCAAGGTGGCAAACAAGTCACTTTTTCTTAGTGTTTTGCAGGTCAACACTGCATGAGGCAAGTAGATAAGGAACAGGTCTCCAGGGGCAAATACACCCTCCAGATAGCAGATTAAGACCTCTAGATTTGGGAATTGGTTTTGGATTTGATCTGCATCCAATTGTTCCGGATGAGTTCTCCTTACACGGTTGAGTTCCACCTGATGGGGCCGGCAGTGGCTGGTTCTGAATATTTTTCACAGTCGTCTGAACTCAAGGTGGTCCAGAGGGACCACCTTTCGCTACTTAAGACATGGACTCGTGCCCATACCTGGAGGCATGGAAGGATACACTTGGATAACTGGCCCACAAATGATTCCCACCTATTAAAGGCTTTATCAGTCTAAGAAATGAACCTATTTTCACCCTCCCCCCACGTCTTGGCTTTGTAAGGTTTTAAACCTCAGCTTTGATTTATGAGTTCAAGAAGAAAAAAAATGATAGGAAAATATAATTTTAACCCTTCCTCGTAACTGGAAGCCAGACTCCCTCGCTGCTGCGTGGCCATTGTTCCCATTAACTTAATGAGAATTTCAGTACAAAATTCAGTCCCAGAGTCCATGCTAGATGCCCACAGTCTGGCTGAATTTTAATATTTCATGGGCTATCTCAAAACCCTAAATAGACTCTCAGAAATGTGTTTTGCAGTATAACAAAACGATCATCAAGTCTGACTTAAAGATGCATCTTTTTTTCTATAGGCAGTAATGAAGCAATTGAGAATTTCTTTTAATTCTCTGTATTACTATTCTCTGCCAGTTCAATTAAATGCTTTTATGTCGAGAGACGAGAAATCATGTGCTTTCGTTATGGAGGGATTGAGTCACATGGACAGATAGGGTCTTTTTAATAGATGAGAGCTGTGAATCAACATCCACAAGACCCATTGTCAGAAATCAGTGGACTTTTATTACTTTTGAAGTGAATCACAGGCATTTTCCCACACTGGAATTTATTTTGTTTGTCTGTTTGTTTTGTTTTCTAATAAATCAGCCATGAGGTAGTGGTTTCATGGGGATTTTGCACTCCACAAGGGCAGATACCACGCTTGCTTAAAAACCCGTGTTTGCTCATTACCTTTCACAGTGCTGGGTACATAGCTGGTGCTCAAATTCACAGGTTGCTGTTTCTGCCAAGTAGTTTGTGTTTTAGGGACTTCAGAATTCTTCAATATATTGGTGTTGATAAGGGGTGATGATATGCACTGGAATGATCTTGAACTTAGAGATTAGTGACATGTGTCTTAGCCCTTCCTCTGAGACAAACCTACAGACCCTACATGGGCTGCATTTCTCACCTGTAAATAAAATTCTTGGAGAAAGTCAGTGCTGCTAAGACAGAGGACACGTGCTGTGCCTGGAACTCAAGGTGATTTCAGGTGGCATCAGCCGTGACATGAAATAACATCATGAGGATTTATTCCCCACTGGCAACCTCCTTGAGCCTTGGTGTGACACGGAGAAATAGCCTTTTTGGTGACAGCAATTTTTAACACTTTATAATCTCTTGTTTAATAAATGGAGATATGATCCATGCTCAGAATTTTGGCAATAAGACTATATAGCTAGAATTTTATAAATTTGTTCATCTTTATTGTATTTATTTTTATGGCAAGACATGGCAATTTTTCCACTTCGAATTTAATTAAATGCCTCTTCTTAAATAAATGGATTTAAGTACAACAATGGGTCAGTTTATAGATAAATACTAAGAAATAGAATAGGTAGACCTCAGGTGTGGCAATATTTGTAGGTGGGACATACAACACTGATATTCATTAAATTCTGCAGACTGGTCTTAAAACCAGATCTTTCTGTCTAATATCCATTCACTCTTTCTTCCTCACTAAAAGTGTCCTAAGTTTGGGGGAGTGGAACAAGTATATCTAAAGAAACCTACCAACAAACAAAAACCACCTGTAGCAATTTCTCTTGCAGGTAGACATTGCCGTGTGACTCAATTGTGGCCAATAAGATGGAAATGAATGTTGTGAAGTTGTTAGATAAGACATCCAAAGAAAACTATGGTAAAGAGCTGACTCAGATGGCAGGTGTCCTTTTGCTTTTCTCCCTTTTCCTGTCTGGAATACTGAAGTGATGGCTGGTGTCCAGAAGCCATCTTGTGATAGCTAGGTAATCTTGAGAATAAAAACCAGAAAAGAAAAAGACAGGATACGCGTGGATATTGGTGGCAGTTATATTCCACTGGACTAGCCCTGCTTCCTACCTTTGGATTCCATAATATGGGAGAGAAAAATAAACCCCTATTTTGGGGGAGATCTATGTTATCTGCCACTGACCAGAATTCCCAATTGGCAAACCATCAGCGCCCCAAAATGTTCTTAGTTCCTACATGTAAAGCAGACATAATCCTTACCCCATTATTCTACTCACACTCATTGACTCGGTCAGCCTTCCAAATCCTCATCTTTAGTGAATAACAAAGAAATTTATTTCTCTTTGTTCCACATTTCAGTGGGTAATATTCTTTATAACCAGGAAATCCTTGATAGTTCCCTTTTTTGAATCTAATTCTTAACCCAAAGAGACTCATGATTTATAAAAGGACCAACTCCTCCGTGAGTCCTGTCCTGCTTCCCCACCTGATACTAATGACAGCGTCCTCTCAGACTGAAACATCTCTGCTTGCTGTCAATCAATGAGGAATACATATCAGAGCATCATGTCTCTGAGCATCTATTAACAGTGTGAGACTTTTCTCTCGAAAGGAACATGACCACATTAAAATTAAACCACACCAATCCTTAACTAAGATGAAAACAATTTTTTTTGGTAATTCAATGCAATTTTATTGAAGTTTTAAAAAAATTTTATCCATTATTTTATTTGCATTTTCTTCCGGTTTTAGTGAGATATTGAACTTAAATGAACATCATCTCATATAGATACAAAATTAAAGAAACAAAAATATTTTCCTTGAGATGAGAACTCTTACGATTTATTCTCTTGACAACTTTCATATATGACATACAGCAGCGCTCATTATATTTATCACGTTGTACGTTACATCCTTTAGTATTATTTATCTTATAAGATACAGACCTTATATCCTGTACCTTTTGACTGCCTTCATCCAGCTGCCTCGCCCCCGTCTCTGGTAACCACAAATCTGATCTCTTTTTCTATGAGTTCTTTTGTTTGTTCGTTTTGTTTGTTTGTTTCTGAAATATTATCAAGCAATTTTTAAACCATGTTTTAAGTGAAGTCCTTGAGAAAGCCCAAGAAATCACAGAAATTGAAAGATGACTCCAATCCAAACACATTTTAAATTACCAGCACTGTTGAGGTGGTGGAGGTTAGTGATGGTTGATGGGATTTTCAATGCCTTATGATCAAAAGCTCCATATTACATTGAGACAGGGCTAGAGTTATGTTTTAAAGCCTGGATATGGTTACAAACAGTGCTGAGTAAGTTCCAGCTTCTCTAATAGCTTTTGAAATGGCACATCATTTCTTTTTTTTTTTTTTTTTTTTACAGCTTTCATCAATATATTAAGGAGAAAAACTTTCACAAACAACCTTTTAAAAGTTTTTTGCTTAATCAAATTCAGGTCTATTGAAAAACAGACCTTTACAACATTACTAACAATTATTTTAAGAGTATTAAAATGATTACAAATGTTAAGATCACCATGTTGATCCTGTTCAGATATTATTTCTTCAACTGTGAGATAATTTTCAGAGATAAATGTCAACTTAAAAAATAATAGAGTAAATCAAGTTTCCCCACTCTAAAAAAAATTATTGCTCCCTTCTTATATGATAAAAATAAAGTGAAAGATCTCTCATTTCGCCAGCAAAATTTAAATTTGCCTGTCACTAGTGTTTTGTCTTCTCTTACAAACACCTATGTGCCTGGAATAGAATGTTATTATGTCGACTGTTTGGTGGTGAAACCATTCTAACAAGGGAACAAACAGGGCACAGGGTTAAAATGACGTATGTAGGTAGTAAACTAACATGTTAATAGGTGCCCAGGAAAGCAATATGAGTGAGAATGGTGGGCGATTATAAGGCATTAGGGAATAGTGGGGATTGTGGTCAGCAAGGTCGCCCATGCTTTGCCTAAAACTGAGGCAACTGGGACAGAATTCCAGATACATTCTTTGTGAAATCTTCAATTTGCAGGGAAGGGTAACAAACTCTTTGTATTTCAAGCACTGTCTGGATAACAACAAAAGCCCACTTCTGTGACCCATATCCCAGCCATGTGTCTGCAGGAGACTCAGTGACCTCAGTCCCTTAGGACTAGTGAATAATCAGAGTCAGAAAACAAAAAGGGGGTGTGCTCCTGTGAGACTGGACTACTGATCTCATAAGAATAAAAAGATAAAGAGATGGGATTCCATCTTTCAATTTACCTTCCTTCTCAGAAGTCAGTCTAATGGCTGGAATGAGGACTTGAATCTAATGAAAGATGGGAATTTTTTCTTTTTATTTATTTTTTTAAATTGAAGTATAGTTGATTTACAATGTCGTGGAAAGTTGACATATTATTAACTCTGTGTTTTAATTGTTATCAGCACACCTTGTAATCTACACTCAGTCATCACCCATCTATCTACATAAGAATAATTCTCCTAATTTTCCTCCCTTCTTCCCATCAATAAATAGGAATCCAAGATAACGATGATCAATTCCCACTACCTGGCTCTCATAACCTATGCTGTGTACACAAGTCTCTTAAATTACGTTGTATGCCATAAACTTTAAAAATATATAGCACAGTCTTTGCAAGTTTGGGTGATTCCAACCATAAATGACAGAACCCTAACTCACAATGGCTTAATCACAGCAACATTTTTTTCAGTAATGTAACAAGAACTCCAGAGTAAGAATGGCTTCAGGGCTAAGTGTTTCAGGGGCTTAATAAGTCCTCAAAGACCCAAGTTCTTCCCATCTCTCCGGTCTCCATTCTTGGTGATGCCTTGTCCTCAAGCGGGCTGCAGATTGCTAGAGCCATTTCATGTTCCCACTCAGACATAACTTCACCATTCGCAGATTTAGTAGGATCCCTGAAAGCCTTTTTTCCTTAATCTGCTGCCATTTCCCAAGTCAGGATCCCTGAAAAAGTTAATGAATTGACAAATAGAAAATAGCATTTTATACATGCTAACAACTCTCCATTTCCCCCACCCCCTCAGCTCCCGGCAACCACCATACTATTCTTGGTTTCTCTGAGTTTGACTATTTTCGATCCCTCATATAAGTGGAGTCATGCCACAGTTGTCCTTCTGTTTCTGGCTTTTTCACTGTGCATAATGTCCTCCAGGTTCATCCATATTTTCACATATGGCAGAATTTCCTTCTTTTTTAAGGCTGATTATTTCATTGCATGTCTATACCACATTTTCTTTATCCATCCATCCATCTGTGGACATTTAGGCGGTTTCCACATCTTGGCTATTGCAAATAGTGCTGTGATGAAAAAGGGAATGCTAATATTTCTCGAAGATCCTAATTCAGTTATTCAAGATAACTACGTTCCAGGGATGTGCTGTACAGCCTTGTGCCTATAGATATTATATTGTGTCCTTAAAAATCCGTTCAGAGTGCAGATTTTATGTTGAATGATTTACCATAATATAAAGGACAAAAAAGAAAATACTGTTTTAAAAGCTCTCTATTTAAATATTCCAATTTAACCTAATTTTGGTTGTCAAAAGGCAGTCCCCTTCTTTCTTCATGTTTCCGTCACATGTGTCTGAGAAGTCCAAGTACTTCAGGTCACCTAGATAGATGGTTGAACTTGGCCCAGCGTCTTCTCTTGTCTGTGAGGACAAGATAAAACTCACTATAAACAATATACACAGGATTCCCTGGTGGCGCAGTGGTTAAGAATCTGCCTGCCAATGCAGGGGACACGGGTTCGAGCCCTGGTCTGGGAAGATCCCACATGCCGCGGAGCAACTAGGCCCGTGAGCCACAACTACTGAGCCTGCGCGCCTGGAGCCTGTGCTCCACAACAAGAGAGGCCGCGATAATGAGAGGCCCGCGCACTGCGGTGAAGAGTGGCCCCCGCTCGCCGCAACTAGAGAAAGCCCTCGCACAGAAACGAAGACCCAACACAGCCAAAAATTAATTAATTAATTAATTAATTAAAAAAAAATAAAATAAAAACTCATAGCTAACATCTTACTTAATGGTGAAAGAATAGATCCCTTTAAAAAACAAAACAAAAAACAATACACACTTATTAAACATGCTCAAGTCCCAGGTTCTCTGCTAAGGGCTTTCATTCATCTCCTTAATCTCACCTACCCTACTAGGTAGTTACTACTGTTATTTTACGTATGAGGAAATTGAGCATTAAATATGTTTAGCGACCCACCACATAGTAGAAGTCGGGGACTAGGTAGGGAGAAGGGCTTTTATGACACTCAGATCTGTGGTTTTAACACTGTTTTATGAAGACAGAGGCATCCGATCAACGACCAGAAAAGTACCAGCATTATGCCAGGATGTGAGTGACATTTTCAGAAAGACGTGTCTGGAAAATTCGTTCAGTGTTACTTTAAGGGACTTTCGGGAAAACTGAAAATTATAAGCTTGCTCCCTTTCCTTTAGCTCAGCGTTGGCTAGAAATTATAGTGAAAGCCAACAGCTAAAAGGTTCAGATGACCAATGGACCTTGTGGACTCAGGTGCTTTGAGAGGGCAAACTACAGGCTGTAGCTGACATCATGTTGTAGCGATAAGGTTTGTTACTGACTATTTATACACCAGTTACCATGAAATTGAGGCTGACACTTAACCTGGTGTATTATCATCCTAAAATTGAGATTCATGGAAATCATTTATAGAGAAGAGCAAAAAGGTTTCCTGGATGTTAAAAAGGTTTGTTTCATTAGCGGCAGGACCGCTGACTTATAACATTGAGACGGTGAATGCTTGCTAGGGGAAGTGATGTTTGTTAAGATGACTGTCATAGAAAAATATGTTTGATCACTTATGTGGCAAACTATACTCCATAGGAAATTGATTTCACCTCCCACTTTGTCATAATTAACTTACAGGCTGTTGGCCTCTCTGAGTTTATTCCGTAACTTCAAAGCTGTCAGAGGGACTTGACTTCACGTGCCACTCATGAAACAACATGATTCATTGTCTGGACTTCTGCCCTATAGTCCATGGATAAATCCCCTGCAACTCTAGCACACTAATTTCGAAATAGCAGTGCAAATGTGTGTTTTCCCTACTATTCTCATTGCAGAGGGAAAAACACAATCAGTTCTCATCAGTGGATTGTCTCCCCACTGGGGGCTTGTAGTCGCAGGGATACAAAAATAGAAGGGAGAAAACTTCCAAACTTGAAACACAGGGGAGTGTGCACGAGAGTGAGACCGCTTTGGGGAGCCTGGGGCACTAAAGCATTGTCCTGGGAATGATAAAGTCAGAGTCTACAGATGAAATTGATTGCAGATGATTTTTTAAAAAATGTTATTGAAGTGTAGTTGATTTCCAATGTTCTGTTAATTTCTTTCACACAGCAAAATGACTCAGTTATACATACACACACACACATATATGTGTGTGTGTGTGTGTGTGTGTGTATATGTATATTCTTTTTCATACTCTTTTCCATTATGGTTTGTCACAGGATATTGAATATCGTTCCCTGTGCTATCCAAGCAAATGATTTTTTTTTAACTAGAGGGAAATTGAATATCACATTATGGTTCCCTCACTCATTTTCATGGATGCAGTGTACTTTGTAGGAGGCCACGGGTAAACCACTTGCTTCCGCAGGGGCTTTCGTGCACTTAAATGATCTTTTCACAACATGCACTGCCCTCTACCCAGGGGGCTTCCCAGGTGCCTCAGAGTTCCCCAGGAAGAGGGGGTCCAGGTGGGTGTTTAAGAACGTTGCATCTGGCCGAGTGACTGCAGTGCTGAAAAGAAATCTCACCAAAGGGGTTCTTCAGAAGCCATTTTCTTTCACCCACACTATTTCTAGGATGCCGAGGGTTTCATTATTTTTTTTTCAATACAAAATCAGAAGGTTTAAAGAACTGTTTAAAAAGAACTGTGGGCACTTTCTGTCCTGAGGTTGTTTCCGTATTCATAGCACTCTAACCCCTATTTCCCCATCCCCTTGAGGAACAATGGTGTTTTCCAGACAGTGATGGATAACAGTACAAAGATTCTTGAAAACTCCGTGAAGAAGCAGGTGGCACATTATGCTGTTGTCAAAGATTCAATTCACAGGGTGAACCCTGGTGCAAAACTCATTTGAATGAAATGCTTTTTGAAAATCATAACTGGAGAAGACGTGACCAGCATTGCTGTTTAACAACAGTCCATGAGGGTCCTAAACCGTAATTACATTTTAAAAACTAAAATATCAAAAAAGCTTTGTGTGAATAAAATAAATAAAAATTATTAGGATTTAGATGGGCAAGGGCATCTGAAATAAAAGGCTCATCTTTTATTAGTCAATACATTTTGCATAAGAAGTTTATTTTATGAGCTTGAGCCAACATAACTCAATTATTTTACATAATCACGGGAACAATCGGGATATGACAATTTAATGCTATTCTGAAAAACCGTAATTTTGCACGGGCTTACAGGAGCCAAGTTCACGGAGTTGTTTTCTTAACTTCTTCGTGACAGACTATCTCTGAGACCAGTTTTCATTGACTAGCCTTTCACATGCAACTGAGTGTTACGAACTCCCACCTGAGAATCCCACTCGATCCAATTTCCACCAGGATGTTCCAAGAGTTGGGAGAACAAAGGACCACAGCAATGAACAACAGCCAGAGTTCAGCTGGGGATGTGTTCCCCACCTGTAAGCTCGCAACTCCTGAGCTGAACCGCAGGGTACAAGAGCTTCTCTTACTTGGGTTCTTAAAGACTAGAAGATCATAGTCGCATATTTTGCAGACTGGGATTTTTTTTTTTTTTTTATGACTCTTGACCTCCATAGTGAATGCGATTCCACAGACACAAACCAAAAGAGAAATAAAACAATGAACACAAGGTTGATGGATACTGTGAAGAAGCCACAGAGAAGCGGCTCTGCTTCAACTAAAAGTAGATGAGCCAGGACTCAACCTATGTTTATGAGACCCCAACGCTCATTGATTTTTTTTTTATTATTATACACCACTGTCTCTATTTTTATAGATAAGAAGTGAAGTTCTTCTATTAAAAATAAGAGGGCTTCCCTGGTGGTGCAGTGGTTAAGAATCTGCCTGCTAATGCAGGGGACACGGGTTCGAGCCCTGGTCTGGGAAGATCCCACATGCCGCGGAGCAACTAGGCCCGTGAGCCACAGCTACTGAGCCTGCGCGTCTGGAGCCTGTGCTCCGCAACAAGAGAGGCCGCGATAGTGAGAGGCCCGGGCACCGCGATGAAGAGTGGCCCCCGCTCGCCGTAACTAGAGAAAGCCCTCGCACAGAAACGAAGACCCAACATAGCAATCAATCAATCAATAAAAATAAATAAATCTTAAAAAAAAAAAAATAAGAAAGGTTTGTAAAAAATATAAATTTTCAGAGTTCCTTTATTGAGAAGTAAGCCAAAAGATGTCATTTGTTCATCTATAAGTGAGGACAAAATATTATCAGGTATTGTGTTTAAGTGGAAATAACATCAATCTCTATTACAGCAGCATAAATATATGCAGGAATTCTGTTTTCACATAGAAACAGGCAATTTAAGGCTGTTGTGATGGCTCAGTGTTGCCATCAAAAGGCCAGTCTCCTGCTCTCACCCAGTATCAGCATGTGATATTCGTCCTCATGTCCACAGGATGGCTGCCCTGTCTCCATACATCGCACCTAAATTGCAAGAAAGAAAAAGAAAGGACTATCAAAATCTTCTATTCAAAATGTTTTGCTTTGTTTGGAGGGAAGGAGGTGTCTCTTCTAAGGATTTCCACTTTTCCGTCACTGGCGTAAACTGGGCCTCGTGGTAACTCAGAGTTGCAAAGAAACCTGGAAAAAACACAAATATATATATATATATATATATATATATATATATATATATATATATATATATATATATATATATATATATATATATAATTATAATAGAAAGATCCCCACCCATCCATGCCAGGATTGTTTGAACCCGCTTCAGACCCAGATGCCAAAGAACCATACAAGGGCAAAAAAGAGGTGGCACCCCAGTTCCAGGAGGAACTCTGTCTTTTCCCAGAAAATCAATGCATATGCCTCCTCCTCGCTAACTTACCTTTAAAATCTTGCCTTGATCGCCCCCCACCCTCCATGAGAATTTGATTTGCAAACTAAGTTCCCGCTTCTCCATTCTCTGGCCATTGAATAAAGCTTGTGCTGTTTCAGTCCCAGTATCTGTTTCCTTATTGGCTGTGTGAATCCAAACAGGAAAAGAACCTTCCCCGATGAGATAGGGGGCTTCGGCCAGGCTAGGGCCCAGGTCGGGGTCCATACAACTAATTCCGTAACAGTTTTAGATGAAAAATATACTAGAAAGGATTAATAGTGATTAGACTTTGCAAGAAAAAAGGTTATTGAACTTAAATGCATAACAATAGAAAATATCTGAAATGAAACACAGGGAGAAAAAGAATCCCCCAAAATGCAGGATGAGAGCATCTGTGAACTCTGGGACAACATCAAAGAGCTTAATATGAAGACAGAGAAGTAAAGAGAGAAAGAAAATATTTGAAGAAATAATGTCCCCAAAACTGTCCAAACATAATGAAAACTATAAACCCACAAATCCAACAGCTCAACTGACCTTTATGTGACCATATTTCATCTCTATCCAATACAGTGGGAAACATCGCAGACCAACGATCAATGCTTGTTGAGGGGAATTAAATCGTTTCAAATGATAAATACACAGTAATCTTGGTTTAGAGAGGTTCATTTTGGATACAGTGCCTCTTCGCTATCTAATATTCTCTTCTTTAGAGAACTTGTTGCATGTTTTAGGGTCAAATATGGCAATAAGCAGCTCCTCAGGTGAGAAAATTTTCAAGGTAATGAGAAAAACCACCACTGGGTAATTCTGGTGGAAAAAGTCTTTGAAGAGGCATTTGGGGGCTTCCTTTGGGGGTGTAGACATTGAAGGGACCAAAGGTAGCCAGTCCACTGCTAAGTGCAAAAACTGCTGTGAAGACCGTGGAGGGTGGTCGGCTGCACCGCTGACCCTTCACAAATGGAAGTCACATTGAGACGGGCTGGGACCTGGGCCCCTTTGCTGCAACGCTGCACCTCGACACCCCTCTCCTCCAGCAACAAGATACCAAGAAACTCTATGGGACTAAAGATAACTGCTTGCCTGTGCAGTTGGGGCAAATTCTGGACCAAAAGATACAAAAGACCAAAACAACTCAACTGCCACTTCTGAAGAGCCGGGAACAAAAACAGGGTGTTGGGACCAAAAGCAGGGCACTGCGCATGCCCCCTGCACTCAACACCATGAGAGGGGTGGGCAGACCACTTAAGCCACGCCTCCAGCCGGGCCCCTGGACACACCCCTACCCTCTCCCCATATAAGGAACCAGCTCCCTCCCCCTCAAGGAGCCAGCGAGCAAGAGAACCTGTTACTTGTTCTCGCTTCCCCTGCTGCAGCAGGGGCCCCAGTAAAGCCTTGCCTGAATTTCTTCTCTAGCCTCTAGTCAATTTCTATTGATTGGGGAAGGCCAAGAACCCTGGTCGTCATCAACGTGATACTGGTCATATCTATTAACTTCTGTTTCAAATAGCTATTTGGATAGTTAATTTCAGGCATAGCAAGAAGGGACCACAGTCAGCTCTTAAGAGCATAGAGTCTGCTGGTAAACTAGCTTCTTTAAATTCCAGCTCTGACATTAGCTGTGAGTCTGTTGGCGAGTTATTTAAACTCTCTGTACCTCAGCTTTCTCATCTGTGAAATGGGACTAAAAACATGAAGTACTTCGAGGAAGAGATGTGACTTTTTAAATGCAGGACTAGCATGTATTATAAGTTGAATTGTTAAGAGACTGCTTGACATGTGCCAGACCCCACACGCCTCTCTCAATATTAAACAAATCCCATTGTGTCACTCACAAATAGCACTTTTCCCCCTTTACACCTGGTGCTTCAGAGGCTGGACGTGGTCTGATTTTCTCCCTTTCTCAGTGAGACATTTGCGGGCAAAATTTCTCGGGGCAGGAAGTGAGGGGAAGGGGATGGGCAGATCTATCTTAGTTCTTTTGAAAAGAAGAGATTTATTTTAAAATGGGTACCAGACCTGAGCTTGTCTTCTACAGCATCCAGTGATGTCATCTGCATTCAATATGGCTCTGCCCTGCTTCATCTGTCTCTATATAGTGCCTATAATCATCTGATAAACTCTATTTCTGTGATGCTTTCTCTATTTCTATCCTTAGCCATTCAAAAAAAATCATTGTCTCTCTTTTGCTGAGGTATAATTTGCATGGGATAAAACTCACCCTTTTTAGTGGCATTTCTGAGTTTTGACAAATGCACACAATTGTGTAATCAACAAACCTGCATTGACATATCTTTATCAGAGTCCATAGTTTACATTAGGGTTCACTCTTGGTGTTGTACCGTCTGTGAGGGTTTTCAGCCATAATTTCATGAAACACATTTTCTTTTTTTTGAATTGAAGTATAGTTAATTTACAATGTTGTGTTAGTTTCAGGCGTACAGCAGTGAATATATATATGTGTATATATATACATATACACACATATATACGTATATATATACATATATATACAATGTTGTGTTAGTTTCAAGGGTACAGCAGTGAATATATATATATGTGTGTGTGTGTGTGTGTGTATATATATATATATATATACACACACACACACACATATATATATTCTTTTTCAGATTCTTTTCCCTTCTAGGTTATCACAGAATATTGAGTATAGTTCCCTGTGCTATACAGTAGGTCCTTGTTGTTTATCTTTTTTATATATAGTAGTGTGTATCTGCTAATCCCAAACTCCTAATTTATCCCTCCCCCTCCCCATTTTTCCCCTTTGGTAACCATAAGTTTGTTTTCTATGTCTGTGAGTCTGTTTCTGTTTTGTAAATAAGTTCATTTGTATCATTTTTTAGATTCTACAAATAAGTGATATCACATGATATTTGTCTTTCTCTATCTGACTTACTTCACTTACTATGATCATCTCTAGGTCCATCCATGTTGCTGCAGATGGCATTATTTCATTCTTTTTTATGGCTGTACATATGGACCACATCTTCTTTATCCATTCCTCTGTCGATGGACATTTAGGTTGCTTCCATGTCTTGGCTATTGTAAATAGTACCTCTGTGAACATAAGGGTGCATGTATCTTTTCGAATTAGAGTTTTAGTCTTTTCCAGATATATACCCAAGAGTGGGATTGCAGGATCATATGGTAGCTCTATTTTTAGTTTTATAAGGAACCTTCATACTGTTCCCCATAGTGGCTGCACCAGTTTACATTCCCATGACCTTCTGTGAGTTTTGACAAATGCCCCCCATTCTAGTATCATACAGAAGTGTTTCCCAGTCTTAATGTAGTTTCTTTTTGAGTTTATTGTGTCATTAGGGTGAATAAAACTCTTTTTTTTTTCCCTTGAGGTTGTGATATTTCCAGCCCTCCGCAGCTAGATTTAGAGTCGTGGGGAAATCCAATTTTGCATTAGAAACCACATTCGGCTGGAGAAAATTAAGAACCTCCAGTGTCAGAAATCAGAGCTGAAAACGGTAGCTTTGTAGGAGTTATGTGTGCATTTCAATCTGCTCCACTTTCCCAGCAGACAAAACTGAAAAATGCAGGTCAGGTCTACTTAAAAAGGACTTAGCTAAAAAGCTGTCCATAAAAATACTTATGATTGGAAGATCATAAGTATTTGATTATTACAAAAACTGACATGATCATAAGGTTTTTACTGAAATAAAGCCAGCTTCTAGACTAAGACTTGGGAAAATAAACATTCTTCGCATAGAATGTTTTTACTGAAATGCTCCCTGAATCAAATGAATCTAATTAGGCATCCCCTTTTCCACTGAGCATTGCTTCACTGTCATTATCATACAAGAGTCGAATTTAGGATGGCTGGATAATATCTGAGATTGCAAATAGGTTGGCAAGTCATGGTTTTGAAATATTTTCTCTAAGAAAAAAAATCCTGTTTGTCTCGATTTGGGGTGAAATCCCCTGGTTCTTCAAAGTTGAAATCATTATTGGGAAGAACAAGCAGAGACTATTTCAGAGAGTGAAAGTAGTCTAGCTGTGAAATATTATGAAAACAGAGAGCCTAACTCACTGTATCAGACATTAATTTTGCAGCTTATCCTTTGCTATTACAAACCTTGATTTCTTCTAGCTGAATGAAAAACAGGTAGAATTTCTGAATAACTATTATAATTTCCCATTCTGTTTTTTCCCCTTCTGAAGGGATAGACAAAGTTCGATTGAATTTTATTTGAATGCTGTTTCAATCGGTTGGGTGGCAACAGAATAAATAATGATGGTCTCATCATAGGTCCCAGCAAAATTTCCACGGGCTGCTGTTGTTCAAAGTGTAGCAGTGGCCGCTAGCACTGCCTGTCCGAGAGCTTAGGCTGACCCAGCCTCCAGGGAGAATAGACTCAGAAGAAGCCTTGCAAGACGGCCAGGACCCTGTGAATTCTTAAGAGACACAGGAACATCAGAACTGTTGCGGAAACTAACATCTAAAATTCAGAATAATAAAAGCACTAAGATGTCTTTTATGCTTCAACTATCTTTGAGTTTCCTAAAGCAGACATTAACAACAGCTTTGCTCTGTAAAAGGAAGGGCGATGGACATAATTAGATCTGCCCCCAATTCTCCAGATTTTAATGAATTTCAAACTGTCACAAAGAGCTCTCTGGTTCACAAAAGTTGGGATTAGAAACACATATTTCAGAGAGTCCATCTTCCTAAATTAATTCTGCCTATGTACAATAAGTCTATATAATTATATTTGGTGACCTAAAACAAAAAGACGGCCGGATATTTCTCCAGTAGAGATGGCTTTATTCAGGATATGCAGAAAATTGCAGTTTGGGGTCTGCAATCATGGCGAGCCACAGGCAAATCCCAGCACGGCGAGGGAAGGAAATGTTTTTAAAGAGAGGAAAAGGAAGTTGCAGAGGGCGCTGTCACAGGAAAGAGAGTCCATGGCATTTCATTGGCTGAGTACTTACCAGGAAAGAAGAGGAGCCTTTCTTCTTCCTGTTGGGCTCTGCTATCTTCAGAGGATGTGAGAATGAATGACATTTAGGGCGTGAATGAATGATGACTGCTGGCCTTTGCTTGCAGACAAGGAAGCAATGATCCTGAAATCATGTTTAAGGGAGTAGCTGAGCCAGGAACGACACTTCTTAGAATGTGAGTTAATGCACCATGGTGGCACATACTTTGACACCCTCTCTTGGCTGCTTCACAGATGCAGTGAGATACGTGGACCCCTGTCTTCGGGACCCCGAGCCTGAGGTGCTATTGATGACGCATAAGTGCAGGTGACCCTGAGATAAAGCAGGTCTCGCCTCCCTGCTCGGGTAACACGCCTCTCCACAGTGACCCCAGCTGTCTCTTTCAACTTGGATTAAAGGGAGAGGAGATTTCTGACCCTTGTGAGCAGCCAGCTGGGAAAGGGAAAACCGATGAGTTTGTCAGAGGGTCCGAAAGGGAAATTCTCAGTGAACATAGAGTCATTATTTTATTACTACTTGAAAGACAATGAAACATCCAATACCACTGCATCCTAGAAATGCCTTGGCCCAGGAAATGCAGTCCACTGGAATTACTTTTCTTCTCTTTTTTTTCTCTTCCTGCCTATGTATTGCATTGGTAATCCACCAGAAGAGGGAATGTGAATTAAGATCCTTTGTCACTGTTGGCTAATAGAACATTCTTTTTCCACCCCATGGAACCAGCAATGAAAAGAATCCCATCTGTTCAGGGAACGTCTGCTGTGTGCCTGGTTAACTTAAGTTCAGTGCTGTAGGAGATGCAAAAGTAAAGACATAGGGATTCTTCTCTCAGAGGTCTTAGGTTTTAGCAGAAGAGCTTATTCTAATGGTGATACTAAGCACTAACATTTAATGCACATTTACTGCCCACTGAATCCTTTCTATGTCCCCCCACTAATGTTAACACATTTAAGCCTTGAGGGAAATAATACTTCTACACCCATTTTACAGATGCACAAGACTGAGGACAGGGATACTAAATAGCACACCTGAGGCCACACAAGTAATTTACAGAAATGCTATCTGAACCCAATTGCTGATACCTCCTCTCCTGGGATTTTTCAACCTTACATGCTATAGCTTCCTTAAGTACACACAGCAGAAGGAAGAACTATGGCCGAATTCAGTGGGAGAAGTTCATTTGAACTAACAGGAAATAGGGGATATTGTTTTGGAAGAAAGGGAGTTTCTGATAGCAATTGAAGGATGGGTGGGGATTTGAATATGTCCAGAGATCAGAGAGATGGGAAGAGGGAGAGTGAGAGTAGGAGGGGCACCTGGGAACCTGTGGGCGTGCTGTGAATATCCTGAATGTGACATCCTAGAAAGGCCACCAGGGGCGGGGGCGTCCCTCAGGCTGCAAGAAAGGGACCAATGATATGTACCTGCCCAGGAGACTCTGGGAAGTACAGACATCGTAGAGTCTTGGTATGAATGATGATAGTGAGCTGGGGATAAACACGTGAAAACAATTCACACAGGACACACCAGGACACAGACAGAAAGTCATTTTGCTGAAATGTTATAGAAAAAAATGTTATGGAAAAATCTGAATGATTCTTGAAACCATTTAATCAAATAAGCAAATTTTAGTAAGCATTCTGTTACGGACTGAATGTTTGTGTCCCCCTAAATTTCATTTGTTGAAGCCTAGCCCCCAAGGTGATGGTATTAGGAGGTAGGGCCTTTGGGAGGTGATTAGGTCATGAAGGTGGCACCACCATGAATGGGATTAGTGCCCTTATCAAAGAGGTCCCAGAGAGATCCCTTACCCCTTCCACCATGTAAAGTTCTGAGGAAAAGACAGCCATGAAAAAGAAAGCAGGCTCTCACCAGACACTGAATCTGCTCACTCAGCCTCCAGAACTGTGAGTAATAAATTTCTATTTATTTATGAGCCACCCAGTCTATGGTACTCTGTTATGATAGCCTGAACACACTAAGATATGTTCCTTGTTAAAAAACAAAACAAAACTGAAACACTAAAGAGAAAGCTAATTTCCCTTGGATTATCACTCCCTCCCTCTTCCCTATGCCCAGATGTAACTATGGGGATCAGTTTGGTATATAGCCTTCCAGATCTTTTTCTGAGATTTTACTGACATATTTCACCAAGGGTAAGAGTTAAAACATATAATGCTTTTGTGGGTATTTGCCTACAACCTCTCATACTGCAGGAGTTATTCAATGATGAGCTTTAGAGCTACAGAACATGTCTTCGGGATTCTTTTTACTTCAGTATTTGTAACTCTTCTTCTTCTTTTTTTTTTTTTTTTCCTTTTTTCAATTTCCTCTAAGTATTCCATGGAGATATAAGAGTTTGATGGACATTTAGGCTTATTTCCAACTTTTTGCTACAACAAAATATGCTGCAGTGGGCACTCGGGCATATATGTATGTGAGATATTATCTTGAGATATTAAAACAAATGTTTAATTGCAGGGCCAGAGAGTTCACCTATTTTTAATTTTAACAGATACTTCCAAATAGCCCTCCACCGGAACTACGTCAATTCAGTTTCCAGCAATATTTAATAATACTCCCCAATTTCCCACAGCTGGCCAATATTTGATATTATCCAATTATTTGACACTCCTGATTTTAATTTGCTTTTTTGTTGAATTTTAGTGATTTTGATCATATTTGCATGTTCATTGGCCATTTGTATTCCTCTTTTTTGTAAGTTGCCTATATATTCTTTTTGCCCTAACAGTTTCCAAGGGAGGGCCCAGCGTTATCCTAGGGTTGTACACTGGTTAACACTACTGAGACAGAAATTGTATGACTAATGGTCTTTGTTAAAGCACTAAGAAGAACTAGGATGTCCATTATGATTAATATTTGATAAGTACCCACTAGGTGTGAGGCATTATGACAAGGGCTTAATAGTTATATGTCCCCACCTAATCCCAACAGCAGCCCCATGTGACAGAGATTCTTATCCTCTTATTACAGGTGATGAAACTGAAACGCAGAGAAGTAAATGTCCTTATTTAGGACCACAGAGTTAGGGACAGCAGAGATGGGATTAAAACCAGAGCACTGCCCTTAACCAGCTTAAATGCCCACAGTATCCTGGCTAACACCAAGAGACTGGGGATAGAGAGGGTTAAAGAATCTGACAATTCCACAGAATTATGAATTTAGGAAGCTGAAAATTTTCCAACCAGTTGCCTAAAATGGTCCAAGATTAATTGTTAGTGTATCACTCAACAGTCTGAATACATTATCAAAGGATAACAGGTTAAAACTTGAGTTCAGAATCATAGTTTTATCACACACAAGCTGTGTGCCCTTGAGCAAATCTCTTATCCTCTCTGCAGCTGTTTATGCATGGGTCAAATGAGAATAATAGTTCAACTTACCAATTCTAAGGTATTTGTGCAGATTTCAAAAAAAACATCATGATATGGAGCACTTAACACATAACCTAACTAGCACCTGCATAGTCGGTCCTTGATGAGATTGAACATAATTATTACCAGCAACAGCAGCGGCAGGGATGTTTACGGAGCCCACAGGGCTGTGTGCAGAAGGTCAGGTCTAACTCTTGAGTAAAGAGAGGATGTAAGTTAGAAAGAAATGATCCAAAACCCTCGGATATCACAAAAAAGAATGTGTCATTTCTGGTCAATTTCAGCCTGGGCACTAAAATGTCATAAAATGTGAAGGCTCATTTTTATTCCTTGCTTCCACTGACTTCACTTAACCTCTCCCTAACACACCAGACAGGCCCCCCCATCAAAGGCAATCTTTCTGAAGCCAGTCATGCCTGGGCCTCTGAACATCCAGCTTTGTCTCACTCCTGTGAAAAACGGAACACTCCATTTCTAAAGCCCCAGTCATGGAAGGAGTCACATTCCTGGATCAGTAGTATTCTTCCCATTCATCCCTCCCAACAGTAAATCTTAAAACTTATTTTCAACCCCTCTGTTTCCCAAACAAGAAGCACTTTCACCTGAAGGAGGATTTGCAGATTAGCCAACACCCTCAGCACTGCTCCCTCCTCTTTCCTGTCTCACGGCTCTTCTGGTCTGGGAGGAAACACACATTCCCCACGATGACAAGCACATACACGCAAATACCATCAGCACATGGGCTACTCATGACTCTTCCCCTGCAGCTCCTCTCTGACACCCGACCCTCTACCCTTCTCCTTTCTGCAGCATCCTACTTTCCCATGGCCAGGCATGCCCATTGAAAAATATGAACTCATTCAGTTTTCACCTGGGATTTTTTTTTTTTTTCATCAAGTCTTTACTGATGAAATCCATTTATTTGGATTATAGAAGGGGCAACAGACTGCAGAGTCCATCCTTCCTCCTTTCTGATGACAGAATAGCCATGATCACTGAGCACTCACTGTGCCCTGCATACATCGCTTTATCGGGATTCTTTCATTTAACAGCTACGCTAACCCTGTTTCCTAGACTAACTTGCTCAGTCCAGGTGGTGGTCAATTGGAGTCAGGATGTGAACTCGTGCTGGCAAACTCCATAGTGTTCATTTTATTTTTTTAATTTGTTTTATTGGACTAGGGTTGATTTACAATGTTGAGTTAATTTCCGCTGTACAGCAAAGTGATTCAGTTATACATGTGTATGCATTCTTTTTCATATTCTTTTCCATGATGGTTTATCACAGGATATTGCATAGAGTTCCCTGTGCTCTACAGTAGGACCTTGTTGTTTATCCATCCTGTATATGATAGTTTGCACCTGCTAACCCCAAACTCGCAATCCATCCCTCCTAGAGTGTGCATTTTAACCATCACACCATAGACTTAGAGCTGCAGCCCCGTGAAGAGAACCCAGGATGCGGATTCTTGAGCAAGTGATGTAATAAGGACATGCCTCCAGGTCAAGGGAACGGGGAACCAGGTCAGGGAAGGAAGAAGCCAAACCAGGGTGGGATTCCAGACCATCATACCTAGACCCCATCCTGACTCCAAGGGGAAGGTTGGAAGGAAACATTGCCTCACTTGGAGCAAAGGCACTGAACTTCACATGTGGGAGCTCTGGTCCCTGGTGAAGGGCCACTGGAGACCCTAGCGTCCACATGAAAAATTCAATTTCCTCTTACTTCTCTGCCCAGTATTTCCATATCCTATATTTGACTCCCCACACCAGGAAATGTGAGCTGTCAGCCAACTGGCCAAATCCAGCCCAGATTATTTTTTGTTCGCCCAGAACATCTTTAACTATTTGATCGACTTTGGAAGGGCACAGACCCTTCAGTCAATCCCAAAGTCTCACCGTGTCCTACAGCCTCACACATTTTACCCCCGCACACCCTCGTTACCTGCCCAACGCCTGTGCACAATGAAACTCACTGCTCCTCTCTCACATGTGGGCCTCCCTTATCAGAGAGTGAGTTCTGAAATAGGGAGAAGCTGTGCCATCTTTATCATTTCTGTCCTAAGCAACAAGCACTCAGTGGGTCTCAATAGATATTCAATCGTTTTCTTTTTAATTTGAATTTTTAGTCATTTATCAGTGGCTATAATTTTATTTATTATTTCAATTATTATTTTCAATGAGAATAGGTGTAGTAACTTCTGCCCATGGGCTCTAAAATCTACATTGTCATGAGTTTCGACAATGCTGAAAGCTTTCCAATCCTTGCTCACCGTATGAATTCAGAATATTTAGTCTGTCAGTGGCCAGGTTAAGCTGGACTCCGGGATCACAGCTTACACCAACCAAATTCCCAGAGACTATATTAGAAATCAAGATAGCTTATGTTCATTTGAAATAAGCTGCATAATTTATTGTAGTTGTAGCAAAAGAACAAAACTGCTACTGTCTTTCTTTAGATCTTTCCTGGGTGTGTATATGTGTATGAGTGTCTCTGTGTGTGTTTATGCATGAATCTGTGTGTGTGTGTGTTAGTAAAAACACAGAAAGTGTTCTGGTTAACGTTCAAAAAAAATCATCTAGAAAATGAGATTTGGCGGGGGAGACATATGCTGGTGAAAAAATACTTAAGTTCTTATTTGTTTCATATATTTCTAGACTTTTCTTTTGCAAAGCTACAGTACTTGCTTAGTCTAAAGAGAAAAAAACAGCTTTTGGAAACAGTATTTGCAAGTCATACAGTACCACCTAGAAAGTCTCTTTAGCCCGTGATTAGCACTATGAACCTTGAAAGATAAGAGGCGAATATCAGAGTTGATCAGCAGGGTTTGGATTGGAACCAGGGGTACTGCTGCATCGTAGACATCTTTGAAACATTCTTTTCCTCACAAAGATGGTGCTCGTGACAGCTCAAGTCTCTTATTTATTTTGTACATTCTGCACTCATCTATTTTTACAAATAATGTATCACTCGGATAATCGTTTTAACAAATGAAAAGAACGTGTGTCCACACCAATGACCCAAAGTCACCTTTCTGTTCTATTTTTAGCATCACGCACTTTGAAACATAAGAGGTCAACACTGAAATTTATTGGCAGGTGCTGGCATTAACACAGTGAATGATGCCACATCTGGAAGCATCTTTGAACTTGGTCGTTAGGCCAGATGTGCTCCTGACCACTGGGCAGAAGCAAACCCGGCCTCTGGGATGCAGTCGTTCCAACATGCCGGTTCTGGCCCCTCCCGGGCGGCACGGATTCGGGTCGGCCCTGATGGAGGGTCTAAATGAAAAGGAGCGACTCAGAAATCGGGCAGGAGGACCAGAGCTCCTCACACAGAAGGCCTGCATGGTGATGTTCCCTTTATTAGGGTTAGCAACTTACCCCAGAACCATTTATTGGAAATTCAAGCTCGTTAGAAGTCATTCCGAACGAAAAGAAAGACAGAGAAGTGCATAAATATGACTAATTATTTGAAAAATAAAACGAAGTGTGTGGATTTCAAATATGAAATGGTGCCAAGGTGCTTCTGATTTGTTTTCTCTCTCTGCTTTGGAGGAAGGTTATTTGATGTCGTCAATAACATCTCACGAATTCATCTCCATTAATTTTCGATTTAATGGATCTACCAGTTCCACAGTTGATGCTTCTTCTTCTCTTTACTCTTTCAACTAGACTCCAAAGATAAAAGATATTTTAGTTCAAAGCGATATGAAGTCATTCTTTAAGTAAGCAGTATATCTGAATGTCGTATTTTCAGACACACATTCTGAGAACGCAGCACAGACCATATGAGATGTCCCTCATTTCTTTTCACATCTCCATAAATCATCCTCTTTGGGGAACCATTAGCCTTTGGGATCAAATTGAGTGATTTTTGCACGTGTTGAAAAACACATTTGCACAGGTCTACAACTGTCGAGCCTATAAAAGAAGACAAATATTGAAAACTGCTCACGGGAATATAGGAGAGTTGATACAATATAGTTGAGTTCACCCAACATTTGTCGTAAATCTGAACAGTCCCCAAGCTGGGTAACACGCACTGTCCCTGTGTGTTTTGTGAGCGCTGTTTCCAGGGCCTCCCAGCAACGCAGCTGAGCGAAGCATACAAGGGGCAGAGAAGGGGGCTCAGGCCAGCTTGGCCATTGGTGCACTGGCCTCCCAGTCAATCCAACAGGATGGGGAGCTGAAGGGCACAGTTCCTGGGCTGGAAGGTACAGTGAATTTCCTTTCCCTGAACTTCACTGAACTAGAATACAGGTCCTGTACCCCAAGCACACCTGCGGGTCACAGTTTGGTTTACAATGAAATGATCATGTGCCCTACAGTCAGTCCTTGAAATGCAGGGGCAAGTTGCAGGCAGACTGTGGTGAAGGGCAAGCTCGGGTTCACCCTGGCCTTGGTGTCTGTGCTCAAGGACCTTCACCCCACGGATCCCCGTTTTCTTATCTCTATTTGTACTGTAACAATATCCCTTCCGAGTGCTGTTGCAAAGGTTAACGGTGGTCATGTCTGCCAGCTCTAGCCCCAGGCTTTCTTTTCATAAATGCTCCATAAATGGCACCCGTTATTGGTGTGTCTGCAGCATCACGATCTTATAGGCAAAGCTGAGCACAGTTTGTGGGGTTTATTTGAAAATCTTGTATTATTCAGTCATGACAGCCACCTGTAAATCTCCCACTTCACAGCCAAGCCAAGCTGGGGTCCACGCTCTAGACATGTAACCCGTAGTGACATATGCAGACCTCACAGCCAGCTTTTCTGTTCTAAACACCTCACCCATCGATCACATCGACTGCCTCATGGATAGACTGAGACCCAAGTTGCCCCGCCCAAGACACACACGTGTACATAAAAAGTACACACGTGTATTTTAAAAAGAGAAAGAGCAGGGGTAGCGCCTTATTGGGAGAAGCCCATAAATAAATTGATTTCCTTGAGTCCTAGGGTGAAGCTGGGCATCTTCCTTCCACCTCCATCATTTGGGTCTTACATAGAGGCCACTGCAAAAGCCACAAAAGGGTGACTCATGGTCTGGATACAAGGGGTGGATGTGTTTCATTTGATGCAAGCAACATTTCTTCTACTGTTATGGAAAATTTCATCCATATTCAAATGAGAAAGAATAGTACCTCCCAAGTACCCACCATCCATCTTTCATAGTTAACAAGTGCCGGCCAATCTCTCAGAGCATGTTTTAAAATATATAACTGGTAAATGTTTAATTGGAGAACAGTAAAGGAATGTTAGCAATCACTGGCTTAATCCAACAGCGTCACCCATTTATTTTACCTGTTTGATTATCAAAGGCACGTCCTCAGGTCCATCCATGTTGTCGCAAATTGAGCGTCAGAGCTTCAGACATCTTCAAATACTCTGAAGATATAAGAAATGATTCCCAGCCTTGCCAAGCCTCTTAAAAAACTAGCTTCCAAATGTGGAAGAGAAAATGACCACAGCCAGGGCTACCCCATGTGCACGCAGCATTATAGGACAGAACACCCTTATTCCACCCTGGGGTTGGTCCAGACGGACATCACGGCAGTGAAGACTCAGGCGGGGCCGCGGAAGAAGCAGGGTTTTGCAGAAAAGGGGAGAAGCAGAGGCTTCCGGGGGGAAGGCTGCACGTAGCAGAGCACAGGGGACGGGACGTTTACATTGTCCATCCTGGACACACCCAGGTCCTGTCCCAACACGGTCAGAGTCAGGTTTGTACAAGGGGTTCATATTCGAAACCGATAGGATCACCAAAATCCTGTGTAAGCCAGTCCTTTGCTCTATATCTAGATGTGCAATCACCGTCTTACTTTTATTTAATTGTATTGAAGTATAGTTGATTTACATACTTTTTAAAAATTTTATTGAAGTGTAGTTCATTTACAATGTTCAGTTAATTTCTGCTGTACAGCAAAGTGACTCAGTTATACATATATATATATATATATACATTCTTTTTCATATTCTTTTCCATGATGGTTTATCACAGGATACTGAAGAGAGTTCCCTGTGCTCTACAGGAGGACCTTGTTGCTTATCCATCGTATATAGAATAGTTTGCCTCTGCTAACCCCAAACCCCCAATCCTTCCCTCCACCACCCCCTCTGCCCCTTGGCAACCACAAGTCTGTTCTCTGTATCTTTTTATTTTAAGATAATTATAGATTCACGGGCAGTCACAGAAAAGTTACAGGGAGGTCCCATGTCCCCTTTGCTCATTTTCCCAGTGGTTACTTCTCTCACTACAGTCCTCAGCCAGCAAACTGGCATTGGGACCGTGTGTGTGGCCAGTTCTGTCATTTTGTCCCATATGGAGATTCACATTGCCAGCACCACAGCCAGAATCGGAACTATCCCATCATCACAAAGGTCCCCCTCATCGATCCCTTCACAGTTACACCCGCCCTCCTCCTCCCCACCAACCCCTAACCCCTGGCAGCCACTAACCTGTCCCCTTCTCTATACATTTGTTGTTTCAAGAATGTCATCTAAATGAAATTGTTCAGGGTGTGACCTTTCAGCCTTGGCTATTTTCACCCAACATAATGCCTTTGAAATCCATCCAAGTTGTATGAATAATCTAGTTCTGTTTATTGCTGAATAGTATTCCATGGAGATTCCCACAGTGTGTTTAAACACTCACCTGGCGAAGGATATCTGTGCTGTTTCCAATTTTGGCTTTTACAGATAAGACTGCCATGGACGACTGTGTAAATGCTTTCGTGTGGATCAATACGATTTTAGTCGATAGTTTTCTCCACTTTGATGCTAAATACAGGATGCAGTCTCGTTTCTGATGACGGCTGTGATGCATGTACGGATAGGTGAGGACTGGGGAAACTTGTTGACTGCAGAGTATTGCATTTAAAAAAAAATTTACATTGGTTACCAGTCATTTTATGATCCCTGAGAACTATGGTAGGCTGGACAATGTCCCCCCAAAGATGTCCACAACCTAATCTCGGGAACCCATGAATATGTTAACTTACATGGAAAAAGGGACTTTGCAGATGTGATTCAATTAAGGATCTTGGGATTTTTTTTTTTTTTAACTTGTGACCCCCCCCCCCTTTTTTTTTCTTTTGGCCATGCCACGTGGCATATGGGATCTTAGTTCCCCAACAAGTAGGACCTTGTTGTTTATCCATCTTATATAATCCATCCTGTAATACTTTGCCTTTGCTAATCCCAAACTCCCAGTCCTTCCCTCCCCTACTCCCCCACCCCCTTGGCAACCACAAGTCTGTTCTCTATATCTGTGAGCCTGTTTTGGTTTCATAGATAAGTTCATCGGTATCATATTTTAGATTCTACGTATAAGTGATATCATGTGGTATTTGTCTTTCTCTTTCTGACTTACTTCGCTTAGTATGATAATCTCTAGGTCCATCCATGTTGCTGCAAATGACATTATTTCATTCTTTTGTATGGCTGAGTAGTATTCCATTGTACGTACGTACCACATCTTCTTTATCCATTCATCTGTCAATGGACTTTTAGGTTGTTTCCATGTCTTGGCTATTGTAAATGGTGCTGCTATGAACATGAGTGCATGTATTTTTTTCAAATTATAGTTTTATCTGGATATATACCCAGGAGTGGGATTTCAGGATCATATGGTAGTTCTATTTTTAGTTTTTTGAGGAACCTCCATACTGTTCTCCATAGTGGCTGCACCAACTTACATTCCCACCAACAGTGTTAGGAGGATTCCCTTTCCTCCACACCCTCTCCAGCATTTGCTATTTGTAGACTTTTTAATGATGGCCATTTTGACTGATGTGAGGTGGTACCTCATTGCAGTTTTGATCTGCATTTCTCTAGTAATTAGCAATGTTGAGCATCTTTTCATGTGCCTGTTGGCCATCTGTATGTCTTCTTTGGAGAATTGTCTATGTAGGTCTTCTGCCCATTTTTCGACTGGGTTGTTTGCTTTTTTGTTGTTGACTTGTGTGCACATATCTACATGTGCAATTACCAAGTCTTATTAATTCTATGTCCGTAGCTACCTCTTGAATCCATTCCCCGATCTCTGTACATCTGAAACTAACACGATATTGTAAATCAACTATACTTCACGTTAAAGAAATTTTTTTAATAAAATAAAATTTATTATACACTCAAAAAAGGAAAAGAAAAACAACTTGAAAGCAGGAGTTTTCAGATTATCATACCCACTCGTCCAATGGCCCATTTGTTGTTTATATATGGCCAGCAAACTAAGATAGATTTATAAAATTTTAAATGGAGGAGGAGAAAGAAGGTGTGATAGAAACTGTATTTGGCCCACAAAGTCTAAAATATTTACTATCTGGCCTTGAAGGGAAAAGTTTGCTGACCACTGTGATAAAGGATAGCTACAGAAACCTAACATCAGCTGTTATATCTAATGGTAATGTGTTGAAATCTATCTTTCTGAGTCTAAGCATGACATAAGCTTGCAGCTATCACCACCTCTCTGCAACATTAAACTGAGGGCCCAGACTGTCCACAAGGCAAGAAAAAAAAATTTAAGCTAATAAACAATATTAAAAAAAACACATCATTTTCACATAACATATTCAATATATATGCACTCACAAATACATATTTATGAAAAAATCTACAAAAATCTATAGAAAAAATATTAGAATTAGGGAGTAAATTTGGCAGGGTTGCTGGTTACCAAATCAATACATAAAAATCAAGTGTATTTCTATATACCAGTAGTATACCACAATAACAAAGTGTTTTAAAATGATATAAAATGTCATTTACAACAGCATAAACATGAAATACCTAGGTATAAATCTAAAGAAAGCCATGCTAGACTACAACAGTGAAAATGACAAAACAGTACTGTGAGAAAATTTCAAAACACATAAATGGATGAAATTCTGTTCATGTACTAAAATAACTGATATTGCAAAGATGTCAATTTCCCCCCAAGATAATCTGCAGAGTCAATGCACGAAAATCTCAATAGATACTTTTTTGTCAAAATTTACATACTGATTCAAAAATGTATTTGGAAATGTAAAAGGCTAAGAATAAGAAAAAAAATGCCTTGAATAAGTAGTACAAAGGCAGAAGAAATCTTTTCTCAACTATCAAGACTTAGTTAATGTTATAGTAATTAAGACAGTGTGATATCAATGCAAGAAGAGACAAACAGATGAATGCAGCCAGGTAGAGAATCCAGAACTCTTCTCACACATATATGGTCACTCAATTCATCATATACCTGTCAACACAGAGAAGTGGGGAAAGATGATTTTTTTCAGTCGGTGGCACAGGGTCCATTAGATATAATCTGGGAACATTAATTTCATACACAATAATTCCAGCTGTATTGTAGATCTAAAATGAATATTAAACCAATAAAGTTTCTAGAAGAAAACCTCAAGGAATAGCTACTTGATCTTGGAATAAGCAAAGATAGCTTAAACAGGATACAAATGCAGTAAGTATCAAGTTAAAATTTATAAGTTGGACTATGTTAAACTTAGAATCCAAAAGGAAGTCAAGGAATAGGAGAAATTATTTTCAATACATGTATTTGTCAAATGGCTCATGTCCAGAATACATAAAGAATTCTAAAATCAATAGGAAAATTATATACAACCCAACAGAAAAAAAGGCAATAGATGTGAATTGTCACTTCACAAAAGATATCCAAATGTCCTATAAATATACCAAAATGGGTTCATCCTCTTTAATTTCCAAGACAGTGAAAATTAAAACTGTGAAATATAATGAGTTATCACCCACGACTACCTCAAGGGCTAAAATGCTAAAGCTTTACTATGTGTTAGAAAGATGTTGAAAACTAGAAAACTCATTAACTGATGCTGGAGTAAAAAGTATTTTAATCACTTCGGAAAACTATTTTAGCATTATCTACTCAAGTAGAACTTATACACACCCCACGACTAAGCAATTTCACCCTTAGGTACATACCCCGCAAAACTGCAGACACAGGACGCCAAAACACATGTGCAAGAATGTTCATAGCCTTCTTTCTGTATCTATGATCTTTACAGTGTTATTCAAAAGATCCCAAATTGGAAGCGACTCAAGCGTCTACAACAGTAAACTGGGCAAGAGCATGTTGGTATATTCATGTAACAGTCAATGAATGAACTAATGGCACACCCAACCGCATGAATGGCTCTCCCAAATAAAATCTTGAATGTAGGAAGCCCCATGTAAAATAACATATTCTTAATGATTCCACCTTTAGATAACTGTAGAATAAGCAAAACTTATTTGTGTGTTGGGGTAACGGGAGAATGCTTACCTTCAGAGAATATGGGGCCAGTGGTTGCAAGGAGGATCTGTGGAGGCTTCTGGGAGCTGCTTGTTGTTTCTTTTTTTTAAAAAAAAAAATTTTTTTATTATTATTTATTTATTTATTTATTTATTTTTGGCTGTGTTGGGTCTTCGTTTCTGTGCGAGGGCTTTCTCCAGTTGCGGCAAGCGGGGGCCACTCTTCATCGCGGTGTGCGGGCCTCTCACTATCGCGGCCTCTCTTGTTGCGGAGCACAGGCTCCAGACGCGCAGGCTCAGTAGTTGTGGCTCACGGGCCTAGTTGCTCCGCGGCATGTGGGATCTTCCCAGACCAGGGCACGAACCCGTGTCCCCTGCATTAGCAGGCAGATTCTCAACCACTGCACCACCAGAGAAGCCCTTGTTTCTTTCTTGACCTTGGTGATGGTTACACGTGTGTATGTGTGTGTTCACTTTGCGATAATTCAAGGCACAATATACTAATTATCTCTGCATATGTGTGCATGTGTGAGTGAGCATGTGCGTGTGTGTTTAGTTCTTGCATACACACAGAGATAATTAGTGAATTGTACTTTGCTAAAGCAAAAACTTAAAAGTTATGTATATACGTTATCTACCCCACAGTGCTAAAAAATGTAGAAAAAATACTGGAAGGAAAAAATGCTCCTGACCCAGCGTTCTGTATCTTGAATCTACTCCATAAACACTAAACGTTCTGTATTATTTACCATGAATTATGGAGCATTTTTTTCTAGAATAAGTGAGAAAAAGGAGATTCAAATAAAGTACCATAAGTCATGAACTACTTTCTTCTGAAGCCCACGTGACAACCACATTCTGTCAATGAAATTTGCATTGCATCACTCCCTGGCCTCCATTTTAATGGATGAGAGAGAAATTGGAAACTTTTATATATCTTACTGCAAGCAGAGAGTACCTATCATGATGATTATTTAACGTGTAATTGTTTTCTGGAATGTTTTCCCACCAAAGTAATCAAATTCACAAGGATAGGTCTGCCAAAGGACAATGAGATTGGTGGAAACCATGCTTTGCCATTAACTCTGCAAAAGACAGACATGCTTCTGTTTAAATTAGGTGCTGAATGTACGGTCAAGGACCAAATGTGTCTCTTTTCTTAGGCTCTCAGCATCCTTCCTCTTCAACATGGATGCACTGCAACTTGACCAATATGAGTGATGGATGTCCTCACAGCTGAGCCACAGGACTCAGGTCATTTAACCCGCGTTGGTATCAATTTTCCATTACCTTGGTGCAAAAATAGGCATGCCTTCCCTCTTCTTTTCTATTATAAAAGTTAGTTTGGTTACTGGAAAAAGAAAGATGACATTTACAGAAAAGACTGCTCAGCATAAAAAGGAAATGTTTTTCTAACAGTCTTTTGTTTCTTTTAGTAAAAGACACTTTTTTTTTTCATTAGCCATAAGAAGGGCACAAATATCAGAGATCGTCAAGAATTTCATGCACAGGTGTTAAGCATTAATTTCTACTAAGGTTGACTAGTACAGAGAATAGTAAACACAAAATAAGCCAATAATTCACACTATAAATACAGATTTTTAAAATAAACTATGAAAAAAAATCACAAGAATAATGTCAAACTGTGGTAGGAAAAATGGTATTTGAGTATCTGAGGGAAGGCATTTGCCCTTGTATTCTTTAAATTAGGTACCTGTTTACTGTTTAAGTTACTTTGTTTACATGCTTTCATATTCTGATTTATTTCCCCAAGCTGCAACCCATTTGCTAAAATCAGTTTAAGAATAGCTAATGGAGTTTCATTCTTCTTGGTTTCATTCATCAAATGTGCTTAGCACTGTGGAGCTTCTGTCAGAAACAGCGAGAATTCCTCCCCATCCTCAGCGTCTACCCAAAGTCCTACCTCCCAGAAAACTGCCCCTCCCTCTTCCATCCACGCAGTGAACGCTCCTAATAACTGCTGATATCCAGATCACCCGAGGGGGCTTCACTCTTGCAGAGTGGTATGATGCAGGTTCCGCAGAGAAATTGCGGTGTCTTTCCCAACTCATCCACACGAGGGAATGTATATTTGCATCCCCAGGAGTCCACAATCTCTAGTTTGAGCAAAGTTGCATGAAAAGTTAAATGCTGTCCTAATCTGAGTATCTATTTATGCCAAAACTGTTATGAGCATCAACCCTAATGAAGAGCTAAAATGGTGAGACACTACTTGCTTTTAAAACAGTCATCTAGATGTACCCGAATATGCCAGAAACCACGAAGATGCTTACAAAAGGAAAGTTCTAAATTGATAGAAGTACTCCCGTTAACTGTTAAACTGAGAATTCAAGAGATGAGAACGTGATACCATTTGACACCCATCAGGTAGACAAAAATGAGCAAGATGGATTGATACCAAGAGTTGGTAAGCATGTAAAGACGTGGGGAGGCTTGCACACTGCTGGGGCAGAGTGAATCTGGTTTGGCCATTCTGAAGACCAAATTAGTGAATCAGATTAATTAGAAGTCATTGTTGCATTGGGCCGCAGGTAAACAGGAATAAGAAAAATCGTTTCAGAATGGTTAGTGTTAGCTGGAAGATGCAAGCAACTTAATTCTCCATTATTAAAGAATGGGTATGAAACAACAAGTTCCTACTGTAGGGCACAGGGAACTCTATTCAATATCCTGTGATAAACCAGAATGGAAAAGAATATGAAAAAGAATATATATATATATATATATATATATATATATATATATATATATATATATATATATATATATATATATGCATAACTGAGTCCCTTTGCTGTACAGCAGAAGTTAACACAACATTGTAAATCAACTATACTTCAATAAAATTTAAAGAAAAGAAAACAACCTAAAAAAAATAAAGAATGGGTATGGAAATTGATATAGATGCCTATAATGGAATGCAATGCAGCAATCAGAACACACACAATATACCGACAACATAGACAAATTTTTAAAATAAAATATTTGGAACTGTTAGGTAAACCTGAAGTAATGAGATTAGGGATTTGAGCCACAGCTATCTACTTCTCCAGTTGCCTTCAGACAACAAACCAAGTCTTCTTTGATTGTGGTGAATCAGGGGCTTTATTTCTACCGCATTAAAAAGAATTTGGAATCAGAGCAGCTTTCTCAATAATATGCTGTAAATCAGAAAATAAGGGAGTGATGCGGTAAAATACAGACCAGTGGAACATTATCGAGAGCCCAGAAATAAACCCAGGCAGATACAATCAACAGATGAGGAAGCAGAAGGAAATTAACCAATAGCAGGGATTCCTATAGACCAGTGATTGTATTGCATCATGAGATGAGGAGAGTGATTAGGAATTAGCACCTGAGCCCTGCTCTACTCCCAAATAAAAGAAAGAAGGAAGGGTGCCATTGAAATAAAATTAAATTTTAAATACCTTTGTAGAAAACCACAGAGCCCCTGAAAAATACTGTGGACCTCCCAGCAGATCTTGATTTTAAAAGCCCTGTTCTGATAGGTAAGCGCTGGGGAAAAATTTTTAACGGGATTTGAATCCCTGTCGTGTCTCATGGACACATGTCTGAGCCTTATTTTGCTTGTCTATAAATAAGACCCACCTCTCAGGATTGTTTTACGAATTAAATGAGATAATACAATGGGTGGACCTTGAGGACATTATGCTAAGTGAAGTAAGCCAGTCACAAAAACACAAGTGATGTAGGGTTCCACTTATAGGAGGTACCTGGAGAAGTCAAATTCATAGAGACAGAAAGAAGAATGGTGGTCGCCAGGGGCTGAAGGAGTGGGGAATGGGGAGTTGATTAATGGGTATAAATTTTCAGTTTAGCAACATGTAAAAGTTCTGGAGAGCTGTTGCCCAGTAACGTGAATATAAGTTCACACTATTGAACTGTACTCTTAAAGATGGTTAAGATGGTAAGTCTTAATGATTTCTTAAACCACAATTAAAAAACAAAACAAACAAAAAAAATTAAAAGAGAGAAAATACACAGAAGAGCTTCCAGGAAGCAATGAAGAATCAGTAACTAGCTGCTGTTATGATTACTTGTGCTGCAGAAGGATCTGTATTTGTACCGGGTTTGGGATTTTCCAAAACAGAGGCTAAACACAGTGAGAATATAGGGGTGTTCCATCTGCTTTCTCCCTCTCCCCACCCCCTGCATAGGAATGTTTCATTGTAACTGAATGCAGGCAACAAAGGTAGGTGAGACATACAAAGACTACTGAAGAAAAAGAAAATCCTGTGGGATTTCCTGTCTGTAGAAAAGAATGTGTTCATATTCTCGGGAGAAGAATGGCACATTCCAACGCCTCCAGGGTACCTTTCTTGAAATCCACATCTTTCAGAGTTGATGACTGGCGCTGCCTTGAGAAAGACACATGCAGGAGGAAGAATCCTCTCTCCTCTCTACTGGAAGACAAGAAGCAGGCAAACAAGATGATATATTGCAATGGCATTGTCTCGTCTCTCAAGAGAAATGGGGCTGGGGAGAGACTGGCAAGCCAGAGTCACTCAGGGCACATCCTGTTGAAAGGGTAGAAGGTCCTCAGCTCCAAACAGTGGAGCCCGTGAAGAAATGCAGGCTCGCGGGCCAGAACTTCAGATATTCTAGGAGACAAAAAAAGTCTGGATGTTTATGTTAAATTTTCAAATATTCAATTCCTGACTTGAAAATGTTTAAAAGACTTCAGGACCCCAGCAAAGCATGCCACGTGTCTGCAGACCAAACCTGGGCCAAAGAGGTGTAACTCTTTCTTCAAGACACAGAGAAGGAATCATTTCTCCAGCACCCTCGTCATTCAAACTTGACCTGAAGTCCAGAGAGAGGAAAAGGCTTAACCAAGGTCATCATGAACTAAAAATTAGCTCACACATAATCCCACGTCCTCAATCCCACGACTCCCAAAGCAAAAGAAGAAAGAGCTCCAGGGTACATCAACAACGGGCTTCTTCTTATATGGTGGGGATGTTGACCTCACATTCATGAAGTGCCTCCAGGGTACACTTTTGAAGTGAAAAATACACACACACACACCACTTGGATTTATTTTGTTAATAGCATAATAATATTATAATGTGTTTTATGGGGTTAAAACATTATTTTTTTTCAGTGTAAATCTTTAATATATACATTTTTTGCCTTCCTGTTTGGCATTTACTCATTTTCAACAAGAAGCCTCAACAATGAATGTGTTGTCAGTCTCTCTTGATCTAGGAGCAAAGAACAGACCTTTGGGGCTTAAGCTTTTTCATCTGTAAAACAGGGATGATGTGATCGCCCCCAGTATGGTGGTGAGAGGTGAATACATGGCCTGAAATTGTTAAACCTGCCGCATTCACTAAGAGAGAGTTCACATTAAAAAATTTCACACATAAAATTTTTTTTTATTTCACACATAAAATAATTGATAATGTGCCTTCATCCAAAAAGAGAAAAACAGAAAATGAGTTTTTCTCCACCAGTGTGAGCTAATGCCTAAGACATAACTCTCATTGTTTTACTCTAGTAAAAGCATCATATCCATAAAAAGAAAGTCATAATTCAATTCTATATTCTTAAAAGAATTAACTAATTCGTTTAAATGTTAATGTTTGCATAATGCATGATTTCTTTATTAAAAGGCCATCGCAGAAACACACTTTATCCCAATGCCAAAAAAGCCTAGGGAAAAATCTTTCCCGTAGCCTCAGATGATTTAAAATTGATCTCCTATAGCTTGTCCTACTTTTATATCCTTAACAGCAGACAAAATAGTTCCTTTCAATTTTAAGTCAAACTGTTTTGAGGACACAGGGTTGAGTTATGTTGCTATTTTCAGAGTATACTCGTGGGTTTATTTTATCTTTCTTTGGTAATCCTACTAGAGAGGAGATAAAAGCTACTACAACATGTATTTCATACTCACTTAGGTGCTCTAAGCCTTGATTTTTCCAGTGATCAAACATGTATCCTAAGCAAATGTGTTTGCCCTGGTACACACTTGTCTGTGTTTATCTGTGGTTAGTTACACCACAGGAGGGAATTCACAGTTGTCAGGGAGACCAGGCAGATTTGGGGAGAGGAACCAATTTGTCTGCTGCTCGCCTCAGTAGAAAATGGTCTCTACTTTTCCAGTAAGTTTTCTTTGATTATTTGCTGTCAATCTCTGTGCCAGAATGTGACTGTGGAAATCAGAGAATAGCTAGAACACAGCCCTTGCCCTCGTGGTTCTCATGGTCTGAAAGGGAGCACGTGGCATGTGAAGAAATAAGCATCGTCTAAGGTAGATGCAGAACATGGGAATGTTGGAGAGAGGAGTTGACAGACAGCTCTCATGGTTGGGAGCCCCAGCTGTTCCGTGGAAAATGAGAATCTGGAGATTTGGAGGAGGTGGGTTTTGAGTTGGGTCTTGAAGGATGTTCCCGTCAAGAAGGGAATAAAATGCATCCTTGGTTGATGGAAAACAGGGAGGGAAAAATCATCCTTCAATGCAATACTCAATACAGAAGCATGCTTCACCCATGAGAAGCAGGGAGAGTTTTTCTGAGCTGACTCAGAGCAGCCTGAAACTTGATGGATGGAAAGGAACAGCCCAGTTCTATTTACCAGAGGTTCAGGGAATATTTTATGATGATGGATTTTCAGATATTTAGATCTTTTATTTAGGTTCAACTACACTCATGCAGCCAAAAGAAAAAAAAATCTCTAGGTGGACACACACATCAAAAATATATCTAAAAGGCAATATTGAAGTAGAAGATGTAAGAGAAAGGATGGAGGTGAAATATCAGATAGATGAAAAGCACATACACATGCACACACACAAACGCTGCACACCTCAAGGATGTATGCATTGTGTATTAAGGGCATATTGCAAACTTGCTAGAATTGTGCTTATGGACCAAATGGGAATGGGGGTGGGAGTAGGGAATGAAGTAAAAATAATAAAATAAATAAAACAGGAGTGGGGAGTACATAGAACAATGCGGTAATGAGTTTTGAACAGAAAAGTACCTGCAGTCCAATTTATTTAATTAGATAGAAAATAAATTCCACAGACCACTTGGTGTGGATTAATTCTCACACTGAGCACGCATATCTGCTCATCCACCATCACTGGATGCAGGCTGCTCCGGGGAAGGTGCAGAGCTTTGAGGGGTGAACAGGGCCCAAGACATTCACATGCAGGCCCTCAGCTCTGAGCTCCCATCAGGTGACTCCGGATGAGGGGACCTGGGTAGAGCATCACCATATCCGCTGTATGAGTCACACCCAGGTATAAGGGGACCAGCCCCATTGTTTCAAATTATAAGAATAGTTTTTTTTTAAAGGTTTCTTTAGCCAACTTAAATAGGTAAAATTTTAGAGATACGGATAAGAGTCAACTTACGTATGTCATTCATTTACTATCACATGTATTTTCAGAGTGACATTTATGGAAACACTCATATTGTAACCGAGCAAGACCCTATGAGGCCTTCCCAAAATAAACCCCTACCTGTCCTCAGCCTGCCTTTTGTCTGTAGAAAAACTTTAGTCAAAGAATAAATTTAATGACAGAAGTGAGAAAATGCAGAAAGAGAGGAAAACAGTCAAGCAAGACAAAATAATAATACTTTAGCCATTAAACAAAGTCAAGGACCTTTAGTTCTTCCTCAAGGACTAGACACTATTCTGAGCCGTGTCCTTTGAGCTGTTTTGCAGATGCTGAAACCCCCTCCAGGTGGGAGAAGTTAACTGCATGCTGCCCACCAGCACGTAGACCCCAGACCGGTTGGAACCAGAAAGTTGATGATGCCGACTCCCAGTTACCTCCCCACCAACCAATCAGAAGAAGGTCCACGAGCTGATTACACCCTGCTTCTTGAACGCTATAAGACTCCTCACTACTGTCTCCAGGTTGGGACACACAATCTTGAGGTCATTGGCGCGGTGTGGGTGTGGCCCCCTTTGCCTGTTGAAGCAATAAAGCTATTTCTTTCTACTTCACCCAAAACTCTGTCTCTGAGATTTAATCCTGCACCAGTGTACAGAGGCCTAATTTCGGCAAGAGTGTATTTTCCAATCATTTTTCATCAAACAATTTAATTCACATCCTTTCCAAATCGGCATTTTTTTTTTTTAATTTATTTTTATTTATGGCTGTGTTGGGTCTTCGTTTCTGTGCGAGGGCTTTCTCTAGTTGCGGCAAGCGGGGACCACTCTTCATCGCGGTGCGTGGGCCTCTCACCATCGTGGCCTCTCTTGTTGCGGAGCACAGGCTCCAGACGCGCAGGCTCAGTAATTGTGGCTCACGGGCCTAGTTGCTCCGCGGCATGTGGGATCTTCCCAGACCAGGGCTCGAACCCGTGTCCCCTGCATTGGCAGGCAGATTCTCAACCACTGCGCCACCAGGGAAGCCCCAAATTGGCATATTTTTCATCAGTCTTGGACTTACCTAAATCAGTTTTCCAGAGTACATTACTCTTATTTCTTGGTAATTTGAGGAAAGCCCACTGTATAATTCTTTTCTGGAAACGTTGTTCCTGGCCACAGATACCCATCTTCATTACAACAGAACATTTTTCTCCATTTGATCTCACCTTAAACGATCATTCTTTTTTTTTTTTTTTAATCATCTTTATTGGAGTATAATTGCTTTACAATGGTGTGTTAGTTTCTGCTTTATAACAAAGTTAAACGATCATTCTTAAGAGGTCAACCTCCTGGGAATAATCACAAAATCTATACTGAATGACTTTATCTGGTTTTTTTTTTTTTGTTCTTTTTCATGGATAGGGTCAGCTGACCCATGTATGTTTCCAAAAATACCACTGAGTGAGGTCATTTTGGACTTATGCATCTTCCTTAACCATCCTAAGAAATGCTATTTCAGGGGTAATTTTGGGAGAACCTCACTTTATATTTGCTCATATAAGGAATTTTTAATACTTTCATCTCACAATGGATACTAACACACAAGTGTGTTTCTAGATGGCTATGGAGAATATCAGCTCTAACCAAATGAATTTCCTTTCCCATGCTATTTTGCTGTAATGATACCCCACAATCAATGTTTGGACTTAGAAACGTTATACATTGAAAGTCCTAATAATCAGTATATTCTCTTCCAGTTTCTGTAAAAAGCCACTCACTCACTAGTACCGTGTGGCCTCATAAGAAAGGCACTGTGGTATTTACATAAGCACAGACCAATTTATCATGCAGACTGGCTACGAGCCCTGCAAAAATGAACTGGGGGCAGAATCCAAGATCCCTGGAGACTTCTGGAACTCGCCTACACTTGACATTTTTCCTAATTTGCTTAGATGCCCATTACAACCCTTAGAGCCCCTTAGGGCACATTAACTCTGATTTCCACAAATGCGGCGTACTTCATTGCAATTCTGCCCACTAATGTCTCTCTCTTCCTGTACCTCCCTCCTGTCTTTCTAAATTTTTCTACTCCTGCCCCCACCTAACTCACTCCCAGGACCAGGAGTAGCTGACTCACCGGAGATTTTAATGATATGTGACTGGTCTGACCAATCATCCCCAAATGGGAGATGTAAAGATTCAGATAAATTTTGATGTAGGTTTTTGTGCTTAAAGGTTCTGGCTGAAATGAGACAGAGACCACTATGAATTCATTCTCCTGTTCCTCCACTCTCAAATCATCTGTGCTTTTAAATGGAATTCCCAAAATTCAAGCCACCGTAAGTCTATTTCTTTATTTTGTGGAGTTCTTGACTCCTCTTCCCTAGCAAATCCTAATCAGCCTGATAGGTCTGCAGGGCTCATGCAGTAAAGAGATCTTCTGTAGAGAAGTCCAACTCAGACACCATGGGAAATGGTCCCCTGGGACCAAGGACAATGAAGAAGATTTTCCTTGTTCTCAAATAAAAGTTACGTCATATTATTATTAATTCATGAAGGGAGAAATGAAAACCTGCCCTGTCATCACGCTGAAGTGTCTTTAGAGGTTAGAATGGGTCTCACCTGCATTAATGCCATGGGGCAAGGCTAAAAGTTGTGTTACCCATAAGGCTTTCTGTAGGACTTAGCTGCCCTCTGATCAAAGTGTGATCTTAAGAAAATGAATTTTGAATGTTTGCCAATAGCTGTACCCAGAATCAGTTGTTATGTATGTGTGTGTGTGTTTTAAATACCTTATCGTCTTGTGAGTACAAGCAGATTCTTACTTAGAAGCAGGAGTAAAGCAAAGATATGAAATCTGAAATAATTGTCAGGTTCTTACTGACTTAAACACAGGAGAGTTGGCTGGCAGCTGCTACATTGCCCTTGATCTTGGAAATGTCATACAAACAAGTCCTGCAATATAAGACAACTTTGTTTTCACTCTCTGCTTCAGTGAGAACAGCCATCTAAATTTCCTATTCATTTATGGCCATATATAGTCCTTAATCCAATTTCAAAACACATAGGGCAATTGATCAAATACAAAGCCAAGAAACTGCTATCCTAAACAATGTGAAAATACCAGGAGTAGGAAATTTTATCACAATTCATTCATGGGACCAGCTTAGCCTATATCGTTGGGTACTATTGTATACACACATTAAAATGGCAATTTGAAAAGAATTCAACCTGTGTAATTAGAAGAAAATTCAAGTCAGGTATTCAAGGAGGTATTTTATAATTTCTTTATAGTTTTTTAATGCTGGAAATCAAGCATTCATTTTTAAATAAAAGAAGTTTTGGAGTGTAAAATAAGTTTTGAGCCCAAAGAAAAGGCAATCAGAAGCTGAGAATGTATATAACATTCAGATTGCTTTTGAGCTAGCTTTCATATAGATTCTAACAGGCTCTATGTGAGACGTATCAACTGAAAATGATGAGGTTAAAATAAAGAATTGAAGCAAGATTTTTTTTGGCCATGCCACACAGCTTGTGGGATCTCAGTTCCCCACCCAGGGACTGAACCCGGGCCGTGGTGGTGAAAGCCCGGAATCCTAACCACTAGGCCAGCAAATGGAAGCTTAGTAATTAAAGAAAACAGTAGAGTCTGTGTCAATTATCCGGGTATATTTCCTGCACACAGCACAGACATCATACTTATTAAATGAATGAATGGGTGAGAGATAGAAAAATAGCTGCATGCATCAGATTAAATGAGAGCAAAATCATGGCACAAATGAGAAGGCGCTAATGGTGGGTGAACACGCAGGACACAGGCTCCAATCCTGGGTCTTCAACTAACTCATCACATGATGTTGGAAAACATCAAAGGCTGAGTGTCCGTTAAACCCACTATTAGTTGGGGGACTGGCCTGTGTACCCTTGAAGGCACTGGATATATATTCATGTTCTAATGTTCCAGGGCCTCCTCCTTTTTGGCACGAGGGACTGGGTTCATGGGAGACAATTTTTCCATGGACCAGATGTAGTGGGGGGGAGATGCTTCAGGTGGTACTGCGAGCGACGGGGAGTGATGGGGAGGGCAGATGAAGCTTCGCTCGCTTGCCCACCACTCACCTCCTGCTGTGCGGCCCGGTTCCTAACAGGCCAAGGACCAATACTGGTCCAGGGCCTGGGGGTTGGGGACCCCTGTTTTAGGCAAAAGAAGAATCTTAATAAAAGAATTAAAAGTACTAGACTCTAGCAAATATGTGGGTAAATATAAAAGAAATATTTTCCCAATTTTAAATTAAAAGGCAATTTACTTCTTAAAGTCTAAATATGAAGATCAATGAATTGTGAGGTTTAAAATATATGTGGAGATAAAATGTTTGACAAAAACATTACAAAGCATGAGATAAGAGATTCAGAAACATTCTCTTGTCAAAATTCAGACATACAGGACTTGATATAATATTATTTGAAGGTAGGTTGAGATGAGTTCAAATGATCATTAGAAAGCTTAGAAGACATTATTCTCCTTTTTTCAAAATCATTTTTGTCCTTTCCATTTCCATCCTGACAAACAGCATCACGGATGGATTTCACAAACATGCTGAGCAAAAGTCGTCAGGCAGCCAAAATGCATCTTTATTCATTTGAATCCTCCAAGAAGCAGACATTAAGATGGAAGGAGGCATTACAAGAGTGCCTATAAAGATCAAAGAGGTGAAAGCAGGTATAACCAGTATTCACCTTCATACTATGATGCAGGTTTGATACCTGTGAAAGGCGAGGGGGAAGGAGGGAGCATTTTGGAGGAAGAGTCCCAAAATGCAATGCAGTTTTAGGGAAAGTTCTGCCAGGTGGGTCTCAAGATAAAATATCTTTTAATAAAAGTCCCATGGCAGTGGTCCAGCACTGGTATCCTACTCTGCATAGTTTTTGGCTGGGAGTAGTCTTGTTACCGAGTCCAAACTCCTTCTGCTAGCCACACGACAGGCCAATAAACCAGGAGACGAGGTGTTGGGGAAAGGAATAGTGACTTTATTTGGAAAGCCAGCAGACCAAGAAGATGGCAGACTAATGTCCTGGAGAACAATCTTACCCTAATCAGACTTCAGGCTTCTTTTATACTAAAAGGGGAGGGGTGTGGTTGGTCGTTGCTAACTTCTTGGTGCTGGAATCCTTTGTTCTTGCGGCTGTGCGCGTTGGTCTGGTCACCATGTTCCTATAAACGTCCAGCAAGACAAATGTTATTCTCTGTGCTGCAACTTTGTATCTTTATGTGAATAGAAACGTGTTATACTCTTAAAGGTCAGAGCCTTGAGAATGGGCTATCCTGTATATTTCAGGCTATAGGCAGCATTCTTAACTTGAAGTAAAAGCAATAGAATACAAAGGTTAAAGTAAAAGAAACAGATCTAATATGGAGTCAGAGTTGTTGTTCCCTATGACAGTTTGGGGTAAGCATGGCCTCTCTGCAGAGGCAATGGGGGGACCAAGGGGCCAGGGGAAGAAGGGAGCAACTCTCCTCCCTGCAGTAGGAGAGCCAAGCAGGGCAGGTTGGTGTCTGCCACAAGCATGTACTATGAGATTCTATTTGTATGAAACTTCGGAAAGGAAAATTTAATCTCCAGTGAAAAAAGGGGTACGGGAGTAGCTCAAAAGTAAGAACCACACAAGGATGATCACGAGGAAGTGAGGTCTCAGGAATCTGGAGACACTGTGCAAGGGGCTGTGGAGGTGCACAGGCCCTAAAATTGGTAGAGGATCACCATGGACAGTTGGGCAGGTTGTGTATCATACAATTCCAGGGGGGTGTCCTTCATATCCATCTCTAGGTAGTCATCATAGAATTCTATGTTCATCACAGTAATTTCCTTGCAGGTTGCAGCAAAGTGTCTTAAGGAAGAGTGGCTTTTTCTAACTCAAGCTTAATAGTGCCATTGTGGATAGCCATGCTAGAAGTGGGAAAACACATGATATATGTATATGACCAAAAAGAAAATCATCAAAAATTCTATGTGTTTTAAAATAAATGTTTTAAAGACAGAAGGTTTTGTTGTACAGAGTGGAGAAATCTGGAAGAATCATTAGAAATGATTAACAGCGTTTCCTCCTTGAAAGTGGATTTTGGAAGGGCTGTCCATTGGCTAAATTTCACTTGATGTATGTATAAGGCATGTATTACCTTTATAATGAAAAAGCTAAGAACTTTAAAAGTACTTATTTGAGTGAGTTTCAAGGTTAAAAACACTCTAGAGTGTTTCAAAGATGTGAAGGTGTGGTTTGAACATTGCTTAAATGAGGTCATAGAATCAATGTATGTTTCCAGTTTCTGTTGCTGTTGTACATTTTGAAGATCTCCAGACCTGGAGCAGACTTACTGCGGCAAGCTAACTTGCCAAACTAAGTTTTCCCTACTTAATAATTTACTTAGAAACTTTCCCTTGTCCGTGTGAACCAAGGAGATGCCAGCTTTTCTCACTCTTTCCATTTTCAAGCGATGACTGATGCAAGGTGAAATCCTGTTCCTTCTCAATTTTATTTATGGATATGCATTAGATTAAACGGAAGGGTGTCATGATAAGATACACGCACCACAGTGTTCATTGCAGCATTATTCATAACAGCCAAAACATCTGCTAAATGTCCATCGGCAGATGAATGGATAAGGAAGATGTGGTATATATACAATAGAATATTACTCTGCCATAAAAAAGAATGAAATAATGCCATCCGCAGCAACATGGATGGACCTAGAGATTATCGTACTAAGTCAGTCAAACAGAGAAAGACGTATATCATGTGATATCGCTTATATGTGGAATCTAAAGTAATGATACAAATGAACTTATTTACAGAACAGAAATAGACTCACAGACATGGAAAACAAACTTACGGTTACCAAAGGGGAAAGGTGGGGGGAGAGATAAATTAGGAGACTGGGACTAACATATACACACTACTATATATAAAAGAGATAAACAACAAGGACGTAATATTTTGTAATTACCTATACGGGAAAAGAGTCTGAAAAAGAAAAGATATGTATAACTGAATCACTCTGCTGTACACCTGAAACACAACATTGTAAATCAATTATACTTTAATTTTAAAGGTTAATCAATAAATAAATAGATTCATTGATTGATTAATTACTTAATTAATGGAAGGGTGTCTGAGGGTGACTATGACACAATTTTCAAATCCATATCCTCTCAGGAATTGGCTTTTATTAGCTGCAAAAAGGAAGCCCACAGTATAGCAGACTCTGCTCAGATTTCCCATTGGTATGGAACAAGTGAAATTCACTTAAACAGTATGTCACCAGGGTTCCTGCAAAAAAAAGTTTATGCCAATTATTGAAAGCGATTCCCCAGACCCTTCTAGAACCCACCTTGAGAGAAAGATCATGGAAACAAATTGTCTGAAGTCCAGCTTCAGAAGTGTGATGAGGGCCCGCCGCGGGCAGCAGCAGCTTTTTCTGGGCAACTCTGAGGCACACATTCAGAGTTTGGAATTGCTTGCCAAATCTGTGAAACCGTTTTTCTTTTGGTTGTGGTGGTGGTTCTTGCTGTTTTCTTTTCTAAAGAGCTGTTTGTTCAGATTCTTTGCCTTTTAAACCAGGTGCCAAAGTTAATAAGTGAGGAAGGAAGGATGGGTTTGGCTTTCGCGCTATGTGAGACTTTTTGTGCTTTCAAAAAATGGTTTTGTTCGCTTTGGCACATATATTGGAGCACTTGGTCCTTACATCTTACAGATAAACAGGTGCCAGGAGATAGAAATCTTTCTTCCATTAAGAAGGTGGAGGGTATATGAAAGCCCTTTCAATCGGGAGGAAAAAGCTATTGGCTACGTTTTTGGGGGGTTTTTTTCTCCCCTAAGAGAACTACAGAGGGGAAAAAATGTCTTCATTAAATGTCTTGAATAGTTTTTGAAGGGGACTGTTGAACATCTTCACGGTTTCCAACCAGCCAGGCATGGCTCTGAGGCCACCTTATCAAGCCTGTGCCACCCTGCAAAGTTTATGATTAATTGCTTTCCAGGAGACAATGGACACTGAATCTATTATTCAGGTAGTAAACATAGAGAACAAATTAATTACTGCATTATGGGCTTTCCACTGGACTCTAAGGCATCTCTGGGTGACGGACAGGAGCTTGGGGGGGTGGGACTGATCCTTGAGGCCTGAAAGAACAAAATGTTTTGAGCATCACTCAGAAAAAACTGATGCATCTGAGGGCTGGCCATTGGCGGCCTGCGGCCACAAAAGGGGAGTGGACCCACACTTCCTCAGTTCTGCAAGTAAAACGAAGCAAGCTCATTCATTCAATGAGCACTTATGGAAAGCTAGGATTAATGATGAATTTTCTAGTTTTAAACCACTGGAGAATAAAGCCAACTCGAGAGATAGATGTTTTGGAAAGGTCCTGGCACAGCATCAGCACCCGGTGACCATCCAGCAATGCTCAGAATCAGTGCATCTCACCACCCCCCAGGTGTAAAGGCCTCAGAACAGCCCAGACACCAGGCACTGAGGGCTCCTTGGCTGAATTGTAGCTGGGACCAGTGGAGAGAGGTGAGTTAGGCTTGCCTTGGGCACGGAATTTAAGGGAGTGCCAAAACACTCAGCAATCAAGACACATAATTTAATAATTCAATCACTGAATCATTGTAATGTCATACGTTAAGAAGTCAAAATGAACGCAAAAAATTCATGATGGACAAAATATCAAAATGTTGAAGGCAGAGTTCAGCAGAGCCAGGCTGGGTTGTACTGGAGTGGAGACAAAAGGAACCATGTGTGCCCCTATATACATGTTTTTAAGTGTTTTAGTAGTTCATGGTTTTAATTAAATATTAGTGGTGAGTTTGCTTCCGTTAAAGCCAGGAAAGTAAAGTTATCATAAATTATGTTTGCGGTAGAAATAAAATGTTTAAATTTAGAAAGAATGCCTTGAGTCTTAATACCCTGACTTTTCAATGTGCCAGTATTTTTTAAGTGGAAAAAGCAATTGTGAATAAGAGCCATTAAAATATGGACCCTTTTGCATCTGGCTGCATAATGTTTCGGACATTCATCCTTGTTGTAACAAGTATCAGAACCTCATTCCTTTTTATGGCTGAATCATATGTATTCCATTGTACTGATAGACCACATTCTGTTTATCCACTGATGAGTGGACATTTGGATGGACATTTGTTTCTACTTTGGGGGTATCGTGAATAGGGCTGCAGTGAACATGTGTATCCATGCATTTATCTGAATACTTGCTTATTATGAAATTTATATGAAATAGCTAGAATAGGGAAATCCCTAGAGACAGAATTTGGATAGCTGATGACCAGGTGATAGGGGGAGAGGGGATTGGAGAGTAATGTTTAGGGGGTACAGGGTTCCTATTGGGATGATGAAAATATTTGGTAACCAGAAAGAGGTAGGTTTTGTACAACACTGTGAACACACCAAATTTCACTAAATTGTTTGCTTTTAAGTGATTAATTTTTTAACGTGCTAAATTCTTTTATTAACATGTTGACATTCAAAATAGTCATCAAAACAATACATGCACATGGATAAAAATTCAAATCGTTCTACAAGTCTGCCTATGACAAACAGCAGTGCTCTGAATCCCCCTTCCTTGCAATTAAATGGCTAAGTTTATGTTAAGTGAATTTCACATCAGCTGACATTAAATACATATATGAGCGTGGACACTTTCCTTGTTGCCTGGAACTCCACTATAGCTCAGAGTGGCACTGTCCCCTGCTCACGTCGGCCACATGGTGCAGTGTACTCACCCATCACCCAGCCCTGTCGTGAACATCACAACAGAAAGAGGCTTTCTATGGTGCCCCCCACCCTGCCCTCTCGTGGTCCTCTCTCCTCTCTCTTCTCCCTAGATTCTGCTTCCTCCTTTGTTCTCTGATGCAAAGAATAATGAAAATAAAGATAATATAACAACACCTGACACTTGTGGCCAGGATTGTTCTAAGTGCTTTGGTTTCACAGGCACCCTATGACATAGGTAATATTATGTTCCCCATTTTGATAGATGAGGAAACTGGAGCACAGAGAGGTTAAGGAACTTGCCCATGGTGGCACAGCTAATCAGGGCAGAGCTGGAATTAGAAAACCAAATGTCTGTTTCCAGAACCCTCTTTCTTTCCAGGAACCTGTGATTTATCTTGAACTTTCTTCTCTTTCGGTCAGTCAGTATTTTGTAGCCATTCAACCACATTAATAATATAAAACCATCCCACTCCCTTCTAGCTACATTGCTGCACTGTTCATTTCCATTCATTTTTTATCTTAATTATTTCAATGCCTCCTAACTGCTAAAGGGAGATTTCTAAAATATAAATCTGTTTCCCAGGGAGAAAACCTATAAAAACTCATCCATTTGGCAGCCTTTGTTAAAGCTCCAACTCTGTAACACGGCTCCCAAAGGCCCTCCTGGTCTGGATTCAGCTCTACTCTTGTTTTCCAGCTGATCCAAGTCACTGGACGTTTCCTTCCTATGCCTTTGTTTCTCTGAATTCTGCCTCTCTGCTCGTCCCCTCTGCCCTGTACACTCTACCTGTTTCTTCCTCTTCACCTGGCCCACTTCTCCCTGTTCCTCAGGGATTGGGACAGCGGTCCCAGCCTCTAGCCCTAAGTAATGCCCCGTGGCTAAGTGCCTGTCTCCATGCTCCTGTGTGGTTTGAGATCGTTATCACAACATTGGTCCAACTGGAGCTATGATGCCCTCCCACCCAGCATCCATTCCCCTCTTAGGGTCCCACTGGCTGCATTCACCTTCGAGGAAGCACCTCATCCTGATTCTTGGACCGTGAGGTTTGGCTAGAGTGGCCCCCACTAGAGATCCAGGGCTGGCACCAGACCCAGGCCCAACTAATCCTAGTATCCCATATTTCTGGCCATTGGTGATTGGCTCAGGTGGGAACCATGGACCAAACCAAGCTGGGTTTTGTCACCATCACTGTTAGAATCATTGGAACAGAGGCTCTCTATCCGGGTCACGTTATCTCTAGCACACTGGCAGTCTGGGGCGTATGGGGGTCTCTATGGAGAGGACTTGCCTAAAAGTGAGAGGACTATGCAAATGAAAGCAGAGGAGAGACACAAGGAGACCACAGCCTGATGGCATCACAGGAGCCAGTTTCTGAAGCCATGGAAGATCTCCAAAGTATGAGTCAACTAATCACCATTCTTACCGCTTTCAACGAAGAAAATCCTGACAAAGTTAGCATATTTATTGTTGGTTTATGGCTCTGTTGTCCTTGTAAACTGAGAGTTTTGTCCATGGACTTGTGTAATTGCCTTCCTAAACCCCACATTTAGCGTGGGAGGCGGTAGGCGACATGGGTTCAGCTTGCCGAATGAACAGACACCACAGTAAATCACCTACTCTTGGTTCTTATGAAATCGGCCTTGTCCTTTCAGGGTAGCTGGGATCCTGTGAATTTAAATGGACTAAGCTTTGTAGCGAATCTAGACCTTTTTTAAAGGAATAACCCTCTTGGACAGCAGGGATGGTATGTGAATGTGTTGGGTCTTCGTTTCTGTGCGAGGGCTTTCTCTAGTTGCGGCGAGCGGGGGCCACTCTTCATCGCGGTGCACGGGCCTCTCACTATCGCGGCCTCTCTTGTTGCGGAGCACGGGCTCCAGACGCGCAGGCTCAGTAGTTGTGGCTCACGGGCCCAGCTGCTCCACGGTATGTGGGATCTTCCCAGACCAGGGCTCGAACCCGTGTCCCCTGCATTGGCAGGCAGATTCTCAACCACTGCGCCACCAGGGAAGCCCTGCAGTTCTTTTTTTTTTTTAATTAATTTATTTATTTTTGTCTGTGTTGGGTCTTCGTTGCTGTGCCGCGGGCTTTCTCTAGTTGCGGCGAGCGGGGGCTACTCTTCATTGCGGTGCGCGGGCTCAGTAGTTGTGGCTCGCGGGCTCTAGAACGCAGGCTCAGTAGCTGTGGCATGTGGGCTTAGTTGCTCCGCAGCATGTGGGTTCTTCCCGGACCAGGCAACGAAACTGTGTCCCCAATTTTTGCAGTTCTTGAGACAAAGTTGTATTTATTACAGCTCTGTTTGGTGAAAAGATAAGGTGCAACTTTAATGAAATGTGAATCCAAATCGCTAAGATAAGAAGAGTGCAGGCTTCAGAACGAGGTGCCCCTGTGGGCGCATCTGGTTGTGCCTCCCACCTGAAATGTGCCTTTAGAAGCAGCTTACCTGCATTAAAATTCCATATTTATCATGTGAAATATGAGGATGGCAGTGCCCTCTTTGCAGGATGTTGTGAGTAAAATACGAGAAATAAATAATGCATGGAGGGGACACCAGGGCCGATGATGGGAATGGATTCTTTCTCTCCTCTTACCTTGCTTACAACTTGTAACATATTTGCCAGGAAATGATAACATATTGGCAGTTGGATAATAACAATAGTAGCTAACACTTGTTTGCACCCTTGCACCAGGGACTATTCTAAACACTTTACCAATATTTACACATTCAGTTGTCTCCTTTTCCTTGCGGGTGGCTGTGATTATTATCATCCCCATTTTACAGATGAGGAAACTGAGCCACAGGGAGGATGGGAGACCACACAAGCGCTCACCACTAGGAAGCAGCAGAGAAGAGAGGAAAACCAGAATTTGCTCTCGTGATGCTCAGCCGAATCTGGTTTTACTATTCTATCCGTGCACCCGTATCCCATCTGCCTGGGTAGGGAGGCGTCTAGGATTGTAAAGGGTTTGGCCCAATCACCCGTCTCTAGGGGGTCCCAGAAAAGAAAGTGACTTTGAGTGAAATGACCAAAGGATGCAATATAGGAGGCAGGAAGAGGGATAAAGCTAGGATGGCAGAACTAGGATCCTTCTCATCCTATTTCTGTGTTAATAAGGAAACAGCTCCACAGCTTGGGCACCTCTGCACTGATGCCCCAAAATATCGTCCCAGTCCCAGGGGACCTCTGCTCTCAGGGCAGCGTGCATAATGCTGCCGGCACACGTGGGGACGAACCTGTTTTCTAAGGTTATGTCAGAGGTAAAGATGCGAGGGGATCGCCGCTGCCCTGGGAAACGAGCCGGAACGGACCTCAGAGAGCGAAGCTGTAACCACCCGAGTCTGTCCACTCTCAGAACCCAGGCTGGGAATGGCTTCCCTACTTCAGCCCTTATTTCTGCAGGGTCGCCCACCTCCTTCCTGAGATGGAGGCCAGGTAGTCATCTTATTTGCACCAGAAAGGTGGAAATCCTGAGGCCAGAGGGACCTGGAAATACAGACCCAGAACATGTATTCAAATTTAAAAGGTGCCTTCACTTAAAAAACATGTTAAGTGAATAAAAAAAAAACCCAACCGTACTCAAGTACGGCAAACAAGTATTCAGGCTGAAGAGTCATGAACAAAATGCATCACAAACACCGCGCAGAGCGCGGGAGACGATTAGGGAACACGGAGAAACATTTGCTCTTTTCCATCATTTTATGGTGAACGTTAAAAAAAAGGAAGAGTTGAAATAATTGTAGAATGAACACCCATGTATGCAACACCAAGTTTCTGTTCCTATCTTGCTATGTGTGCTTTCAAGCTTTGTTTTTATGTTAATAGTTGGCTTTATTGTAATTGAATGTTAGGGGAGAAGCAGAATTAGTGCATCACGTGCACCGTTCCATGGATATTTTGACCTAGGACAAACCAGGAGTAAATAGTTCAGTAAGGCACGTCAGTTTAAATGAAATATATCAAATGATAGAATAGCTGTTACCTGCCCAGGGCAGAGCTGGATGGTTGGACCCAAACGAATCCAGTTTGAGGAACAGAGTCTCAGACAAATGAAACACCTGAAACAGGGAGTGTTTTGCCAAAGGCTTTAGCTTTTGCCTTTTTAAGAAAGCAAATGTCTGTGTAAAACTAAAATCAATGGTGAATGTCCCGATGGTGTATTTCAAAAAATGTTAACATGATTTATTTTTAGATTTAAAGCCTTTTCTTACCAGCAGGACCCAGCATCCGCCGACACACAAGAAATGCTCCTTTGAAAGAAAGAGTGCCCACAAATCTGACGCATCGTCTCCTCATCTCTGACAGGTCTGTGTTCTGGGGGGGGGCAGGGGCTCGGGTACCTATTCCAATGTTCACAGGATTTCAAGAGCCTGGGTGTCAAAAAGGTCCTGCTTCAGCCCAGGCAGCTGGGCAGGGTTTCTGCTAAGCTCCTGCTGTGCTTTATTCCTGAGGATTAAAAGTGGTGCCAGGAGATAACCCTGTCACAGGGCAGCTGTGAAGTGCCCTGCCCCCCATCTCCCCACCGCTCCTCCCCTCCTTGGTGGAAGAGCGCTGCCCATTTTTCCCTTCTATTTATGGTCTCCTGTAAACACAAGAATCCATATCGACATAACAGTCAGCAAAGGAATCTGGAGAAAAAAGCCTATGAACCACAGGTTTTAGAATTGAAGGAAAGCAATGAAAAGATGAAACCCGAAGGCATCCTGAAATTTCTCGCCTGGAGGTGCGTTTACCATGGTTAGGAGGGATATTCCACAGCCACTCATCTAGTGATTTGTTTATTGCCTGTCCTGTCCTGCTAACCCAATTAACCCTTTTTTGCCTAAGACCAATGGGAAGAAATGCATATACATAAACATTTAAAAAAAATCTAACATTACAACATACACTATACAATACACGCTGATGTTTTCTATTCTATTCTACTCTATTCTGTTCATTACAATTTGTTGAAATGTCCTGGACGTCACAGATTGAAAGTTACTCTAGTCTCCGAGCTGGAAGCAGGGACCGGGCTTGATCTGCACATAGACACACACCATTACCCACCTCCCTGCCTGTCTTGTGGCAGGACCTCAAAAAATGGGTGTTGCCTGTGTGGACAAAGAATGTCGCCTGCCATCTCAGCGCACAAAGGATGTTGCAGCTTGGCTTGTAAAGCAATCAGCCACTGTAGCCGACTCGCCCACAAGGGGATTCAGGATGGAGAAAACAGGATACTGGCCCTAGATACTTAAGGTTCATACCAAAGGAATGATTTCAGTGAGCCCAGACTCTTGCATCTTCCCATACATGGAAAAGCTCTAAATTCGTTAACCTGAGATGCCTGGTTTTTCTTTAATTAGCAGTAATCTTTTAATGTTCAACTACCTGTTTTTTGTTTTGTTTTGTTTTGTTTCCAGCAAAAACTCCTATATATCTTGGCGCCCCCCGGGCTTACCTCTTTGGAGCGGCCCCTCAGAGCCATCTGAATAAAACATAATGCTCAACTTTTAGGCTGCGCGTTTTGTTTCAGTCGACACCTGCGTGAGTAAAGGAGTGACTCAGCGCCTACTATGTCCCTGGCACTGGTCCAGACACTAGGAATTATATGATGATCGGTGCAGACAGGTTCCATTGCTTTCAGGGAGCTTCCAGTCTCATGAGGAGACAGGAAAAAAAAATAAAAATAAAATAGAAGCAATTATATAAAATACCATCAGAGAGTCAATCTGGCAGTAATTAATAATCTTCTGGCATTAATTGATCCATTTCTTATCTAACCTCTAGCAGACCCTTGACACTGGCAACACCATTTACCAACACTTGACAGCCTTCTGTGATGGTACGTTTCAAAAGATGTGTGTAGCCTGTTAACCTCAGGAGGCTATTTATTTAATGGTTGATAGCTTGGTTTTCTTTGGGCACTGTATTCATTACCTAGGGCTGCTGTAACAAAGCACCACAAAGTGAGGGGCTTAAAAGACAGACATTTATTCTCTCATCAGTTCTGGAGGCCAGAAGTCCCAGATCAAGGAGGTGTTGGCAAGACTGGTCTCCTTCTGAAGGAGACTATGTCCCATGCCTGTCTTCTAGCTTGTAACTACATCACTTCAATTTCTACCTCTGTTCTCACCTGGACATCTTCTCCCTGTGTGTCCTCTCGTCTTATAAGGTCACCAGCCACTGGAGGTAGAGCCCACCCAATCCAGTAAGACCTCACGTTGACTTTGTACATCCACAAAGATCCTATTTCCAAACGAGGTCACATTCTAAGGTTCCAGGTCGACATGAGTCTGGGGGGAGGAGGGACACCATTTAACCCAGTACAGGCAGCAGGGTCTTGATCTGGCCATGTCACAACCCAGGCTTGAAGTTTTAATAGGTCTCTTTCTGGAGACAGGAAGCAACATTTCTATCCCTGCCCGACCAGTTTTCCTCTTAATTAACAAGCTGGGCTCACTTACGAGTGATGGTGGTGAAGGATAAAAATCCACAGACAAGATGAACTCGAAGATAAACTTCAGCTAGGCTCTTTGGAAGCTTTTTTTCCCCCCGCATGTTTCAAGCTGAAAGCTGATTGCAGTGTCAGCTGTAATTACCCAAGCCCATTACACGGCCGGGGGCAGGTGGCACTTAAAAGAAATTGTACAGATGCTGAAACTGGTCTCCGAGAGCCCTCCACATAGCCCCCATCGGAGCACGGTTGAAAACACATCTTAAAATAGATCAGCGCTAAATCTGCAGCAAGCAGGTGAGGGCGGGTGTACAGAACATGAAAGTGACAGGCAGAGCAGCTTCTGAGCCGGGAGGAAAGTGGTTTCCTTCTGACCCATCATCCTAACTCATAAAGGGGCAGCTTTGCTTCTTTCTCAGACCCTTTGTCATTCTCCTCACCATCATTACCCTTGCTGTGCTTGGAACTGCCAAGTATCACCTTGGTCCCTGCTCAAGGAGGTGCTTTTGTCCCAGCTGCTGGGAGAGCTGTCAGCTAAAAGTCTTCAGCCGCCAGTCCCCTTCAAGAATGACCTGCAGAGCTGCCTTTCCTAAGGGCACGCCCTTCCCCGCATCCAGCGAGGGATCCATGCAGGGGTACCAACGCCTGGCCATCTCAGTCTCAATGGAGACACTTCTGCCGGAGCGTTCTATTCCGGAGCTTGCTGGAGGGGGGTTGAGGGGCAGGGGTGGCAGCCGAGGCTGTCTCCGGGCCTGCCCGGTGATCAGCATCTCCCCCCGCCCGATTCTGCTTCCTTCACCCTTCCACAGGAGATGGTCCCAGGGGCATCATTTAATAACCATCCTCCATGCTAAATGGCATCTGAGAGACTTTTCCCAGGCAGCCCAAGCTGCAACGATATCGCTGCTGACATTTTTCAAACATTAAGCTTTGACCACGGCCAGACACGGTGCTAAGTGTAAGACAGGCGTGATCTCATTGCACTCACAAAAAATCCATGCGGTGTGCGCTCTCAAGTGCACGGGACAGATGAGAGCATTGAGGCTCAAGGCCGCTAAGTGATGTCCGTGTAAGCGGTGGATCCGGGACTTTGAAGCCAGCTCTCACAGTACCACGTCCCCACTCTCTAAACAATACGCTCTTCTGTTTTCCGACGTGCAGGATGAGATGGTTTCATGGGAATGGCTATGACTGTTTAGAAAATTAGATTCCGTGCTCCCAAAGGTGGTTGGGAAGGCAATTAGGGATTCTTAGATGTTTTATAGCCACCTTAACTACTTTTAAGCTACCTTACACTGAAATACATAGTACGAAATGAAGGAAGCCAATCTGCAAAGGCTACACACTGTTTGATGCCAGCCACGTGACATTCTGGAAAAGGCACAACTATGCAGACAGAGAAAGATGAGTGCTCGTCAGGGGTAGGAGAGGCGAGGGATGAAGAGGGGAGCACAGAGAATTTTTAAGGCAGTGAAAATACTCTCTATGAGACCGTCGTGGTGGATACGTGTCCTTATACATTTGTCCAGACACACAGAATGTACACCAGGAGACAACCCTCATGGAAACGGTGGCCTTTGGGTGAAGATGATGTATCCTTGTAGGAGCATCAGTCGTAACAAATGTACCACCTGGTGGGGCTGTTGATGACCGGGGAGGCCGTGCATGGGTGGGGGCAGGGGGCACACGGACATCTCTGTACCTTCCCCTCAATTTTTCGGTGAATCTAAAACTGCTCTAGGGGCTTCCCTGGTGGCGCAGTGGTTAGGAATCCTCCTGCCAGTGCAGGGAACACGGGTTCGAGCCCTGGTCTGGGAAGATCCCACATGCTGTGGAGCAGCTGGGCCCGTGAGCCACAACTACTGAGCCTGCGCGTCTGGAGCCTGTGCTCCGCAACAGGAGAGGCCGCGACAGTGAGAGGCCCGCGCACCGCAGTGAAGAGTGGTCCCCGCTCGCCGCAACTGGAGAAAGCCCTCGCGCAGAAACGAAGACCCAACACAGCCAAAAATAAATATAAAAATAAATAAATTTTTAAAAAAAGATTACTATTAAAACTGCTCTAAAAAATAAAGTTTTAATAAAAAAATCAATTGGCTGTATAGAATTTTTAATAAAGAATATTATACATTTTATTATTTGTAAATTATGGGCTACATGGCCCTCATCTGTATCACGTAGAATAAACTTCAGAGAGCCTGTTGTTAAACATCAATACACCACTGGCAAAGGTATTATTTTGGATATCTAATTAATCCTAATACAGGCATGCATGGTTTCTTTAAAAAAAATCTTGGTAGAGCAATAGCATATATTAAATACATATATGTACGCAATAAATATTTGTAGAATGAATTTACATGTAAAAGCCGTTCATCACACATTTGATCAACTGTAATACACTCAGCCATTCCTTCTACGCAGTTACGATGTACTCATACTTGCTATAGGGCAATGCAAAATGTGTAAGACCAGTTATCGATTAGAAGTGTTTTAACCTGAAGAGCTATGCAGACAAAAAGATCCATAAATATTTGTAGAATAAAGCATATTTTTCTGAAATAAATAGAATCCTCTGAAAAGCATCATACACATTTGGTTCTTTTATGACTTGAGCGCAGAATGGCTTTTACGTAAAACATCTCATTCTTCTGAAACGAAACGCAACCATCTGTGACGTAAGAAGAGGTTTAGCCTAGAGTTATTGCTTCATCCATGCAGAGCTGGGGTCAGTGGATGCCCAAGGCAGCGCGGCTATCCCAGACTCCTAACGGGGACTTGGGATCCCTGAGACCAGCCGTTCCCCAACCCGAGGGACGGCGGGAAGACGTCGGTGATGCTCGGACGTGATTTGCACCACGTGGCGAGGGTGCTGTTCGGCATTTCAATTCTGTTGAGTCTTTTGGACATACTGAGAGTCCCCATGGGGATTCGTGCGTCGTGAACCACCTTAACCCTTGTGAATCGCCCTTTGCACACAAAGACAGCAGCTTCCAGCTGTGACCCTTCACCAGGTGGGAGTCTCTAGCTAGACGCGAGCAACAGTTTGTTTCCATAACCTTGATTTTCAGGGTTATCCTCTGAGCTGTTGGTCCTGCCCCAGATCCAGCCTCCATCTTTCTGCTCTCTGCTCACAGACGTCTGACCTGCGTGGACACCACCCGTGGGCTCCGTGGTCCCTGGCTGCCTGCTGGGTTTGGTCGTGAGCCCCTGCGAGAGTGCGGCATGGCCAGTGAGTTCGTCACCCCAGGCTGGCTCTGTCTTGTCAAAGTTGGCTGCTTCTCTAAAGACGGCTGCCTTCCATGACTCCTTTCTTCCAATTTATGGTGACTCTCTTGCCCTTGACCCTCTGGGCCCAGAGGGGATCTCAGGGATGCTAGTATTAGCTCCAAATTCCCTCATTGTCCCAAGCAACTCCCTTTGCCCAGAAGGTTGTCATTAGTCCCTTTGGGAATATGCTTCCCTCAAATTATCCTCATTTGCGTGTTCTGGTGGAGACCCTGGCTGACACGCCCACTACTGACATCACTGATGTTTGAGATCCACTAACTTTACTGACACAGAGGAAAAGGCAGCCTCAAGGTCAAGATCCGGCCCAAGAATCTTAGTCTGCCCGTAAAAGAGGACCCACGGTTCATGTGAGGCAAACGTAGAAACTCCAGTTCCCCAACCTCTCCAACAGCTGCATACACAGCCTCAAATCTTAAGGAAAACACAAAGCCTTTTGCCGTGAGATGGAAAAGAGTGGACAAATTGATGGTCCAAGGCTGGATGCAACCTGCAGCCTTGTTTTCTTGGCTCACTGCTTTTTTTTTTTTTTTTTGGTCGAGGGGCATGTGGGATCTTAGTTCCCGGACCAGGGATCGAATCCACACCCCCTGCAGTGGAAGCGCAGAGTCTTAACCACTGGACCACCAGGGAAGTCCTGCACTGTTTTTTTTTTTTAATGTTTTGGATTGGCTGCCAAAATCTAAACATTGGAAATTTTCATATAAAGATCCAAATTTCTGCATCCTCTTGAAGTTGGAAGAACTGACCCCATTGGGGCCACGTGACCCGCCTGACGGCCCTTGCTGGGACTGAGCGGGACCCCCTCCCCACCTGGGGAGGTACGCATGCTCTCCAGCTCAGCTGTTCTCCAGTAGGTCCCCGGACTGACATTGACTTTGAGACCCAGAGGAAGGGCAAGGTAGGAAGTAAGCTGTAGCTGGCCCTCTGCTCCCTCGGGCTCCTGGAGTTCTTGTCATCCTCATTCCTGGCTGATGATTGGCTGAATCATCAGACTCAGATTCCGGTGGGTGTCAGCAGTGAGGTGTGTGATTTCACGACTGTCTTCCGTACCCTTCCTCACTAGCAACATTTCCCCAAATCAACACTGCTTGTGAATCCCTTCTGCCCAGAACTGTATCCATTTCTTTAATAACTGCCTTCTTCTCTTCCACATAGGTTAGGCTAATACGATTTCACTATCGTTTCCCTGTTCCTCTGTCGAATAAATCCATTTGCTGTCACCTTGTATTTTGAGCCAAACCGAAAATGTACACTAATCTATATAACAATCCAGTGGTGCCTGAATGTCATTAAATCTGGTAGGACTAAAAGGCAGGTTTAGTTGCTAATCCCAAGATGCATTCAGTAAGACCCACTTAATTTCAGAGGTCTTCAGTAAGTTGAATAAAAACTAGCCTTGTTGTTGGCTGCCAAGGTTATTGAATGGGTTAGACTGTTAACACATCTGTTATTGGTTCCCACATTTTCTTGGAGATAACTTTTCTTATTTCAAAATGAAATATTTTGAAATATTTCAAAGTACTGCAGTAACTTTTGCTCTGAAAACTTAATCATAGAGCTCCTCACAACTTATTCTATGTTATTAAAGAATTGTATTCCATTTACCTCATAAAAGTTATTTTATCCACCAAATGAAGCAATGAAGCAGTAACATAAGAATTATAATAATTGCACTCTCTCTCTCTATATATATATACATACATATTATATATCTATAAGTAGCAATATATATTATATAACAGTATATAATACATTTAATATATAATATAGTGACTATATATATATACACACACACACATATAATTATATTTATACACACATATGCATAGCAAGCACTTCACACCAGGTCCAGGCATAGCACTGAATCTCCATGTTAGAAAAGATTCACATCTACCCCAGGTACAAGTGGAGAGAGAACCTGCCAAGGCATCACCTTGCTTCAGCTGAAGAAACTCAACTTGGGACTTCCCTGGTGGTGCAGTGGAGAAGACTCTGCACTCCCAGTGCAGGGGGCCAGGGTTCGATCCCGGGTCAGGGAACTAGATCCCACATGCGTGCAGCAACTAAGAGTTTACATGCTGCAACTCAGGAGCCCATGTGCTGCAACTAAGGAGCCTTCAAGCCGCAACTAGGACCCAGTGCAACCAAATAAATAAATAAATAAATTTTTTTTTTAAAAAGAGAGAGAAACTCAACTTCACCACGTACACTCACCCCCTGCTGGCGAGACTGTTCCAGGCTAGATCCAGAAGGCAGGTGACTGGCTGTGCAGCCTGCAGGAGACGTGGACAGCCAGCTTTGGCCAGCGGCAGCCAGCCTCCTGCAGGTGCCGAGGCCGCCCATCAGGCATGGGACAGTCTAGCTCTCCATCTCGGACAGGATCTGTGCTGGTTACAAGTCCCATGAAGGGCAGAGGGGATGCTTGTGAAGGTGACAGTGGGGGATCCTTTCTCATGAAGAGCCCCTCTAACAACCACTGGTATCAAAAGAGTATTGTCTCCCAGCGTGAAGGCTGTAACAGGACGGGAACTATCGTTTCTCCACCTAACGTGTTCCACTGAAGATGCGGATACAGAGGATCATTGATCTGTTTGGAGGTTAGGGGACCACCCTCATTCTGGACACTTCACTGCAAAAATCACAGAAACCAAAGCAGTGAAAGAATTAGTTGGGGGTTTTGGTTCTAAAGTTGTATTCCCAATGAAAGTGACTCTTTCAATACATTTTTTTTTTTTTAAAAAAGCAAACACATGTATGCACAGGCACACATAACACGTAATGAAAAATCTGCTCGAAATTGATTTATTTCATGAAGAAGTCGCTCTTTTTACGAAGGACTGATTTAGGAGTCTGAATTACAGCAGTTGAGGTTGAAATATCTTAATCGGAAATGTTTTGCTCCCTGGGAAAGAGAGTTCTAAAGACTGTGAATTTTCCCAGTTGAGGGCATTATTTCTAGCCAATTAACTTGGGCACAGTTCAAGTTCTCCGGGACAGATGGGTCCCTCCCACACTTTCCCAGGCCGTTACTGCCTGTAGGTTTGTCTCTAAATGATCGTGGAGCAGTGAGGGATGGGGCATGACGGACCCAGGGAGGACAGACGGCTTCGGAAACCCACTGTCCTGCTGAGGGCCGCCGGTCCTTGTGGAATTCTGTTTCCAGCAGAGGTGTAAGAAGTAAGCGGCAGCCTCCGTGGTGAGATTCGGGTCTCTCATGCCCTGAGTAAGCAACTCCCTCCACAGTGCTTCCTATCAGGAGGACGGATTTCATAGCAATAAGAAAAGAAAACAGCAAATCCCTGTCCTACAAAGGCTCAGTGTCTAACAGCTGCCACTATTTGATGACTCAGGTCTTGATTTGTGTCAGGAATCACGGAAAGTGGCTCCAGGAGCAATTTATAGTCCTGTGACTCTGGCGTCCACAGATGGGGGAGGCACCCCGAGCTGCCGCGCTTGGGGGTTTGTATGATTTACTGAACAACATGAGAGCTCCTGCAACACTGAAATACGGTCTGACCGCAAGGGAGGCTGGGAAATGTGGTCTAACCCCCAAGGGAGGCTGGGAAATGTAGTCTAATCCCAAGAGAGGCTGGGAAATGCGGTCTAACCCCAAGGGAGGCTGGGAAATGTAATTAGACCTCTATTCAGGGAAAAGCAACAACACTTTTAAAGTAGAAAATGAAGTCTAATCTATACTTGTAGATCTCAACATAAAAACTCTACTGCTCTTGTAATTATCACTATGGCTCAGTGTTTACCAGATAGGTAAACATAGGACCGGCGTGAAAAAGTAGTTACCTTTAGAATCACAGCCACCCAGAAACTTAACCCACCTCCCTTTGAATTGGATGATTCTGAGGATCTTCCCACCAACTGGTTTGCCATTTGCAAACAGCAGAGCTGCACGGAAGGCCCTGGCTGAGAAGACTCCGATGAGAATCACACACCTGGCAAGTGTTTGTCTGTTCATTTGTTGAGCCTGTCTGTTTTGTTTTGGTTTATCCTCAGGTCAGAAGGGGGTTTAGGTGGGCACACACCTTACTTCACGTCATCATTATAGGACCCCCCAAGGCCCCTGTCTCGCAATGCTTTCCCATAATCCCTTATCATCATCCCCATCATCATGACACTTGGCCCACCAGAGCCCCCTTTCTGATGTGTTTCAGGTATGCCCTCCACTCTTAACTTTGAAAAGAACACAGTGATGATGTGTGGATATGTGCGTTTTAAAGTTACACAAACATTATTCATTCCAGGTCGTGTTGTGTTTTACAGTCTTTACACTCACAACTGTGTTCTGAAAAGCTCCCAGGCTGCTGTCAGCTCCTCTAGTTGACTTCTGCCAGTTCCAGCTGATGGAGTTGGCTCACCAATCCTGCCCCGACCTAGACGATCCTGCCTCCTGGTGATTGCTCAGTTCTCTGAATTTTTGGTGCCACAAAGGTGTCATCCAGGACTTCCCTGGTGGTCCAGTGGCTAAGACTCCGCACTCCCAATGCAGGGAAGCTGGGTTCCATCCCTCGTCGGGGAACTAGATCCCGCGTGCCGCAACTAAGACCCGGTGCAGCCAAAATAAAACATAAATAAAAATAAAAATAACTTTTAAAAAGGTGTCATCCAAGCAAAGACTATTCACAGCTACTTGTTTTGTTTTTGTTCTTTTCAGTATTCTACTTATTAAACATTGCAAAAATGATGATTTTACAGAAGCTTTGAAGTTCAACTGAATACTTTTAATATTCTGTGTATAAATCTACTATTTTATAACATTTTAAAAGGCAGTTTGGGGACTTCCCCAGCGGTCCAGTGGTTAAGATTCTGACTTCCAATGCAGGGGGCGCGGGTTCGATCCCTGGTGGGGGAACTAAGATCCCACGTGCTGTGGGATGCAGCCAAGAATTTTAAAAGAAATAAAATAAAAGGCAGTTTCAATAAGTTAGTAAATTAAATTCCTTTAAATACTTCAAAACACATTCATAAATTTCACATATCTGTCTTCTTTTTAAGCAATGTATATGCCTCATTAACATGGAAAGCTCTCTTATATACTTAAACAGCCCTGTAACTCTCATAAATAAACTTATAGAGGACTCTCAAGTTCTTTTAAACATTCCAGTCTTGTTTATACTTAGGGAAATTATCGTATACTTTCCAACTTAAAATTGCAAACTCAAATTAATTGCAAAATTCTGTTTCAGCTGGAATCACAAATCTAATCTCTTCCCAATGTGACAAATTATCTTAAATATTATAAGCAGGCTACATACAAAATATTTCCCAACAATACTTAAGCTTAACACAAAAATATTAGTAAACAGGTTTGATTTACTTTATCAGCACTATTTTTAATTATTACCCTTTCTGGATTTTAGACTCACTAAGGAAATAATTCTACCCTTTCCAGCAAACTGAGGTTCCAGACTCAAGCAAATGTCTTCATCATCTCATAGTAATTAGGATTTTCTTCTCAGTGGGCTGAGATTCCTTGTTGACAACTTTTTTTTTTTGACTAGAACAAGTGATCTGGAGCCTTCAAACACCCAGGTGATGGATCCTACCGCTCAGACAACCTTGTTCAGGATTTTTCTAGAATATTCCACACTTTCCAAGTGGAGGTCTTCTGCAACCCATCTATTAGCTAATTCCAACTGGAGTCTGAACCTTATCTTCCAGGTTGCTTCACCCCTGATTGGATTCCATTGATCTATGGACTACTCTATCTGTTCTGAATTCTTGCCATCTTCCTCCTGCCTGGCAGGGCCAACATGCCTTCAGATACTGGGATGACCTCCACTTGGATTCGCTTCTTCTCTCATGCTTAGCTTACTTGATCCTTAAATGTCTGAGATATTCGCAAAGACAAGTGCATCTATGGCTTCTTCCATCCCCTCCACCTCTCCAGGGAATGAAATGCTCTTATTACAATCTCCACTGTCCTCCTTTTTAAACTTTTTTTTTTTTTTTTTTTTTTTGGCTGCGTTGGGTCTTCGTTGCTGCACGCGGGCTTTTCTCTAGTTGCGGCGAGCGGGGGCTACTCTTCGTTGCGGTGCACGGGCTTCTCATTGTGGTGGCTTCTCTTGTTGTGGAGCACGGGCTCCAGTAGTTGTGGTGCGTGGGCTCAGTAGTTGTGGCTCGCAGGCTTAGTTGTTCCGCGGTATGTGGGATATTCCCAGACCAGGGCTCGAACCCGTGTCCCCTCCACTAGCAGGAGGATTCTTAACCACTGCGCCACCAGGGAAGTCCTAAACTTTATTTGTTATTCTTCAGTGTCGGCACCACCTCTAGATGGGAGGAGTGTCCAAAGATTTGTGGATCTTTCTAAAAATCTCCACAGCTTCCACTGACACAGCGGTGATACTCTTGAGCAACAGAAAAATAACAATGGTAATTACAACAACTGTGGTTTATTGACATGCGAAGTTCTTAAAAGATGGGGAGTTGACAGTGCTATTCTATAGAGAAAAGTGGACGTAAAAGGGAAACTAGGGATAATGCTTTACTTGTTTGCATACGTAGTGGGTGTTTGTAGGCAGATATTTCATTTCTTCTATTAGAGCTATATTCTTCAAGTCAAGTTCAGAAATAGTGATGAAATGAATTCACTCCACTGAGCAGAAGTTTTAGAGTGAGTTGAAGTCTAAAGTCGTAATAGGGTCTTAAGACTATTGGTTATAAGCAAATCACCAAGGTCACCCACGGTCTTAGATGTCAGTCATTATGCTAATATGTGCCAATTTCATTTCTATTTTTGAATTTTGAGATGATTATAGATTGACAGGAAGTACAGACAAGTGACATGTCACTCTATGGTTTCATTTGCCATAACGCTGGGACTACCAGCCTGGGAACTGGCATGGATATGACCCCGTAGAGTTAAATTGTGTGTCCTCCACAGAGGATGAGGCCCCTTGTTGCCCACTCTCTTCCCCCCTCACTGGAATTCCCACCCACCCCAGCCCCAGTCACTGCCTTTGCTCCAATCCACGTCTGGAGGCTTGGCTTACTCACCACCGCCCTGTACCTGGCTGACGGTGGGCCCTCCTTGGTGCTTCCATAGTGCCCTGAGCATATTTTATCCGCTTCTCACCACACTGTGCTATCAGCATGTCTCTGTGTATCTACTGCTCCCACCAGAATGTGGAGTCCTAGGGGGTAAGGATTGGTTGAATCCAATTCACCTCTGAGCCTCCATCTGATGTAGTACGTGGCACAGAATACACACCCAATAAATCTGGATCTATTATGAAGAGGGACAACTGGGATCTTAGATGAAAGCATGCAAATCAAAATATCCTCCTTAATAGACCTCAAAAGAGTAGTATCATTAGCTAGATAGAGAGCATGGGAGAAAAAGTTGTGTTCTTGGATAAAAGCTCCCATAAATAGCTAGCCTTTAAGCAAACTGTGTGATTAGGTCAAAGAAGATACCAAGGAAAAGAAAAAGCAGCTTTATGTTTACAAACAAAAAAAAAATAGTATTTTCACATATAAGGGCACTCGGCGTTTAGGATTCAGAACTGATTCAGCAAGTTAGATGAGGTTCTCTTTTAAGACATGATTAGTTATTCATACCAAGTGATTTTTATTCTCTAGCTGCCTAGACATTTAAAATGTACTTTTGACAAGTAGAAAAATGTGTTCCGTGCTTTCCTTCCAAATAGGCAAAATATCAACTTGAAAGAAATTATTTGTTTGTACAACCCAAAGGGAACATAGAACAGGAATGAAAAAGCTGTGAAGACAGAAAGTCCATCTGGCTGTAAAAAGCTACCTGTTTTTTTGTTTTGTTTGGTTGCTTAAACAAAGCTAAGAAGAAAGAAGAAAAGCATAAAGGAAGGGAGGGAGGGAGGGAGGGGAGGGGAGGGAAAGGGAGGGAGGGAGGGGAGGGGAGGGAAAGTGATGGAGGGAGGGAGGAAGGAAAATTCTAGGGATGATCTATTAAGGAAATATTTTAGTGCCTTTCACAGGGAGCAAAGATAAAAACAAAGAACAGCTTTCTCCTAGGTACAGAAATTATATGGATCTCATTGTCTTTAATCGATGCCACTAAAATTAGAAATAGACTCAGGAGGAGTTTAGATATATACGTAGATAATAGCCAGGAAATTTAAATTACTCTAAATTAAATTACTTTAAAGGTATTTCATAAAAGCTTCTCTAATACTTTCTGTTTCAAGGATGTTATGCTGGAAATTCCACAGCAGCCGTTTTCTGGGGCTACCTCTGTGACTCTGCATTACGTAATCACTGTTACCAGTTGGTCACAGCAGGATGTGATCTTATTTGGAAATAGGGTCTTCGTAGATGTGATTAGTAAACATGAGGTCATACGGGACTAGGATGGGTCCTGGATCCAGTCACTGGTGTATCTATTTATAAGAGGAGAAGACACACAGAGGCACAGACACAGAGAGACGGCCATGTGGTGACAGAGGCAGCTATGGGAGAGTTGAGGCCACAAGCCAAGGAGCGCCAGGAGCCACCAGCAGCTGGGAGAAGCAGGAAGGATTCTTTCCTAAGTCCTTCAGAGGGAGCATGGCCTGCCAATGTCTTGACTGCAAACATCAGGCCTCCAGAAGGGTAAGGGAATAAATTTATGTTGTTTTACGCCACCCAGTTTGCAGCCATTTGTGACAGCAGCCATATGAAGCTAATGCAATCAGGTCATAGTAGAAGTTTCTAGAGAAGCAGAGGCCCTGATAGCATGTCTGAAGTGGGGACATCACATGTAAGTGTCTGGGGAGGTCCAGTAGTTAAGCCCTCGGACACTGCTTGGGAGGAGAAAAGTCCTTTCTTTTCTTAGAGGGAAATCGCCCTCCTCCCGCATGGGAAACATAGATCCCAGAGGAGCACGTGTGTTTCGGGCATAGGTCCATCTTAAACCCCTCTTTCTCTGACTGTCACCTCATCTGTGCAGAAGAGAAATAGGAGGTCAGAGCAGGGCTCCAGAAAGCCAGGCTTCCCTTTGCTTTGCCCCTAGCAATTCCTCAACCCACGAAAGCTCCTGGGAAGGGTGGTCCCTGCTCTGCCTGTGGAAACAGTGGCGGCCACGCTCCCTGGATCTGTGGGGACCATGTTGACATGATGGCCCAAGCTGGGGATGGACCAGGTGTGCACAGGTGGGGAGACCACCAGAACCAGGAGGTACAAGAGAAAGGGGGAAATAATATCTTCCCTCCTTGAAGCCATAACAGAAAGCAAGAACACAAATTAAAGGGAAAGGTACTGTATTCGCTTCCCAGAGCTGCTGTAACAAAGGCGGCTTAGAACAACAGGAGTTTACTCTTGCAAATCAAGGTGTCCGCGGGCCGCGCTCCCTCTCCCTCTGAAGGCTCTGGGGAAGGGTGTGCCCCCCGCTCTTCTCCCGGCTTCTAGTAAATCCTTCGCTTGTGGCAGCATAAACCCAATCTTCACGTGGCCTTCTTCCTGTGTGTGTGTCTGTCTACATCCAAGTTTCCCTTTTTATAAGGACACCAGTCGTATTGGACTGGGCCCACCCTCATGACCTCATTTTAACTTGATCTTCTGCACTGACCCTGTTTCCAAACAAGGTCCCATTCAGAGGTGCTGGGGCCCCTTTCTGGGGCACACAATCCAACCGATAACAGGTGCGAAACTCTACAAGGTCTATTTTGTTTTCTGCAAAGAGTTCTGTCTCTATAATCTTAAACATACATCTTCAGGGCATTAAGTTTTGCTACTTAAATAAAGGATCATTAATTAATTAATAATTAAAAACTTGGAAGTTAGGAACACTCCTAAAACTCTAAATGTATGGAATAAGAAGATCTGATTGACTTGAGATAGTTCAGCCCTTAACTCCGCTATTTAATTGCTGGAATCTCAGGCAAATCAATCTACCTCTCTGAACTTCCCTCCGCTTGCTTGCAAAATGGAGCTAACAAGACAGGTTCACAAGGTTGTCGTGAAGATGAAATGGGGGTAATCTCTTTAAGAACATCTGTGACATGGAAAACTGCAGTAAAAGAGCCCTGCTATTTCCAATCTGATTAACAAAATAGTCTTAATAGTATTGATATTCCTAATCGTAATGGAAGGAATCCGGAGGAGGGCTGGTGGTTTGAGCTTGGTGATGAAGGCACGCATCGCCACCTGGTGGCAGCATACTGTAGCGTGGCTCTGTGTTCTCTCCAAGGTGAACCAGCCTCGTCGTGGCTCATCTCCAATTATCAACTGAAAAACAATGAGAAGCAACTAATCGCTATTGAACTTCACAGTTGAAAGTGTGAAAGTATGAAAGTCCTGACGCTCAGACTAGGTGCTGTTCAGAAGACTTGGAGGACGGACTGTACCTTACCCTTCCCTAAAACATCCCTCCATGTCCCCGTAGGAGGTGAAACCTGGGATAGTCAGCGTTAGTCTAAATAAATTGCCTTTTCCATCCCCTCTTACTTATAGGGCATGACAGTAGGGTAAATGTCTAATAAACATTTGTTGAGTGAAATAATGAAGAACTTCCTATTAATAATATCAATACCTGATATTCGCTGAGCCCTTAGCATGTACCAGTTCTGTTCGAAATGGACAACCCAGTATATACGGATCGTCTCAGTTGCCACGGGGACCGTGGCATATAGCAAAGAAAGTCCATGCTCAGAATATTCGTAGCATCTGATAGGAGTAGAGAATCAGGACTAAATAATGACTCAGTAGAAGTTAATTTAAAAATGGGCCGACCATGTGCACTGCTGACCTTTATAGATGCTGAATTATTGCGTTGATAAGGGGAGTCCCATTAAACAGAGACAGCTGATAATCATGGCAAACAATTTATAAATGTAATTCAGGAGCAAAGCGTATCATCCACGTGGGACATCCTCAGTAGAATCTGAGATTCAAGGTAAAACCGCATCCCATGTACACCATGAAAACAGGCAGGTCTCTGAGCCCAGAAGTGCCTTCAGTCCCGTCATGGGCAGCAGCCTGAGGTGATGGCTGAAAAATTTGGTTGACTTCACTGTTCTGGGGGGAGGCAGGAAGTAACACCTACTCGTGTCATCAAGGTATTAACCCAAAGACATTAGAGCAAATTTACAGTTATCCAAATAAATGAAAGCAACAGAGTCTAAGAACAATGCAACCCTCATGGTTCGGACTGGTACTGAGTTACACTGGAATCCAACCTCTGGACTCCCGTGGGGGCAGAGCCTGCATCACAGCAGGGAACAAAGTGAGAAGATGCGTGACAGGTGTGTAACTCCCAGTTTTCCTGGCGCCATGTTGGCATCTGCAGGTGTGACCCCTAACCTACCTTGAGACACGTGGTCTGCTCCTGGAACTTTACCTTTAGGTGGCGGACACCTGCCCCCTTTGCCTCATCTTGGGGTCACACCCCTAGTGCCTCCAGAGTCCAGGCAGGAACCACAGAGGAGTGAAGCTGGGTGAGGGAGACTCTGGGAGACTGGGGTGGGCGTGCCCCGTCTAATGGGGATGGAGGTTGGCTGCTCTCAGGAAGGGCATGAGCCCAGTGTGGGCAGATCTTCCAGTTTTTCTACGGAAGCTAAGACTCTGGCTCTCGATTGTTAAATGTTGACAATGGTATATCTTCCCTCCTCCCAGAATACAAGACAAATAAAACACAGGTAGGGGCCAGATGTCATATGGGGTGATTCTACATGGGACCCATCCACCTCTCGCTTAAAAACTGAAATCCCAGATTCTAGTCCTTCAAGTTGACCTTGATCTTGCTCAGACTGGCTTCTCCAACCTTATAGTCTTCTGCTCCAATATTTTTCTGTTGTTAGTGGACAGAATTTTGTTCCCAGAGTTTGAGCTTCCTTTAGGGACCCTTGTACCCTCTGATCGCCTTCTTGTACTGTCGTTTTCCCTTCTTGGTATATCTCTTTTAAACATTTCCTGAGTACTTTTTAATAGCGAGCTCTCAAGTCACACGTCTATGAAACTCTCCCTCTTCTGGAGTTTTTCTCTCTTCCATGACTTTATCATTTCCCTTTCTCCTTCTGGGCAAAGCTGCCATCCATTATAGCGACTGAAATGTTAGAGATGCACTTTCCTAGCTTTCTCTGTAAGTATTGGTCCATAAGACCCATCCTGGTCAAGGAGATACAATGGGACAGCTTCCTATTACTTTTGAGAAAGGTTTTCATCCCTGATGTAAAGAAAGAGATGTATAAGAAGTGCTTTTGTCCACCCCTTGTTCTTCCTGTTTTTAGATGATACTTTGAGAAGGCATGATGTCTGGGGCTGAAGCAGCCATCTTGCAACCATGAGGAAAGAGGCCTCTGAATGGAAAAAAGCAAAACAAAACATGATGGTAAGTATTGAGCAAAAGGATGGAAACAGTCTGGGTTCTCAATGATGCTCTTGGGCCATCAAACCATCTCTGGAACTGCCTCCCTCCTGGCTTCTTACCAAATGAAATAAAAACAAGCCCTATTGGTTATGACACTTTTCCTTGAGTATTTCATTACTTGCTTTTGAAATCATCCTAACTGAAACATACCCAAATACTCTTCACCCTCTCTTTTAGCTCTTGGTATGCATCTTATCGCAGGGAGCCTTGCATTTTCATATATCCCCTCAAAGACTTCAAAGTTTCTGAGAGTAGAGACTGTCATGTTGACGTCTAGGAAGCCATCTGGTTTTATGCTCATTTCTTTCTGTATTTGTGTGCTGTGCTGTCCATCCAAGTATGTATTTCTCAGCACATTTGGTCCGGATGGACCTGACTTCCCTACCCATAACACCATCGGAGTACAGAGTACCTCACTTCCTGGCCACACGGATTGATTCAGGGACAGACACACGTCCCAGTCACAGCCAAAGAAATTCAATTCCAAGGCTTTTGTGGAACTGGTAGTATGGAGGAAAATAAAGACATCTTCCTTCTAGGCTTGCTGATGGTGTAGCCCTGAAGTTTTTATGAATAGCTTCAAGGGGAGTGGTTGGGCAAGAAAGGAACCCAGAGATAGAAAAGCAGAGTCAAGACATTGAGTGAGGGCTTCCCTGGTGGCGCAGTGGTTGAGAATCTGCCTGCCAATGCAGGGGACACGGGTTCGAGCCCTGGTCCGGGAAGATCCCACATGCCGCGGAGCGACTGGGCCCGTGAGCCACACCTACTGAGCCTGCGTGTCTGGAGCCTGTGCTCCGCAACAAGAGAGACCACGACAGTGAGAGGCCCGCGCACGGCGATGAAGAGTGGCCCCTGCTCGCCGCAACTAGAGGAAACCCTCGCACAGAAACGAAGACCCAACACAGCCAAAAATAAATAAAAAAAAAAAAAAAAAAAAAAGACATTGAGGGAGAAAAACCAGTATGAGAGCCAACGGAGACCTGTATGTGCTTAGACAATATTAATTAGCAATTCCCATTTCTTGAAACCAAGAGTCCCAACTAATACATATTTCCTTCAATTCACCCTCAAAAAACACATTTCTTGTTGCCTCTGCAACTGTTGGTTTGCATAAGTAAGTCTTTGCTTGCCTATATGGCCGTTAACAGTTTGGAAGTAATACAGATCATTATAAAACCCACTACTAAAGACAAGTAAAAAAAATATTCTAAGCGAGACCCCAGATCCAAAAGACCATTTACCAATGACCGTCCTGAATACCATCCGAGGGCCGGAGACATAACACAGGAGGCCAGTAGCTCAGTGAAAATGGATGTGACCGCATCAGGGTAACGAATGCAAATCTGGGAATTTGAATCATTCACCTAATATTCAATTTAATACGTTCGATGTGCCACATAAGTAAGAGCTGAACACTCCAAAGTCCAATGCTCTCAAGGAAGCCACCCAAGACCCGGAAGGAGAAAGAGGCCAGATCTCTTTCACCTGTGAAGTGGGCCAGGACCCATCCTTTCCCTTGAACAGATCGGGAAATGTGTGAAACTTCCAGGATGTAGCGTCCCTTCTGTCCTGGTGGAAAATACAAGAGCGTGTGTCCCCCTTCTTTGCCTCGCAGCTGGCTTTCCTTGCTGCTGTTCCTGGCACTGGCATTTCCGGTGGCTCTGTCCTGCTTGGAGACCCCAGAGTACCCATCCATCACTATCCTGCTGGGCATCTTTGTTTTTTCAGCATCCAAATATTTGGCATTTCCAGCAGCTCCTGTGGAGTCTGGAAGCCTATCATTACCCTGAACAAAGCCCCCGCCCCAGCAAATGAGGTTTGCTCACAGAAAAGGCACGTCTGTGAACGGAAAGTGAGGCAGTGCAGGGAGAAGAAGAGAGAAACACAGAGGAAGACGCTGCTATTTTTAAGCAGAACATTCTTTTCTCTTTAGAATCCGCATGTGGCGTGAGGCGAGAGGCAAACGCATGCCGAAAATGGATTTTTATTGACAGGAAAGTACTTGTAAATGGGAATCTATTTTTGACTCGAGCTAAAAGCAAAGTCCTGCTTGGGGGAAATAAGCTGTGATTGGCATCGTGCTTTGTTTATCTCATGTGCGCCATTGTCTCCAGCAGAACGAGACGCATGTTTGTTTTGTTTACTTAATCAGGCAGTTCTCTCTCTCCTTCCCTTTGCAAGATTCCAGATTCAAATGTTGGCAACATCCTCTGAACAATGAGGGAAGGGACACAGGTTCCCGGGCTCTCGGAATCCTGTCCTAAGTTCATTCTGCAGGTCTGCCCTTTGGGACCCTCGCCCTGTAAGACTTCACCACCATCCTTAACGACTAGGAATACTGGTTAATGTCTTGCCCATGTCTTGTAAGACACCGTGGGAGAGCCCAGGGAGGTGTGAATCTCCGAGTCCTTAGCACGAAGCTTGGGGTCCATCAAGAGTATGGCTGCCATGGAATGATTCACCTTTGTTGGGGCCTCTAAGATGTTCCCCTAATAAGAAGCACTTTCCTTTTTCATCTGAGTTCTGAACAAGTTGAGACAAAAGATTCAAGATAGGAGAAGAAATATTGTCTTAGTTACTGGCAGAGCCTGCGGTAGGTAGACTGATGTTCTCCCCTCCTGGACACAGCCATGCCCACATCCTAACCCCTGAAACCTCTGAATATGTTAGGTTTTGTGGCAGAGGGGCGTTAAAGTTCCAAAGAGGGCTTAAGGTTGTGGATGGCCGACTTTGCCTGAAGGAGACGATCCTGGGGCAGCCCTGCTAGGTCCACAGGTGTCATTAAGATGAGGGAGCGATCAGGGGAGAGCTAGCACAGGAGAGAGGCAAGGGGCTGCAACACGGCTGGCTTTGCAGACGGAGGAAGGGGGCCATGAGCCAAGGAATGGGAGCCACATTAGAAGCTGAGGAAGACACCCCAAGTTCAGAGCTCACTTACCTGTCCTTACATCCCAGTAACACCTTCCCCGAGGTAGAGGCAGGTCTGTGTCTGTCACCTGAGAGGACGGGAAATATGCCTGGAATCTGAGCCTGAGCCAGAACAAACGCAGGGTCAGTCATTCAAAGGATGGCTCCAGCCTTCCATCTGACATCCCTAGGATTTTCCCAAAGTGCCTTCATGCACCTGCTAGAAGGGCCTCCAGAAAATCTCGTATTCCTTCCCCTCCGACCCCTAACACCTGTTTTCTTTAATTCTCTAATTCCTCACTGTCCAAAAGAAATAAAATGTCAGCCGCCTATGGAATTGTAATTGTTCTACATTAAATGTGGCTACATTTAGTACCAGTAAAAAGAAACAGGCCAACCTAATTTTTTTTGAGTTTTTTTTTTTTTTTTTTTTTTTGCTGTGGACCATTTTTCTTTTGCCTTCATTGAATTTGTTACAATATTGCTTCTGTTTTATGCTAAGCACCTACAAACTCCCACAGAGACAGGGTGACAGGGCGAACACCTCCTGGAGGTTTACATTTGTGAATGAAAAATATTGCTGCCCCATCAGTAAACAAAGGACGTTGCAGCCATCGAGCCGTCACATTACAGCCGCCCTGACGGTGAGCCCTGATGGAACTCAGGATGGAAACAGGATGCCCCCGATCTGGCAGTCAATTGCTGCAGCCACCCCCAGTGGTACACCCCGAGGGGACACAGGATGAGAAAGCACAGGATACTGGCCCCAGATAGCTGAGGTGCACATCAAAGGAAGGATTTCAGTGAGCTCAGACTTTGCTTCTTCCCATACAAAGAAAAGCGCTAAAGTCATTAACTGGAGATGTCTGGTTTTCTTTGATTCACAGTAAACTTTTGATGTTCCGACACCTGGTCTTTTGTTGCAAAAACTCATATGTATCCTGACTACCCGCCCCCCTTGCCTCTTCGGAACAGTTTTCTCAGCATTACCTGAGATGTTGTGTCCCAGGCTTGAAGTCCTCAGAATGTCTACAGAATAAAACATAACTCTCAACGTTTAGGTTGTGCATTTTTTTTTTACTCAACACATTCTAAAGAGGTGGCTCCAGGAAAGACATCCCTAGGCTGCAAAGCCAGCAAGAGGCTTATTTAGAAGATCTGCCCCTCAAACTTTTTAAAAGATGTACATATGTCTCCAATAGACAGGGCAAGGACTTACAAGTAGAATCTTCCTAAAGGAAATACTGAAAGAAAAAGGGAGGTCTCTTTTTTGGCATCCAGGTACATTAGTTTTGATTTGTGTTTAGTTTTCAGTGGCTAGATTATTCCAGCAGTTGTGTTAGTGGGAAGGGACTTGGTGATGATCACTGACACTTCGGGAAAATTTAGAAAAGGTGCACTGAAGTTAGCAAATGTCAATCAATCAATCAATCAATTAATCTAGGCTTCGGAGCCGGGCAATCTGTGAAGTTCCAGAAAGTTGGGTCTCACCAGTGAGGACAAGTCCCCAGAGACCCCTCCAACCCTCCCACTGAAGAGCCCTCCCTGACCTTGTAATCAAGCAAGGACACTTTCAATGGGGTCCTTCAGGACATGTGCCCCCTAACCTCTCCCATCATGTTCACTCCACTTCCCACCCTCCCCTTTACCCCCAGTGGAAGAAACCCTTCAGTGTCCTTTGGAGACAGGAAACTCGGCTCTTAGTAAGCATTTCTCTTGCGCCCTGAAGATTCCCCATCCTTCTCAGGAATTTTCACAATCAAAGAGATTCCTTTCTCTGGTGTAACATTCCATCCCTGAGGCCTAAAACAGCCCACAGTCAGCCCCCAGGCTGAGAGCAGGGCCACGGGAGGTGGGATGAAGGGGCACCGGGAGGAGAAAACAAGTGTCAGCATTTCAAACACCACTGTGGACGGCAGGGCAGGGCGCTGGGTGACGGCACAGCTGTGAGCAAAGTCTCTCTCAGGCTCACTCCTCCTCTGTCTCCCGTCCTTCCTCCCAGAATCCAATGAAATGCAGACTTCTTTTCTTTTTTTTTTAATTGACATAACACTGGTCTATAACATTTTATATGTTTCAGATGTGCAACGTTACATTTTTACTTCTGTATACACTACAGTTTACCCACCACCAAAAATTTCGTTTCCACCCATCACGATACACTTGACCCCTTTACCCACGTTGCCCTCCCCCCCGCCCCTTCCCCTCCGGTAAGTACTGCTCTGTTCTCTGTACCTATGTGTTTGTTTCTGTTTGGTTCGGTTTATCCATTCGTTTTGTACATTTGTTTGTAAAAGCAACCCTTATGCACTGTTGGTGGGAATGTAAATTGGTGCGGCCACTATGGAGAACGGTATGCAGGTGCCTCAGCAAATTAAGAATAGAACTACTGTAGGATCCAGCAATCCTACTTCTGGGTATTTATCCAAAGAATATGAAAACTTGAATTTGAAAAGATGGCCGCACCCCTACGCTCATCACAGCATTATTTACACTCGCCAAGATACAGAAACAACCTAAGTACCCATCCATAGATGAATGGATAAAGAAGCTGTCATGTATATATAAAAAGGAATACTACTCAGCCATAAAAAAAGAGATGAAATCTTCCCATTTTGGACAACATGGATGGACCTGGAGGGTATTACGCTGAATGAAATAAGTCAGATGGAGACAGACTTCTTGGAGAAATAAAAAGCAAGCCTTTGCTTCTGCCTTAACAGCAGTGAAGTTATTGCAGCCACCATCAATCTTTATCACCAAGTGATTTTGTACAATTCTCTGTCCTGAAGGCTCAGACACTCTAAAAAAATCTTCACGCTCTGGAGAGGGTTGGTGGGGCAGAAGCAGGTCGAAGAGGGAGCGGAGTGAGACAGACCCGGTGTCGACTTTGGGTCTGTTGCTCTGTGATTCTACTAAACTCTAGTTGGGGTTTTCTGCTACCTCCCCTCAGTCCTGCCCAGTTTTTTGTTTTATTTTGTTTAATAGTTAAACCTCTTCCCAGTCCATCCCCTGGAGAAGCGTCACACGTAGTTAACTCCCATAACACAGCTAGACACATGCTCAGCTACAGCGACACAAAGCCAATGAGAAATCATTTCAATGGTGCTCTGTCCACATTCCCAGCAGAACCTGCTGCCCCAGCAGCGAGGGGAGGGAACTGGCTTCGGTTCCAGGGCCTCTCCTAGTGGGAGCATCTCCCGGCACCAAGCGTCATCCTGATATGTAGCTGACATGTATGTTTCACACCACGTGGTCTCTAGATGCCTGCCGACTACAGCACCTGCTGTGTCCCCACCTTAGAAGGGAACTGCTCTGTTGGGTTTATTCAGTTATTTTCACCACTCTTGCTTTCTCCCTCCATGCTGTTTTTAGAACCCAAGCCCAGCAAAGACACAGACCCCTGGGACCCTTCCACTGTGTGCAGAATTCGCTGTCCTTTCACTCCATGAGGATGAAGTGGCCTTCTGGATGTCTTGAGGCATGTCAGCATCTCCTGTGTCACTTTCTGACCCACCTCCTGGAAGTGCTGTGTTTGCTTCTGAAGGAGAAGACAAGAAAGGGCCATGGTCAATGTCAAGGGGTGTTGGTAGTGGAACATCAGCGGGATGGAGGTGGCCCATTGTGACGGCCAGCTGCAGACAATGGCTTTGGCTGATGGATCAAACAGTGATAATGTTTCCTCTTTTTCCTGAGGTCCTTGGAAAGCTACAAACTTCCTGAAGAATTAGCTTAGTATGTCCGTTGTTCCAGGGAAGTGTTGCCAGTGTAAAAAAAGGAAAATCTGGTCTAAAACCCAAAGGTCCACTGAAGGGTCTTTTGCTGGCTCAGGAAAAACAAATAGTTCAACACAATATAAACTCAGACTCACAGCCGATGGCCAACTCACCTGAGTCAGTGGACGTGGGCATGTAGGTTTGAGTGGGTCCCTGATGCCTAGCTTTCAGCCTCTGTACACCAGTGCCAGATTAAATCTTGGAGAAGGAGTTTTGGGTGAAGTAGAAAGAAATAGCTTTACCGCTTTCCAGGCAAAGGGGGCCACAGCGGGCTAATGCCCTCAAGACTGTGTCTCCCACCCTAGACGGGGTAGTGAGGAGTTTTATAGCAATGGTTCAAAGAAGAGGGTGTGGTCAGCCCATGGACCTTCTTCTGATTGGTTGGTGGGGAGGTAATTAGGAGCTGGCATCATCAACCTTCTGGTACCAACCAGTCTGGGGTCTCCGTGCTGGTGGGCAGCATACAGTTAACTCCTCCCACCTGGAGAGGGTTTCAGTATCTGCAAAGCAGCTCAAAGGACACGGCTCAGATAGTATCTATAGTCCTTGAGGAAGAACTAAAGGTCCTTGACTTTGTTTAATGGCTAAAGTATTATTATTTTGTCTTGCTTGACTGTTTTCCTTTCTCTCTACATTTTGTCACTTCTCTGATTAAATTTATTCTTTGACTAAAGTTTTTCTACAGAAGACAAAAGGCAGGTGGAGGACATGGGTGGAGGTCTATTCTGGGAAGGCCTCATAGGGTCCTGCTGAGCTACATCCCCAATGCTGAGGGAATGGAATCAGCAGCAAAAAGCTGGATATAGACAAGGATGTGAACAAGGACGCGGACAGAGACATAGACAAGGATGTGAACGAGGATGCAGACAAAGACATAGACAAGGATGTGAACGAGGACGCAGACAAAGACATAGACGAGGATGTGAACGAGGACGCGGACAAAGACATAGACGAGGATGTGAACGAGGACGCGGACAAAGACATAGACGAGGATGTGAACGAGGACGCGGACAGAGACATAGACGAGGATGTGAACGAGGACGCGGACAGAGACATAGACGAGGATGTGAACGAGGACGCGGACAGAGACATAGACGAGGATGTGAACGAGGACGCGGACAGAGACGTAGACGAGGATGTGAACGAGGACGCGGACAGAGACGTAGACGAGGATGTGAACGAGGACGCGGACAGAGACGTAGACGAGGATGTGAACGAGGACGCGGACAAAGACGTAGACAAGGATGTGAATGAGGACGTGGACAAAGACGTAGACAAGGATTTGAACAAGGATGCGGACAGAGACATAGACAAGGATGTGAACGAGGATGCGGACAGAGACATAGACAAGGATGTGAACGAGGATGTGGACAAAGATATAGATGAGGATGTGAACAAGGATGTGGAATAGGATGTGGACGCAGAATGGAGTAGGGAGTCCACACTAGAGTGGGGGGAACCTGGTTTTCCCGGGGACTCTGGACACGGGGAGGGTGAAGGCAATGGCCAACATTTGCTAACTCCCTCAACTGCAGTCAATGTCCTTCTTCCTGATCCCATGCCTGGCTGCCCTGGATAAGCTCTGACAGCTAATCGCCACCCTCCAGACGCCATTCCTTGTCAGACCCTCATTTTCCTGGCTTCCTTTGCAGCTAGGATGGGCATGGCACCTACGAGGATAAACTGGACTTTCTGCTGAGAGGCTTTGGGGAAAACCTCCCCATAATTTTTAAAAAGCCTACTTTTTCTTTCCCATTTCCTTTCTGTTTGTGGCACAGTTGTTGAGACCTACTGCTTGGGGCTTCTTCTACTCACTTGTGACCATAGGCAATGGTCCTGAGGATGGCAATCCAACGTGGGAGGCGTGAGACTGTGGATGAAAAGGGAGACAGGTTGATAGGAATGGTACAGGTGGGATGTTTATTCTTGCAATCTTTTCTTTTTTAAAAACCAGACAAATAACTCATGTTCACTGCTTAACCATTAACTAACACAAAAGGAAAAACAAAACAATTCATCACTTAGAATCTCACGACATTGATGTTTTTCTTTCTTTCGCTCTTGATCCTTGAGATTTCACTTCTGACTAATCCCCTTCCCTACCAGGAACCAGGGACCACGTTTAGTTTCAGCCTCTCTCTCCTGTCTCCTTCAGCCCTCCCATTCCCAAATTAGAAAAACCATCAATGCTAAATAACCTCCAAAGCTTAACTTCAGTGGCTGGCCTCTTGCACGATTTCCTGGTGGTTATAGGCACAGAGGGCGCCGGGGGCTGTTCTCTGCATGAACAAGCAGCACATCAGAATTCTCCAGTGTCCCAGGAGCCTCGATGGAGCCGGCTTGTATTCACTCACAGACACTCACTTGTTTGCTTATCTCTTGAGTTTCAAGCACAGTATCTTTGGAGGATTGGCAGGCGGAGGGGACAGCAATTTAATGCCAAGATAATCCAGTCACAATGACAAGCAAATCTTCGGAAGGGCTGAAGTCTTTGTGCGTGAAGAGCTGGCTCTGAATGGTAATTAATGCAGGAGCAGGAGTCTTCTTGGGGACCCTCCCTGTCCGCCACAAAGAAAGCAGCCTCTGTGCTGATAAGGGGAGACTTTCCAGTCGGTGCAGCTGCTAATTAAGTGGCCTTGACAGAAGGTTTAGATGTTTACTGATGCGGTGGGAAGATGGGCTTGAGAAAAATAAATAAGGGAAGTCGAAGAATATTAAGAATTGCCTTTAAAACTACTTGGATGAGAACAAACTTGAAGACGTGCTGCTAAAAAGGTGCCTTTGGGGAAGACACCATTATCAAAATGTGACTGAGTTTGACAAAAGCCTGAAGGCTACGTTTGTTGAGGTTTCTAATGCTTATGTATGTGGCATTGTTGAATTTTTAGGTATGTAAATCTGGGCTTAGGAAGGATGAAGGCTGCTTATTTAGCAAAAGCACAGACCGAGCTCTTATGCCCTCAGGATGGAGAGACAGACAGAGAACCGGTTGGCATGTACCCTGCCCACAGTCACCGCTCTGTCACTGGTCTGCTTTGGGCCAGTGACAAGATCAGTGAGCACAAACACGTCACATGCCTCAGGACAAATGATCCTTGGGAAGTCTGCAATTAGCTCGTTTATTATAAGCGGTGCAGCCCTTATCGGTACCGTGATTGGTGCACAAATGACTTATTCAGCTGCACACCATAGATTATGATTACATTAGGAGATCGGGTGGGGTGTCAGTCGGGAGAGGCCAGGTTATCTAGAGAGGGGGCAGTGCGGGGGCTAAGAACTTAGATTTTAGGGCAGGATCGCCTGTGTTCAAATCCTAACTTGGTAGTGTCGACTGAAAAAAAAATGCACAGCTTAAAAGTAGAGAATGATGTTTTATTTGGCGGACAAAACTGAGGACTTACGCCTGGAAGTCAGCCTCTCGGAGAGCTCTGAGGGACGGCTCTGAGGAGGTCAGGGAGAAGCCAGGACAGACGGGGTTTTTGCAGCAAAGACCAGGTAGTAGAACGTCAAAAGATTACTGTGCATTAGAGAGAACCAGACATTGCAAGTTAAGGAATTTAGCCCTTTTCTATGGATGGGAAGATACAAGAGTCCGGGCTCATTGAAATCATTCCTTTGATGTGCACCTCAGTTATCTGGGACCAGTATCCAGTTCTTTCCCATCCTGAGTCCCCTTAGGGTGCAGTGCTGGAGGGGGGGCTGCAGTGGCTGAGGGCTGGGCAGTGGGCAGCCTGTTTGTCTCCATCCTGAGGTCCCTCAGGGCTCACCTTCAGGGGCAGGCGGTAGTGGCTTGATGACTGTTAACATCCTTTGTTTACTGATATGTAGCAACGGTTTTCATTCACAGTAGCTACTAGATGTGAACACGTTTCTTTATCTCACCTCTGTTCTATCTTCTGAAATACAGGGGTGGTAAGCGAGAGCCTGAATTTTAGAATGGACGATGGTAAGACCACATATGACAGTAAACTCTGACCCTCCACCCCTGGAACCACCAGCCCAAGAAACCAAACCACCACCGCTGTAGTGATCAGCCTGGAATAGCCAGGGCTTGGTCGCTGACTGTCAAATTCTCTCTATTTTTTATTTTTTGAGATATAAGTGACATACAACATTATATTAGTTTCAGAGGTACCACATAATAATTAGATACTTGCATACACTGCAAAATGATCACCACAATAAGTCTATTACCATCGGTCACCATACAAAGGTATAATTTTTGTGTGTGTGAGGAGAACTTTTAAGATTCATTCTCTTAGCGCCTTTTGAATATGCAGTACAATATTATTGACTATAGTCACTATGCTATTCATTACATCCCCAGGACTTATTTGTTTTATAACTGGAATTCGGTACCTTTTGATTCCCTTCATTCATTTTGGCCATCCCCCCAACTCTGCTATGTTCTGGCAACCACCAATCTGTTTTCTGTATCTATATAGTTTTGTTTTGTTTTGAGATTCCGTGTATAAGTGAAATCACATAGTATTTGTCTTTCTCTGTCTGACTTATTTCAATTAGCATAATGCCCTCTGGTCCATCCATGTTGTTGCAAATGGCAAGACTTCATTCTTTTTTACAGCTGAGTAGTATTCTATTTTATACATATAATATATAGAGAGAGTAGTAGTCTATTATATATATAATAGAATATACAGAATATATATCTGCAACATCTTTTCTATCCATTCATCCATTGATGGACACTTAGTCAACTCCTCTATTTTTTTTTTTTTTCAGTTAAGAGACCTTTACAATAAACAGAAAGGCAAAATCTTAACAGCTCCATCTCTGAAAAACATACAATTACTTTCTAATCTGGGGTCCAGCATTTACTCTGTGACCTTGCACAAGATTTTTTTTTTTTTTACTGGTACACTTGCTTTACATGGTAAAAAAAAATATGTAAGATTTACTATTTAAATAATTTTTAAGTTTATAGCTCAGTGTCATTAAGTATATTCATATTGTTTTGCGATAATTACCCACATACATCCACTACACTTTGGTTAGTTTTGTCATCTAAACGATATTAAGTCTTATAGTCCGTGAACACTTTCCATTTATTTATGTCTTCTTTAATTTCTTTTACTATATTTTTTCCTCTAAAAAATTTTTTTTTTAGTTTTTCTGTGTACAAGTCTGTCAGCTCCATGTCAACTCCTCTATTTTTTTATCCCTACTTCCTGGTTGGTCCTTTCAGGTTTGGCTCAAGGTTAGGAATTCTGCCACAGAAGGATGGATGTTCTAGCACCCCTTGAGGGACTAAGGCAGAGCACTGGGGTGCTTCTCCCAGAGGATTTGGGCGTCTTTCTGTGGTCAACAGTCACCACCCACCTATGCCAGAGATGCCCCCTCCACGCTGAGAGAGCCTCTGGTTGAATTTTGGAAGCCCAGGTTCAAGCACCATCCAACCTCTGTGAAGAGTCTCCATGTCCAAGACGGCATATGCTGTGGTGATCCAGTTAAGGGCTGAGTGGCATGTGCAGGTGCCCCTGCATAGAATGATTGTTAAAACCAAGGGCTTTGGAGTGAGATGAATCTATCTGTGTTCAAATCCCATCTGCCATTTATCAACTCGGTAACTTTAGGCTAACTAACATTTTTAGCATTCGTTTTCTCCTTTATAAAACTGGGAAATAATAGTTCTTTCCTAAAAGGGTGTGTGTGTGTGTGTGTGTGTGTACTAAATTTAATTATGAGAATAAAGTGCTTACCCTGTGCATGACGCAGTCAGCCTCAGCAGAAACTGACCTCCTCCTTATTAAGGATGTTTCACTCTGTCTCCAAACTTTCCTTCTCTTCATGTGCCTCAGTGTCCTCATCTGTTAACAATCATTGGTTTAAACAAATTTAGTGTTTCTCCATATTTTAGTAAATATTTTCTACCTGTCAAACTTCAGTTATTGATAGGCAATAACACTTGCCTATCAGTACAATAGCCTGTAATATAACAGTTAACAATTGCTTCCCTTTTGTTTTTCTAAACACCGGATATATATGAATGTGCATGGCACAGTGAATCTCCAACAATCTCATAGGTTTTCCATGAGGTGTATCCTGACATCCTATCAAATTTGCATCCTGCTGCACCTGCGCATTTCAGAATCTTCTTACTTTCCTCTGCTAATTTTTCATGACACATCATTTGTAACATACAATGAATGTCAGTATTTGTGATGCTAATTTTGTTGTATGTCTTCTTTACAGACACATATTAGGGCCAGCTACATAATTTTCAAGGACCATTGCAAAATGAAAATGCACATTCCCTTGTACAGAAAGCAGAAAGAAAAGTGAAGTCAAAGGTACTAAGATATATTGGGACTTCCCTGGTGGCTCAGTGGTTAAGAATCCAACTGCCAATGCAGGGGACACGGGTTCGAGCCCTGGTCCGGGAAGATCCCACGAGCCACGGAGCAACTAAGCCCGTGTGCCACAACTACTGAGCCTGCGCTCTAGAGCCCGCGAGCCACAACTACTGAGCCCATGTGCCACAACTACTGAAGCCCACGTGCCTAGAGCCCATGCTCTGCAACAAGAGAAGCCACCGCAATGAGAAGCCTACGCACCGCAGCGAAGAGTAGCCCCCGCTCACCGCAACTAGAGAAAGCCCACGCACAGCAACAAAGACCCAACACAGCCAAAAATAAATAAATAAATTTATTTTTTTTAAAAAAGATACTAAGATATAAAGGCTTTCCTTTAAAAATATGTTATTACCTATGAAAGATATGTTTGGTAGCATAATATTATACAATGGATAATAATACTTTTTAATGTGATATCTTGATTGATCATAAGATTTTTTTTTTCTTGCTTGCTTTTCTGCAAATTCATTTATTAGATAATAAAAATTTATACTTTTAGCAATTTCATTTTCAGTGGCTCTTGGCAAATACAGAAGATTTGGGATAATTTTTAATTTTGAGAATAATATTTCTGCTGATGCAACTGTTATTGGAACTATTGAGAACGGTGAACAGGGTAACAATACTGTATTGTATTCTTGAAAGTTGCTGAGAGATCTTAAATGGTCCCACCACACACAAGGAAAGAGTAGGTATGCAAGATGATGGATATGTTAACTAACCTTAATGTGGTCGTCATTTTGCAATGCATACGTGTATCAAATCATCACGTTGTACACCTGAAACTTACACAATTTTATATGTCAATTATATCTCAGTAAAGCTGGGGGAAAAGAAAATATTATATAGATTGTGACAAATCTGGCATAAATTTCTGGTAAACTATTGTGATATATGTTTTAGTACATCATGAGGTGATCATTCTTGTAAACCAATTTTTCGAAAAATATTTAACTCTTTATACAAATCATTTTGGCATGTCTGAATTTAATTTTAAATGCGAATTTACACAAAGGCATTTTAATGTTTCCTCAGCCATCTGTAACTTATGGAGACCTTACAAGAAAACGAAAGTGGCTTCACAACTTGTTTATAATTCAAAATACATTGTATGTTCTATCTTCCATTAAAAGGAACAATTGTAATTGGCCTCTTGTTAATAATTAATTCATCAGAAGCATCATATGAAAATACATTTTTCCCACTGAATGCAATGATCTTTAAATTTAATATCTATATGTAAGCTTGTGAGTATTTTGTTTGCAATGTTGCAGCGGTTTTCAAAACCAGAGATTCTAAATCCAAAAGAATTCTCTAACTCCCTAGTATGCTTTATTGAAATGTCCATGTGCCTGCTTTCGTTTGGTAACAATTTACTGACAAGTTTCAATCTTTGCACAGATGTCAGAGAATTAGGCTCCGGGGACTGACAGGCAAGCTGGTCGCCCTTTGAGTGTCCATGTGCCACCAGTCTGAGCCCAGGACCTGGCCCACTGCCCCTCTGGGCTTCTGGGGGCCCCGGACTGCCCCAGACACACCGGTGCAGGCGTGAGGCAGCTCAGCCCCCATGCAGCCTGCTGCTTTAATTCAAATCTCAGACCTGTTTCCTTTGGTTCATTTTTCTTCCAGAATTGCTTCAGCTCATCCCCAAAATTCAAAGAGTTAACCCTGCTTTTCCATTCTCCTCATCGGCCAGGAGTGCCATTGGTGGACTCTGCATCCCAGAGCATCTGGGAGTGATTCAGGAAGAAAAACTGTGTACCAAATATGTCACAAAACCTTTTCTCAGGTAACGTCCAGGAGCCTGAGAAGACTGCCTTTCCCTTTTACAATCTCGAAGGGTGGTGACAGCTATCAAAGTACCTGTAAATGGATGGGACAAAGGTCGAATTATGTACCTGGTCTCCACCTTATTAAATCAACTTGGAATCATTACTGCCTGACAAAGGTCCCTTGTGGAGTCACAAGGTAACTGGGATGGGGCGAAGAGGATTTTATGTTCAGGGATGGAAAAGACTGTTTTCACAACAAAGGGATCATGACCTTTCATTCACAAATAATGCTGTTGATTGAAGACTGCCCTGCCCACCGTGGCTTCCTCCATGACCCTGCCCACAATGGGGCTCCTTCTGTAAAAAAAAAAAAAAAACAAAAAACCCCAATTTTCCTTGTAGCTGTAATTGTGAGGACAAAACAGCCTGTGCCCTTTGCTCTGGAGGGCATCACTCCGAAGGAACTGGATTTTATTTGCTTGCTATGAAACTCTGGTTAACCACTGAGCATGGAGTTCTCTCTCTGCCTCTGGATCTGATTCTAAATATTCTGAATGATTCCACTACATTATGTCTGAATAAGCTGTCTTTCCCATCCAGGTAGGAGGGTGGGATTTGGAAAATATTGTGAAATGCCTTTCAACCTTATTTTAAATGTAGAGCCTATTCTACTCTAAGCATTATTTGAAAGGAGATAGTCTACCCCAAGAACTCATGGTGCTCTGACACTCTCTGTGATGATTTCTCTACATTGCATCCTTCCCCATGTATTTCATTCAAGAACTACAGACTGAGTACCAGGCAGAGAGCTGGTTGATTTGGAAGCAAAAATAAAGCATCGGCCCCTGCCTTCATGGATCCCACAGTGAATCTGAGGAGATGTAAACAGAACAATATGTGTGATACTCATGTTTATATTTACTTAGAGCGAATAAATTTATATAAATGTCCAGTTAAAGTTAAATCCATTCATTAAAACACGTGTAAGAAATTAAAAATGTAAAATCAGTAGCTGGTGCAATCTATATAGTTCTATGACTGTCTTGGATCCAGGTGAAGGAGGTCCCTCCATGGGGACACTGGGTCCTGTTCTTGGGACCTACAGTCCTTTGCAGTTTGTATAGCGTTTTCACATCTACCAATTTAATAGTGAAAAGACTGGTGTGGTGAACAAAGCAAAAATAATGACCTCTATTATTCAGGTGAGGAAGGCAAACTCAGCAAGGTTTCATACATTGACTATAGATATTCAACCAGAAAACGGCAACATGAAAATGTGAGCAGGTCTTCAGGCCAACTCCACCACCCCTGAAATGCAAAGCTTGCCCAGTAGGCTGGTCACTCTTCTTGTGCCACCCTCTCCACCACCTGACCCATCCTCTGCCCTTCTCTGCCGGGTTCCCACTCTCAGAGGCTGACCCTTGAACTCCATTATCATTGGGTTTCCAGTTGGGTTGTTTTCCCATTGTTTCATCCATAAGATTCTTGTTCTCTTGTCTTGTTAAGAAAAGTCTTATTCTAATATTTTTCTATGCTAACAATTTCATTCGTAGTAATTTAGTCAATCTGATTTGTACTTGGTGAAACAGATAAGGAGCCAGATTTTAATTCTCTAAGTACCTAGTTGATAGTTGAATAACAATCCTTTTCTTCCCAGTGATTTCATTTCTATCCTGTTTCACTTTCAACATACAGTTGACCCTTGAACCATGTGAGGGTTACGGGTGCCAAAGTCGAAAATTTGTGTATAACTTAGAGTTGGCCTTCTGTAGATGCAGTTGCTTTGTATCCGTGGTTTGGCATCCTCAGATTCAACCAGGTGCAGATCGTGTAGGACTGTAGTATTTACTATTGTAAAAATCTGCATATAAGTAGACCCTCACTTTTCAAACCCGTGTCATCCATGGGTTAACTGTATACTTGGAGTTGTATCATGACTATATTCTTTTTGATGAAGCTGCCCATATCTCTATCAGTACAATTCTGTTTAAATTACTTTAAGTTTACTTCCTATTTGAGTGGCTAATAAGGCTGACCCTTCTAACAAGTTTTCTTTAAATTTTTCTGGGATTTTATTTCATACCAAATGAACTTTTAAAATGATTTGTCAAAATTCAATAGATCCGTATTAGAATCCTACAAGAGTTGCTTTGAATATATAGATTAATGTGGGAAGAAAGGATTTCTTTGTGATGTAGAATCATCCCATGAAAAGGTACATCTCGCTAGGCATCAAGGTTCCTTAAAGTTCTACAGTTTTCTTCATATAATTCACACACTCATTTAGTTTATCCTTATTTATTTATGTGTACTTTAGGATTTTTGTTGCTATGGTGAATGTTTTTCCCGTTATACTTTCCTGTGAAACAAAGAAGAGGCATAAATATTGGCTGAGAGAAAGCAAAATTTTTCTTCTTTACCGGCAATATAATTCTTTGTAGGACAACCCAGGAGAATCTGCTATAACATAGCATTAAAAACAATAAAACAATTAAAAATTATTAGCTTTCTATAAAACAATTATTTCACCTTGAAAATCATTTTTATAGGGAAAGGAATTTATAATTTTTTTTTTACATAAAAGCCTACTCTAAGTCATAAATTTTATTTCGGAAAAATCACCTGAACAGAAGTTCAGGCATTATTTGAACCTATAAATTCTAATTGTTCTTATCAATTTATAGTATTTTGCCTATTAAGATCTTTTACAGTATTATTTTTAAAACTCGTGTCATGCCCAGAAAATGACAAAGCAAGTTTCTTTGACAGTATTCTATGTGTCCATCTTTCACTCACGTGCAGATCTACCCAACGTTTATATCTTGTCTCCACTTTGAAAGGCATTTGTGAGGATACTGACACTGAATAGCAGTAAAATTAAAATTTCTGTGGAACTGGGATGACTAATTTTCAATGACCTGGATTGTTCTAGAACCAAAAGCTTTTCTACGTTTTCCCTGTTCCTCATTGCTATTCCCCCAGCCAATCTACTCCACCAGCCTCTGCATCTCAGTCAATGCCAACTCCATCAGTGGAATTCATCGGCCCAAGACCTCTTTTTACTCTCACATAGTCTGCAATCCAGGACCAGGTCCAGCTTCCTGGGCACATGGCCTGGGCAGTCACAAAGGACTTCTCACTAAGAAGGGGTTTTACTCTCTGTGGCTGCCATCTTGAAATTCTTCACCATTTTAAAACATGGGGCCCAGCATTTTCATTTTGCATGAGGCCTGGAAAATTGTGTAGCTGGTCCTGGACGTTATCGTCAAAATATACCTGGGCTTGATGCCCAAAACCCAGCTCCTATGCACAGGTGAAAAATCGAATCTCAGAGACAGACTTTTGGGTGAAGTAGAGAAGACTAGCTTTATTGCTTTGCCAGGCAAAGGGGGCCACGGTGGGCTCATGCCCTCCGAACTGTGTGTCCCAAGCCAGGGGGATTTGGTGAGGAGTTTTACAGCAATGGTTCAAGGATGGGGTTGCTGATAAGGATCAGGGTGTGTGCAGGGCCTACATTCCTTTAATCTGGCCTCAGGTGGTCTCCTGGTGAGCTTCTGTGGTTCTGGAGGTTATCAAACTGTGACCTTCTCTCTGGAGTGAAGAATGCTTCACCAAGTAGTGAACATCTTCCATTTGTTGGTAGTTTTAGTTCTGGAGAAGAGCTCAGAGATATTGTTCTGTGCATCCCCTGAGGGGGCACCAGGACCCTGCCCCAAGGCTGCACTATTGTCTCTTGACTGCTCCTCCTTTGTTTCTGCATCCCCTCCCTCCCCTGATTAGCAACTGTTTGAACCTGCCCTTTGGAACTCAGGGAAGGTCATGGAGGCTGAATGAAGCCTATTTCCTGTAATCGAGAAATGGGGGACACAGGAAGGCTTTTGTGCCCAGGAGCCCCACGGGGTCCTGCTCGGTTTCAGGCTCTGGCCAGGCCTCGGTTTTGCATCTGCTGACAGCCCAGTCCTGGCCCCCTGCCTGTCTTGGGTGGCTGCGGTAGGCACTTCTAGAGCCCTGTGCTGTGGCCATTGCCCACCATCTAATCCTGACAGCAAAGGGTTGGTGTCACACAAGTTGGATGTGTCCCTCCACTGGCCCCCAGCTCACCAGAGTCCAGGCCAAGGATCTGACAGTGGCCTGACATTTCCTGGCCCCTATTTGCCCCATTGGCTTCATCTCCTCCAACTCTCTCCCTCAGCTGGAGCGGCTGCCCCCTCCCTGTTCCTCAAGCACAATATATGAGCCTGTCCTAGGGCCTTCTCATGACTCACGAACACCCCTCCCCCAGACACCCACGTGACTTCTTCATTTGCCTCTTCAGGTCTTTACTCAAAGTTCTCAGTGAGGCCTTCAAACCAACGTGATTAACATTAGAAGGATTCCAAGGTGAGCAAGTAAGAATACAGGACTCCAATTAAATTTTTTTTAATTAATTTTTTATTGGAGTCTACTTGATTTACAATGTTGTGTTAGTTTCTGCTGTACAACAAAGTGAATCAGTTATACATATACATATATCCACTCTTTTTTAGATTCTTTTCCCATCTAGGCCATTACTCAGTATTGAGTAGAGTTCCCTAAGTTATACAGTAGGTCCTTATTAGTTATCTATTTTATATATAGTAGTGTGTATATGTCAATTCCAATCTCCCAATTTATCCATCCCCCCCTTTCCCTCTTTAAATTTGAATTTCAGATGAATAATGCATTTTTTTTCAGTATAAGGGTGCCCCCAATATTGCATGGGACATACTTACACTTAAAAAATATTATTTTCCCTGACTACTGTATTGAAAATTCAACACCAGTCCCACCCATCACTAGTGGCCCTTTTCTCCTTATTTTTCCCTTATTGGACTTACTGCCACCTGACTTGCTATGCATTTGATTTATTTATCTATTTTTATGACCTGCCCATCCCACCACCAACCTCGTGGCTATAGGCAGGTATGTCGCCTTCATTCCAGCATAATTTAGAGTTGGGAATTTGGAATGGCCAGCTCGTGGCTACTCAGAATGGTCACTGAGAAATGTATAATTACCGATGAAGCGCTCCAGGGGCAGCCGTCCCCTGCTCTGTTCTTTCCCGAAGCTGGCTGTGCCCATGCCCTGGGTTTCCCCCAAACATAGCCTTTTAATTAAGAAACCTCTTTGTTGCTTAAGCTGACACCAGCTGGTTCATACTGCTTGTAACTAAAAGGAATCTTTTTAACAATACAAGGATCCCAGGGAAAAGTACTATAGAATCCTATTTAAATTTAGGATGCCTTTTCCTTAGTCTAACCCCAACCTATGCAAAGTCGATTCCTTCCTTCTGCCCACGGGTCACAACCACTGCTTATGGCAGGTTCCGTGGACTTGTGTTTTTCTCCAGAACTGCTCTTGAGAGTCATCTGGGGGGCTAAAGCAGAATTCTAGAGGTGGAGGCCTGACATCAGAGCTTTTATTATTATTATTATTATTATTGAAGTACAGTAGATTTACAATGTTGTGTTCTTTTCAGGTGTACAACAAAGTGACTCAGTTACACATATACATATTCTTTTTCATATTCTTTTCCATTATGGTTTATTATAGGATATTGAATATAGTTCCCTGTGCTATACAGTAGGTCCTTGTTGTTTATCTCTTTTATGTATAGTAGTGTGTATCTGTTAATCCCAAACCCCTAATTTATCCCTCCCCCCCTCCCACCCCGCTTCCCCTTTGGTAACTTTTAGTTTGTTTTCCGTCTGTGAGTCTGTTTCTGTTTTGTAAATGAGTTCATTTGTGCCGTGTTTTAGATTCCACATATAAATGATATCATATGATGTTTGTCTTTCTCTGTCTGACTTACTTCACTTAGTATGAAAATCTCTAGGTCCATCCATGTTGCTGCAAATGGCATTATTTCATTCTTTTTGATGGCTGGGTAGTATTTCATTGTATACATATACCACATCTTCTTTATCCATTCATCTCTTGATGGACATATACCAAAACTTCTATGTTTTTTAAAAGCTCCAAATTCTAATTGCAACCAGGAATGAGAGCCATACTGTGGGAAGGATGGACTCAAGGTCATGCCAGCAGAGGCAGAGGTGGGCTGGAACCCATGTTTCCTGACCCAGAAGCTGTGTTCTTTCCGACACAGCATCCTTGAGGCTTCCTGTCCCTTCCATCAATGGCTTGGTACCTGTTGGGATTGTCCAAGTGCCACGAGAGAAGCTTGTGCTTTAGAGAAGATGTTCATGATTTATGCACATGAGAATCCAAGCCCTCTTGCACCTAAAGATGGACAGTTAAATTCCAGAGTCACCTACAAATCCTTTTTCATATCTTTGGAATCTGTCCACTTTTTCTACCTCCCCCCAAACCTCCCTATACAAGTCAGTGTCCCCTCTTGCCTGGATGACCATGAAGCCCTGTCACTGGTCTCTCTCCTGCTGCTGTGCTTCCCCCATCTATTACCCTAAGTAAGGCCAAAGTTCCTTCAAAATTGGTCATGCAGCAAACACACTGCGGTACATCCATACAGTGGAATATTGTTCAGCAATAAAAATCAACGAGCTATCAAGTCACAAACAGACATGGAGGGACCTTAAAAGCATATTAGTAGGTGAAAGAAGTCATTCTGCAAAAGCAACATTCCATATGATTCCAACTACATGAGGTTCTAGAAGAAGCAAAATTATAAAGATAGTGAATAGTCAATAGCCAAGATATGGAAACAACCTAAATGTCCATCAGCAGATGAATGGATAAAGATGTGGTACATATATACAATGGAATATTACTCAGCCATCAAAAAGAGTGAAATAATGCCATTTGCGGCAGCATGGATGGACCTAGAGATTATCATACTAAGTGAAGTAAGTCAGACAGAGAAACACAAATACCATATGATATCACTTATATGTGGAATCTAAAATATGACACAAAGGAACTTATTTACAAAACAGAAAGAGACTCACAGACATAGAGAACAGACTTGTGATTGCCAAGAGGGAGGGGGTTTGGGTTAGCAGGTATAAGCTTTTTTATATAGGATGGATAAACAACGAGGTCTTGCTGTATAGCTCAGAGAACTATATTCAATGTCCTATTATAAACCATAAAGGAAAAGAATATTTCAAAAGATGTATAAAAAAGTATAAACGAATCACTTTGCTGTACAGCAGAAACTAACACAACATTGTAAATCAACGATACTTCAATTAAAAAAAATTGTTATAAAGATCGTGAATACTAGTAGTTGCCAGAGGCGGGGAGGGAAGGGAGAAGATAGATGAAGAGAAGGAGCACAGGGGATTTTCAGGGCAGTGAAACTCTTCTGGGTGACACTGTAAGGGTGGATATGTGACCTCATGTGACGTTATGTGACGTTTGGTAGAATCCATAGAATATACAACGCAAGGAGTGAGCCCTAATGTTAACCTATGGACTTGAGTCAGTAATACTGTATAAATATTGGTTCACCCATCAATCGTAACGTGGACCACACCAGGGCAAGATGTTAAAGGGGCAAACTGGGATGGGGGGAATATACAAAAACTCTGTTCTGTCTGCTCGATATTTCTGTAAACCTATAACTGATTTTAAAAAATTAAAGTGTATTGTAGTTGATACATACAATGGAATAGGATTGAGTTTTAAAAAGGAAACTGACACATGTTCTAACATGAATGAACCTCGACGACATGATGCTGAGTGACAGAAGCCAGACACAAAAGGACAGATACTGAATGATCCCCCTTATCTACACCTAGAGGACTCAAATTCCCAGAGACAAATAGAACGGTGCGGGGGGGGGGGGGGGAGGGGGGACAGGGGCTGGGGGAGGGGGAATGGGGCTGGCTTTTAATGCAGACAGAGTTACATTCCGGGAAGACGCGAAAGTTCTGGAAAGGAATGCTGGGGATGCTTGCACAGCAGTGTGAATGTGCTTAATGCCACGGAACTGTACACTTAAAAATGATTAAAACTGTAAATTTTCTGTTATGTATATTTTGCCACAATTAAAAAAAAAAAAAGCTTAATCATTTTTTTTTAAATGGATCACGTTACAACCAAACTCTTTAGCGTTCACCCTGTCTTCCCGCCCTTCCCCGTTTCCTTTCCTCGCTTCCTTTTCTTCCTCTCCCCCCACCACCTCCCCCACCCCTTGGATTCCCCACTGTTGCTCCTCTTCCCTCCACAGGGCACTGAGCACCCCGTGGCCCCCTGTGCATATGCTGTTTCGGAGCCCACACCCCACCTGTGACGATCCTTTTGAAGTCTGCCTTCTCTGTACCTTCCGTGGGGGCAGGAACCACCCTGGAGGTGTCGCCTTCTCCAGACGGGGCGCTCAGGCACCCGCTGCGGCGGGAATTGATGAAGGAGCTCCCTCCTTCCCAGGGGATGCTCGTCCAGGAATAGATGGATGCCAGGGCTTTTCCTCCCAGCAGTTCATGGCTTTTCTGTCTCTCAGGACACCTGCAGCCACCAGCGCTCACAGAGTGCAGGGACCACCCTGGGGGCTGGAGCGGCCACATCCGTCCTCCAGAGGAGACGGACTCTGGGGAGTTGAAATCTGCTGGTTTTGATTTCTGTTTTCCATTCTGCTGCACCATCTCACTGGAACACTCCTCTACAGGCAGAGAGAAACCATGAGCGTCTCAAGTGACTTTGCGCGGTTCCCCCGCCCCAGCCCCAGAATCGTGTGGGTTTCAAGGGCTGTGATGTTCCTCCTGGGCTCGGTCAGTGTGCAGAGGAAGATGCCATTGGCCGTAGGTCAGTTTGCTGGGGAAGGGACACCAGGGGACCCGAGGTGGCAACTGTCAGGCAGCACAGAGTGCAGGAAAATGCAAACCTGCCACGTGTGTAGACGGTGACCCAGGTGCTCTCTCCTTGGGGACATCATTTGGTTTAGGAGAAACTGCTGGCTGCGATCATTCATTTATCATAAATTTATCATTTATAAATGCACTCTGTCATTTACCCCAGAGCAAGCCAGACTCCCCACAGACAAGTCCCCTCCAGCAATGCCTCTGGAAGACGGCACAAAAAATACAATAAAATGTGCAGCCGCATAATTAATCCCCAAGCTGCTCAAAGCAGTCACAGCCAAAATACAGACGGAGAAGGGAACCAAGGATACAGTTCTGTACATTAGTATTTTCCTTAATATAAGGAGTAAGAGATGGAATCAAGCCCTGGTAGAATTAAGAAGGTTTTTGTAAAGTCAGATTTCCTGTACATCATGCGAGGGAGAATTGCCTGGAATTTCAGAAAGTGGAAGGAACGATTCTTGAATCTCACCATCTCTTATGCTTGTTACAAGAAACCCTTGAATAAAAAAATAACGCTTTTCCTGACAGAATGGGGTTCCTAAGCAAAGAAGGCATTCCAGAGAGTTAAGGTTTCTAAAAAACCACAAGTCATTAAGTGTCTTTTTTAAAACGTGAATATTTCATGAGCACCTTAAATGCATCGCACTAGGTGTATGGACCTAGCTGTGAATACAGCAGGCTGCTAAAAAGGAAAGGTGCCTGAAACTCAGGGAATCATGAAGGCTGTTTACTCCAGCCCCTAATCATTCTGTTGTTGAACTCAAGTTCATGTGCCCGATGCACAGTGAGGCCAAACAAACAGAAACGTTGGAGTTTGGAGCAGAGAAAGGTTTATTCCAGGGCCAAGTAAGGAGAATGGGTAGCTACTGCTCAAAAGACCAGAACTCTCTGATGGGTTTGGAGGAAGAGTTTTCATAGGCAAAATTTGGGGGCAGGGATGCAGGGTGTGTGACCTTCCTCTGACTGGTTGGTGGGGAGGTAATGGGGTGGTATTCTGGGAATCTCAATCATCAGCCTTCTGGATCAAACCAGTCTGGGGTCCACGTGCTTCAGGCTCAGCCTGAAGTTACCATCCTCCACCTGGGTGGGGGCCTTAGTTTCTGTAGAAGAACTCAGAGATGTTATCAGATTGTTCTGTGGACCCACTGAGGGGGAACCAGGACCCTGCCCCAAGGCTGCACTATTGTCTCCTGACTGCTCCTCCTTTGTTTCTGCATCCCCTCCCTCCCCTAATTAGTAACTATTTGAATCTGCCCTTTGGTATGCAGGAAAGGTCTAGGAAGAGGAAGCCTTTTTCCTACAAACAAGAAACAGGGGACACACCGGGGCTTTTGTCCCTGCGAGGGCCCCGAATGGTCCTGCTTGGTTTCACTTCAGTTTGTGGGTGTGCAAGTCACACATTGGGGAACTTTTCAGGTGTGTGAGATGGTGCATCCCTCCACTGAACAGAATCCCTGCCTGCCATGCATTTGGCTCTGTTTTTACTGTTCTTCAAAGGCTTTCTTCGAACCAGCCTTCTCTTTATTCTCCCTGAGACCTCCTCCAGCAGCTTGTCCTTCTAATTTGCTGCTTAGCAGCTTCTGGGAACTAAAAAACCCGTATAACCAAGACGGTCAATGCTGAGTATGAATCTATTCTGAAGTCTTTTGCGCAAAAATATTACAAAATACTTTTTGGAGTCTTTTTTGTGGGTAACGTTTCCTTGAAATGTTCCTGATTGTCGAATGTGGTGAATAAGTGACTCCTAATTACCAACTCAAGTGGGCTCAAGGTCAGAGTAAAGAGGTACATCTGGTTTCTGGGTCCTGGAGATCCACGAAGTGCTGAAACTATGTTCTCAGATCTTTCTGCCCCCATCTCAACAAGGTTTTGCTAGGTTGGCTCCAATCTCAGGTGGCCTCAAGCTCTGGGCTTGTAGCCTCCCAGCTCAGTGGCCCCTGGAGAGAGCTGCTCCTTGTCAGCAGGTACAGCAAGAAGCCCAGGAGTCTGTTCATCCCGAACTCAGAGCTGAGAGCAGGAGAGGGAACGCACAAGAAAGGAAGTCCTGGGAGATAGGAACAGCTCTGGGGCCAAGAGAGGGGGTGAGTGAGCATCCCACACGCCCCCGCCAGACAGGCCGGGAGGGAGACAGGCTGGGTCCTCGTGGGAATTTGAGCAATCTTTACTGGAATGTGGGACATGTTACTGAGTGAACCAAACACAGATATTCACAACTGCCTTTAATTTTTCTCTTTTATCCGATTTTTTTTTTCATGTATTTGTATATCGGGAAGCTGAAAGTGGCTCTAATTTGAGCTGTAAATGCAGTTTTGGTGTTAATGAATCATTTCTACCATGCCTTGAATGGTTTCAATGAGCCCAGACTTTTGCATCTTCCCGTACATAGAAAAGTGCTAAATTCATTAACTTGCAATGTCTGGTTTTCTTTATTTAACAGCAATATTTTGATGTTCTCACTACCTGGTCTTTGCTGCAAAAACCCTTGTGTACCCTGGCTCCCCACTGACCTCTTCGGAGCAGGTGTTCAGAGCTATTCGAGAGGCTACCTCTGGGGCTTGACGTCCTCAGAAAGTCCTCCCAGTAAAACATAATTCTCAACCTTTAGGGTGTGCATTGTTTTTCAGTCGACACTTGTTTTAAGCGTCTCTCTAACGGAAGGTATAAAAGGAATGTTCTGGACCACAGCAAGAAAACCAGTGGAGTTGCTGCTGGCCACTGAAGGCAGGCTGAGGTATGGCCCGCCTTGTGCCTGACGTCAGCCTGGGTGATGGAGCAAAGCATCCCTTGATGGAGACAGGATCTGGACCATCACTCTGGCTCCACCATCGGCTCGTCTCCAGGGGCCACAGAGGCTGAGAGCAGGAAGGGACACTAGACAGTCACCCCCTCGTTCAACACTGAAGTCCCCTCCACCACCGCTGCACTACGTGGTCATCCATCCGTGGCCTCTCAGAGGCTGCAGGAAGCACGGGGCTTCCAAATGCACAGTTTACATTAGGTTTCACCCTCACGCTGTACACCCTGTGGGTGTGGACAAACATATAATGACATGGAGCCATCATCATGGTCTCCAACCATGGATTCGCTGCCCTAAACATCCCCTGTGCTCTGCCTGTTCATACCCCTCCCCCAACCCCTGGCCACCACTGATCTTTTTACTGTCTTTTCCTTTTCCAGAACGTCATAGAGTTGGAATCATACAGTACGTAGTCTTCTCAGACTGGCTTCTTTCACTTGGCAAAAAGGTTCCTCCACATCTTTTCATGGCTTGAGAGCTAATTTCTTTGTAGCCCTGAACACCATTCCATTGTCTGGATGGACCCCCGTTTACCCACCCGTTCACCTCCTGAAGGACAATTCGGTGGCTTCCAAGTTTTGGCCGTTATGAATAAAGGTGCTGTCAACATCTGTGAGCAGGTGTTTGCGTGGATATGAGTTACCCACTCCTTTCGGTAAATACCAAGGCGTGTGATTGCTGGATCACCTCCCAACTTTTTAAAGCTCCAAGAAAATGATTTTTTTCTTTAAGAAAGGAATTCCAAAACAGGTTTTAATAGAATGCGGTACATAGTTACGTATATTCTTTTAACAAGCTGGCATGGGGCCGCCCTCACACAAAGTACAGAGTGATGTGTCTGCAACAGCCTTAATATGGTGGGATTATGTTGCCTCTGCACGCGATGAGGTCCAGGAATGGGCCACATGCCTGAAGAACTTCTACCTTTCAATCCTGTCAGGGTCTGTGTCATGTTGCTGAATCACCGATGTTTTCATCTGAAGTCTTTTGCAATTATGAGACTCAGGCCAAATGGCCTTTGTCGGCTCTTCCCCCATCACACGCCTTCTGAGGCTCTGGGCTGCCCTTGCTCTCCTCCAGAGGCGGTTTGCTCACTACCTCACCGAGGCTTACTCTGCCTTTGGACAGGAAGCCATCGACTCTCACGAGATGAGATAGATCTTATTTCTCCAGACAAGTGAGCACAGAGCAAGCTGCCCCAGAGGCGGAAGCTGAGTGATATCTTAGGACGGAGAGTTGGGGGCACCAGAAGGTCACCCGCACAGACTCTGAGGTGCCTAAGTCCCTGAGGCCAGCCCGGAGCCCTGGGGAGGGATGCAAATACCCCACATCCCACATGCCAGGTGAAAGGGCAGAGCACACGTTCAGGGTCACGCCGAGAGCTGTTTGCAAATCCTGAATCTGCTGCTGACGAGCTGTGGATTTGGGCCAAGTATTTGACGACGCCGAGCCTTAACGTACTCACCTCTGAAACAGGGGCTACACGTGCCTACTGGGGGAGAAGGTGTGTAAGGAGTTTAGTCCTGTGCCTGAGAGCGGGCTGCCTTCCTGTGAACCGTCACCGTCATCAGCAACGGTTGTCATGGGAGGTGTGGACAGAGGGGACACGCAGGTGCCTTGTCAAGTCTCAGAAGAGTTGGAGGAACTGCTGTGTTGTCCTGTGGTCACAGGGCTTCGCTGGAACCGGCGCTGACACAGGGTGACTCGCCCTGGAAGTGCAGAAGGGGTCAGAGCCCCCGGTGGTGACAGGAAGCCCCGATTCAGTTTCCTATCAGTTCCACGAGACGTTCGTGCCTGATGGAGCCGTCCCTCAACCCTGGGTGTGAATCAGGGTACACAATGGGACGCTATGTTCACATATCCAGAGAGGAGTGCATTGCCATGTTAGGAGTGTGTGTGTGTGCGCGCCTCTATGTGTATGTGCTTCATGTGTGTACGAGTTTCTGTGTGTGTATAGTGTATAGCGAGTATGCTCGTGAGTGTATGAGTGTGTGTTGTATTTATGTGTGTGTGTGTAAATCTGTGCATGTGCATGTGTGTGTATGTCTGCAAGCATATATGATGTGCGTGTGTGTGTGTGAGTTGTATATGCAGGCGCAGGGTGTGTGTGTATGTTTGGGAGTGTGTGGTGTATGTGTATGTGTGAATGTGTCTATTCGTGTGAGTATACATGTGTGTGGCATGTGTGTGCATGTGGGGTGTGTGTAGTGTGTGTATCCATGCATCTGCGTGCATGTGCTCCCCGTGTCTAAAAGGCACTATGACCTGGCCGCTGGGAGCTTGTTTGGGGCGTGGGGTCAGAAGAGCTGAGTTGCAACCCCAGCTCCACCTGCAGAGATACAGCCCTGGGCATCTTCACCTCTGGTTTCCTCTTCCCCATCTCACATCTGCTCTCAGTAGAGAGCTGCATAACAACATCTGCCTCCTTCAATTACAGTAATTCCCCTACATATGAACAAGTTCCGTTCCGAGAGTTCGTTCTTAAGTCCAACACAGTCAGCCTAGGTACCCAACTAACACAATCGGCTCTACAGTACTGCACTGTTATAGGTTTATAATACTTTTCACACAAATAATACATAAAAAACAAACATTTTTAATGTTACAGGACAGTCCCTTGAAGAGAACAGTAGTGCAGTACAAGAGCTGGCACACAGGGGCTGGCATCGAGTGAACAGGCAGGAAGAGTTACTGACTGGAGGAGGGAGAGGAGGAGGGAGACGGTAGAGCTGAAGGATCGTCAGCAATAGGAGACGGAGGGCAAGCTGCAATTGCACTCACGCCTGACACTGATGGCGCAGGTGGTGGTTCCTTGCTGGATTCAAGTCTATCCACCCTCTTGAAAAAACGATCCAGTGATGTCTGGGTAGTAGCTCTTTTTTTCTCGTTGTAGATGACACGGTAGCACTGGATTACATTCTGAACGGCAGCTGCAACCTTCGTGTACCGTTCTACGTTCAGGTCCTGTGCCTCAAAATCTAACAGTGCCTCCTCAAATAAAGAAAATCCCCTGCCACTTCCTGCGTCGTGAATCTCTTCGGTTCTTCAGTTACTTCTTCTTCCTCTTGTCTCTCTTCATCCTTTCTCTGGGTCTCCAATTCCATCAGGTCTTCATCAGTAAGCTTCTCGTGTTGCACAGCAAGGAGTTCAATGAAGTCGTCTTCTTGCAAATCTAGCTGGAAATAAAGATGCTGTACTACTGTACTCTATACAGTACTGTACAGTAAAGTACACAAAAGCACAACCACTTGTAGAGGATGCACGCACGTGACAATATACACCAAACATGTGAACTAACTTACGTGATTGGACACGGGAAGGCACATTCACATCTTTGAAAGTTGACAACTTCGAACTACGTTTGGGGACGTACTGTACTGGGACGACCAGTGACGTGGCAGAGCCCGGAGTACAGAGGCACCCGTGACTTAACAAGGATCGTCCCAGAGAGTTTAGGGTCCTTGACGTCCACAAAGGCCTTTGTTTCCAAGATCCCCAATCTGGCTGTGAAATAACACTCCAGCTTCACCTATAATGATACTTGTACATTTTTAGAAAGCGTGTGCTCTTTCGGTAGAATTTCTCAGAGAGGGCTGGGGTCTTAGATTCCATCATAAAAGAAAAGGAGAGACAAGTGTGTGCCCTTCACTAACTCAGGGCCTGATGTGAAACCATAACCCGTGGGCCGAAATGCAAATCCAGCTCAATCCAGCAAGCTTTTGACGGGGCTCAGTCCCTGGCCCTGGGAGGGATACAAGCTTGAGTGCAGTGAACTTTACATCCAGGGGAGAGTCACAGCCCCTTTATTTGGGGGTTGAGACCACCAACCAGACCTGCGTGCATAGCACCTCATTTAAATTAATCCACACGCACCTACGGAACGAAGCTTCCACTGCACCCATGTTACCAATGAGGGGCGGGGACACACAAAATGTACACACCTGGCCCAAGATCACAGGGCTGGGAAGAGGCAGAGATGATCCTCAAACAGACCCCCTATGGTCCCTGCTCTTGCTACACCCATCAGGCTCCCACAGTGGAAAAGATGAGCCCCTAAGGCAAACTCCTTTTTTGTTTTTACCCCACCCCAAAATTAAAATCCAAGCTCCCTTACAAGTACTGTGATCTTGGGTGAGTTCTTTCAGCTCTGTGGGTTTCAGTTTCTGCAAATGAAAACATGAGGATTGATGTGTCACCTCCTTGGAGTGAGTATTTAATGGGAAGCACATAGTGATGTCGGTTTCATTACCTGGATGTTGGGGGAAAGTTAGCCAACAGCCAGAATCCTCCTCTGTTCTCTGAGGTTGAGAGAAATCAAAGCAGGGACCTCAACATGCGCTATTCCTGAGCCCCCGAAGCAGGCTGCGGGTGACCCCACTTGCTCACACCATCCTGCCCTTGAAGACTGGACCAGCTGGGAGTTTCTAGCTAAGGAATTACCGCATCCCCTTGAATACCTGGCCAGGTAGGAACCCTGGTTGGGTTTACCCTCTTTCATATTCTTCATCTTACCTACTTTGCTATTTAATATTACATGTTCTTGTGTCTTTCCCTCATACTTTCTCATTTGTATCCTTAGATTTCACCAGATGTGTTTGAATCTATCCAGGCAGAACAGAAAAGACAACAATCTTATTTATCTCTTTCGATTTTACCACGGCAGCAGGATCTTAAATTACTCTGATACTATTTTGCATTCACAACAGAAATAAACAAAAGGTGATAGATGACATTTATGTGGTGCCAGGTTTTGTTTTTTTTTTCTGGCCCAATAAAAGTGCAAGTCCTCTAAAAAATCTTTCCAGGCAGTTATAAATAAGGTAAAATAAGGTAAAAGGGTGGCATTTGAGATTGAGGCCGTAGTAATCATTTTAAAGCCATTATGAACACATTTTTGAGTAAATATACAGGCACAATTTTATGTGCTGCTAAGAGCTGACAGAGCCAAGTTCATTTCTGAGCTGCTCTTCAAGAAAAGCATTGTTTGCTAAGCAAGTTGTTAGGATAAGATCTGTGGGTGGAAGAATATTAATGTTGATGATGTGAGTCTGCATGTGTCCTGGGAAGAGCTAAGGACTGGGAGGGGGTGGGGGTGGGGGTGGGGGTGGGGGGGAGGGTGGGGCTGGGGGTTGGGGTGGGGTGGGGGATGGTGGGGGTGGTGGAATCTCTTCCAAAACAATATCCTGAGATTCCTGAGTGTGATCTGCCTAGTTTATCCAGTTCTCGAGGCTGACATTTACCATCTATGTAGGTCAAAGACATGAAAGCATTTAAACTGGAATTGATCAAAATCAATTTCATGAGGAGTGAATTTCAGTGTGTAGGTTAATCCTTTGTTTTACATGAGCTTTAACACCCTGGTCTTCCAGAATCAACAACCCAGGAGATCCTAAGACCCAGTAGTTTAGAGGAGGGTCAACAAACTTATTCTAGAAAGGACCAGAGAGTAAATATGTTAGGCTTTTCAGACCAGGCTGTCACAACTACTCCACTCTGCAGGGACAGCAGGAAAACAGCCCCAGACAGCACATCGGCGAACGGGTGTGACTGTGTCCAACACACTTGACTTACAGAACATCGGGTGACCGGATTCTACATGAGGGCTATGTTTGCTGACCCTGATTTAGTAAATAGTCATCTGTTTGTTTCTGCCTCTTTTGCACTTTTTACAAGTGTATTTGGGGGAAAACAAGAAAGAAAGAAAAGGAAAACCACCTCTGCTCCCTACCCTGGGCAAAGATTGGAGAAAACTCATATTTTTGTTTAGGAATTTAACAAGAACTTGCAAGAAGGTTTTTCCAAACTTGGATCCTGAGGGTCAAGGCTCAGGGCGCGGTGTGAGCTGAATTGCAGAGTAGCAGAGGGGAAAGGAGTCACCTTCCCTGCAAAGGGAAAGAGGTGAATTTTACTTTAGGGTTAGGGTGAGGCTGCGATTCAGGATGGGGTTAGTAGAAGGGAGACAGGTGTGGGGAGGGCTCAGTAAACCAACGAGGGGCCACAGCTTGCTGCACAGACGTGTCCCTGGGACCCTTTAAAAATCACAAGGCCAGGGGTTTCCCTGGGGGCACAGTGGTTAAGAATCCGCCTGCCACTGCAGGGTCCAGGAAGATCCCACATGCCACGGAGCAACTAAGCCCGTGCGCCACAACTACTGAGCCCGCGCACCACAGCTACTGAACCTGTGCTCTAGAGCCGGCGAGCCACAACTACTGAGCCTGTGCACCACAACTACTGAACCTGTGCTCTAGAACCCATGAGCCACAACTACTGAGCCCGTGCGCCACAACTACTGAAGCCCATGCGCCTAGAGCCCGTGCTCCGCAGCAAGAGAAGCCACCACAATGAGAAGCCCGTGCACCGCAATGAAGACCCAATGCAGCCATAAGTAAATAAATTTTTTAAAAAAACCTCAAATTTTAATCAGAGGAAAGCAAAAAAAGCCTAATAAAAATGACCAAACTATTTGGAGACCAATCAAGAAAATGCACATGAAAAAAGTCTTCATCGTTATTAGTCATTAGAAAAAAGTAAGCTGAAACCACAGTGAGATAATACTACACACCTATTGGGAATGTAAATTGGTACAGCCACTATGGAAAACAGTATGGAGGTTCCTTAAAAAGACTAAAAATAGAGTTGCCATATGATCCAGGAATCCCACTCCTGGGCATATATCCAGACAAAACTCTAATTTGAAAAGACACATGCACCCCAATGTTCACTGCAGCACTATTCACAATAGCCAGGCCATGGAAGCAACCTAAATATCCATTGACAGAAGAACGGATAAAGAAGATGTGGTACATATATACAGTGGAATATTACTCAGCCATAAAAAAGAATGAAATAATGCCATTCAAAGGAACATGGATGGACCTAGAAATTATCAAACTAAGTGAAGTAAGCCAGATAGAGAAAGACAAATATCATATGATATCGTTTATATGTGGAATCTAAAAAAAAAAAAAATGATACAAATGAACTTATATACAAAACAGAAATAGACCGACAGACATAGAAAACAAACTTATGGTTACCAAAAAGGAAAGCAGGGGAGGGATAAATAAGCAGTTTGGAATTAATGTATACACACTACTACATATAAAATAGATAAACAACAAGGTCCTACTGTACAGCACAGGGAACTATACTCAGTATTTTGTAATAACCTATAAGGGAAAAGAATCTGAAAAAGATATATATATATATATATATGTGTGTGTCTGAATCACTTTGCTGTACACCTGAAACTAACACATTATAAATCAACTATACTTCAATAAAAAAAATTTAAAAAAAAAAGAAGAGAGGGAGGGAGAGAGGGAGGGAGGAAAGGAGGAAGAAAATGCAAAAAGTACTACACACCTATTAGAATGTTGTTTTTAATAACAATACGAGGTGCATACAAAACAGTGCAGCCACTTTGGAGAATAATTTGGCATTTCCCTCTACATTTAAACATGCACATACCCTACAGCTCCCAAATCACACTTTAGATATTTACCCAAGTGAAATGAAAACTGTGATCACACAAAAACCTGTAGATTCAGATTTGTAGTAGCTTTATTCTCCATCACACAAGACTGGAAACCACCCAAATGTTCTTCATTTGCTAAATGGACCAACCATGCTGTATGCAGACAATGGAATACTACTCAGCCATAAAAAGGAATACATGTAAAAACATAGATCAGACGCTTTTTGATGTTTGAGAAAAACTAGACTCAAGTCTCCATACTGTAGGATTCCATTTATAGGACTTTCTGACTAAGGGACAACTGTAACGGCAAAAACCTCAGTGGTTGCCAGGGTTAGAGGTTAAATACAAAGTGATCCAAAGGAATTTGGAGAGAGTGATGGAATTTTTCTATTTCTGGATTGTGATAGTGGTTACACAACTATAGACATTTATCAAAGCTCAGAATAGTGCACTAAAAAGGGTGACTCTTCCTGAGTATAAATAAAACTACAAAAAACAAATTCAGTATCACCTCCAAAAAAGAGATAAGGAGATGCACTTTAGGAAGGGGGGGGGAAAGATTAAGAAAGAAGAAGGAACATAGTGTATTTATCGAATGAGAGGGGGTGGGGAAGAGAGAAAAGGAAGGAGGGGGAGGGAGGAGAAAAGAGAGTTGAGGGTTAACAGAGGGCGAGAATGATCTGCGACATTTTGTGGTTCTAAATGTAACACCATCATTGGCATCACCAGACAACGTCCTAAAACTTAAGGCTATGCTCAAAGTTGTTTTCCCTAAATCCAGAATCCTGAGCTACCCTGACAAGCCTCTGCAACCCTGCCAGATCTCTGCCAATGGGCAGAGTTTTGATTGCTTTTATTTTCTATCCCATTAATAATGTCTAAATGTGTAATCATTTCAGGTACTGAAACACTGGACCCTACATCTCACAATGTGTCTCATTGATTTTCTGGCTTTTAACTGTCCTTTCGAATTAATACTAATAATATAACCACCACACAGACCCTGGCTCAGGTGAACACCTTTGCTCATAGAAGAACCCACAGGGTCCTGGCGGGTCACAGTCAGAAGGGGCTGTGGGCTCTGCCCATGCCCCACCACTCATCCCCAGCTCAGTGTCTTGGCTTTCAGCCTGGCCACAGTCCTGAAGTTGTGTGTCTTTGGGTAGATTTGAGTTATCAGATCCTTTCCAGCTAATGAAAACCAGTTGCAAGTCAGTCTGATTAGTATATCAAGTTCTAACCAGTCAATAAACACCATTTTTCCAGTGCCTCCTACATACCCAGATAGATATCAAGTCAAGGAATACAGGAAATGTTCCCCTCACTGAGGTCAGTTGTAACCGCATCCGGAAAACAAGATTCACACTGAACCAGCAAATGCACATACTTGATTCCTAAATGATGTAGTACCAACTGAAAGTACTCGAAGACTTCAGGGGAAAGCGGAGAGCCAGGAATCAGAGTGGGCTTTGTGTAAAAGCTGGGCTGGGACTTAAGGTGCTGAGAGCAAGGACATGCAGGAACCACAGGAAAGGACGTTGCAAGAAAGAGAATTTGATCCATACTGATTCTTACTCTGTTGGGTTTCTCTACTTAGGATAGTCATGTGTCAAAAGCACAAGATTAAGAAAACATGGACTTGGGGACTTCCCTGGCGGTGCAGTGGTTAGGACTCTGTGTTTCACTGCTGAGGGCACGGGTTCAATCCCCGGTCAGGGAACTAAGATCCCGAAAGCCATGCGGCTAAAAAACAAACAAGCAAACAAACAAACAACCCTGCTCCTTGATTCCCAATCCCCTTTAAAAAAAAAAAAAAAGAAAGAAAAAAGAAAACATGGACCAACACCTCCCTCCCCCCAAACACATACATATACACAGTCTGCCCCATCACTCCCTTCTTGGCCAAAAAACAAGAGCAATAACTGATTTGTAAGAAGGAGCAGTAGTTCATTGGATGGAAAAGCAAAGGATGGTGTTGACTTTTGAGGTTCATGCCCAGGGCATGATCTAATCCCTGCCCTTACAAATGTTCAGGTGGACGTAATTCCTTAAAAAAAGGCTTCGCTGCTAAAAACAGCCTCTGTCCCTAACTAGTTTCTGGGGCACTTGTTGGTCTGGGTTATTATCACCATCATTTCATTCCCAGGGATATGCATGGCTGCAACTGAGCTTGTTTTCCAAAATGCATTTGCCCTGTTAAATACACCAGCTATCTTGCCTGTCGATACCATTTTCTCAGAGATCACCATCCCAAGGGAATGGAACTCAGAACAGTCAAAATCCTTAAGGAAAAAAAATAACGAGAAGTCACTGCCTGACATTTTGACTCTTAAACCTATGATAATAAACATCTCCCAGTTGTTGGGATTTTTTTCATTTCAATATTCTCAGCAAAACCGAGGACTTAGAATTCCCATTTAAGTCCTGTCTTATATAAACCTGGTTTAATGTAATTATTTTGCTAGATACTGATGATCCTTATAGGCGTAGTGAACACATTACCTTTTTCTACAATGCTGGTGGGTTGTAATTTAGTTCATAAGTCACTCCACCAAACTGATGACTTACATTTAGACATCATAGGACAAAAATTACTGAATTTTCTAAACTCATTTACTAATGCTAATCTTCATGAATATTTCATGGAAATCCCAGAGAGCGAAAGAGAGAGAGAGAGAGAGACAGAGAGAGACAAATTTCTATGTACGGAGAGCAAATTTTGCATTCTTTGACATTTAAAAGAACAGTAGCGGTGTTTGCGTCCATAGTATGCTTTGAATCAGAATGCTCTTTGAGGGAAACTCAGGAGTGACATTTACTCATTTGTGCTTTTAGGTTTCGTACATTGCACAGGTGATACATAATTCATGCCAGAAGCCATTTGGCTGAACAAAAAACTAATTTAGTTCATCCCCTTCCAATACAACTTTAAACACACATATGACAAGACATGTGGAGCCGGGGCTGCGGTGTGGATGTGTGTAAGAGCCCAAGAAATCTCGATTTAATATTTCACTTTGGTCTTCTTAGGAGTCTTCAGATAGAATTTCTCTTCTTTTATGAGTGTCTTGATTTATATTTTTTGAAATAAATCATTACTCATGAGTCATAAGCAAAGTTAGATGTTGGCAGGGTCAGAGATAAGAGAAAAAGAACTAGGGAGCTTTCCCATGTACTGAAACGTCTATGCTATGCATAGCGTAAAAATGTAACTTCTGTTTTCTTTCTATAATGACAGTCTTTGTAATGGAACACTAGGTGTACATGACCAGCTCAAACACTCAAATGTTTAACAAGTGAGGTCAACAAAATGGCGGAATAGGCATTTTCTACTGCCTTCCCCCCATCTGCACCCCCATATTTATTGCAGAGTTATTCGCAATAGCCAAGATGTGGAAACAACCCAAGGGTTCATCAGTAGATGAATGGATAAAGAAGGTGCAGTGTATACATACAATGGAATATTATTCAGCCTTTAAAATAATGAGAAGATCCTGCCATATGCAACAACATGGATGAACCTTGAGGGTATTATTTATTTATTTATTTATTTATTTTTGGCTGTGTTGGGTCTTTGTTGCTGCGTGCGGCTTTCTCTAGTTGTGGCGAGCGGGGGCTACTCTTCGTTGCAGTGCGAGGGCTTCTCACTGTGGTGGCTTCTCTTGTTGAGGAGCATAGGCTCTAGGCGCACAGGCTTCAGTAGTTGTGGCACTCGGGCTCAGTACTTGTGGCTTGTGGGCTCTAGAGCGCAAGCTCAGTAGTCGTGGCTCACGGGCTTAGTTGCTCCACGGCATGTGGGATCTTCCCGGACCAGGGCTCAAACCCGTGTCCCCTACATTGGCAGGCGGATTCTTAACCACTGTGCCACCAGGGAAGTCCCGAGGGTATTACGCTAAGTGAAATTAGTCAGTGTTTGCAAAACAACAACAAAACCAAAAAAGTGTCTAAGGATGCGATGGGTATGTCACGTAACCCGAGGGGTAATCCTTTCCCAAAGTACATGTTAAGTCAAATCATCACATTGTACACTTCAAGAATGTACAATTTCTGTTTTGTAGATAGGTTCATTTATGCCATAATGGAAAAGAATATTAAAAAAAGAATGCTTCTATGTGTATAACTGAGTCACTTTGCTGTAGAGCAGAGATTGGCATGACATTGTAAATCAACTACACTTCAATTAAAAAAAAGAATGTACAATTTTATTTGTCAGTCATATCTCAGTAAAGCTGAAATAATAAAATTAAATGTTTAGCAAGGCCCCAAGTTGGGAAGACTTCACCAACACCGGAAATATATCAGTAAATCCCTGGCTGGCACTTCTAAGAGGTCCAGCCTGCCGAACCCCAGAGGCTTTGGCAAACTGAATTTATGATACTTGGATAGACACACAGGCATGTGTTTAAGGCTTTTTTTTCAGGGGAAAAAGGACTTGGTGTTTGGGGGGCCGTGGTGTATCTTTGCCTTCCTAATTCTTCTTCCCCATCTGATAGGAAAGCCATGTCTCTCAGCAGAGCAAGAGTGGGTTCAGTAGGAGAAGGAAACACACCTGTCAGAAGAAAGGGTGATTTTCTGCAGGTCCAAGTGTCGTCCTGCTCAGCACACATGCTGGGCCCTGTAAAACCCTGAAATGCAATAACCTATGAGGGAAAACAGTCTGAAAAAGAATAGATATAGATATAGATATATATGTATAACTGAATCACTTTGCTGTACACCTGAAACTAAGACAACATTGTAAATCCACTATACTTCAATTAAAAAAACAAGAATTAAAATAAAAAATGAAAAAAAAAACCTGAAATGAATGATACCCTTGGGGTTCTCCACCTTTAAAAAAAAAAGATGAAGGCTGTATCTAGATTTCGAATTAGAAAATAATACACATCCATTGTGTTTGGGGGGAGTGGAATCCAGGAAGGAATAAACAAGGAGACATAGCATCCTGACTTTTCGTCTCCCAGAGAAAACTGCAATTGGAAATCGTGGCCTATTTTCTGCTAGTAGTTGATTTATATAGAGGGATGCCATAAATAGAATCTGTATCCTTCTTTTCCCACTAAAATTGCATTGCAAGCATCTTCTACACTACGAGACTATCTTTGAAATGTTGATTTGAGGAATTATTTTTTTCAATGTAAATAAGTATTATAACAGTATTATTTTGGAAAAAGCTGCCAAAAATGAATATAAGACAATGTGCATAATTCTATTACCCACTGCGGTATCTTCCAACTACCCACTGTCTTCATATATGGACATACACGTTTAGCAAAGTAATGTTTTTCGAATAGTAAGTCATGTGATGGATGCATTAGCAAAGCTGTGACCTGGCTCACAGCTTAACCTAGACGGCCCTCTAGCAAAGACCCTGATGTCATTTGGGACCCAAAGCAAAAACACTCCCTGGCTTCACATGGGCCCTGCTACCTTGCTGGAGGCTCAGGGCCCTCTCTTCCTGTGGTTCTCATGCTGCAAAAATCCAGAAGCCTGGTTCAACTGCAGAGGTGAGATACGGAGTTTTACTCTCAAAATAGCAAAGTGGTTTTTTCAAGTTCCAGTAATAAAGCTGATTTTAAGAGCCGTAGGCCTTTAATATGATTAAACGAAATCGGTCTTTGATAATAATTATATCAAATCTAGTTTTTAAAAAACACAGACGCAGTTTCTGCCCTGCAAGCATCGCTCTAAACCCCGTATCCAGATTCACTGTTTTGCCATTTACAGCCACAAAGACTTGATTATTAAACCCTGAGAATCACCAGGCAAAGCTTTCCCCTCTTTTGAAGCCCCCAGGCTCCATCTGGGGATTCTCAACCACGTCTGGGGTAGAGACAGGGCAGCGGTCATAAGTTCCCCTATTACTGTAATGTGGTTGAGAACCACTTCCAAGAGAGAAATCCATTTCCGTGTGCTGAGGTGACTTGACTGAGGGAATGAGATATTGTTAAAATTTTTTAAATTTAAGTTTAGTTGATTTTCAATGTTGTGTTAATTTCTCCTGTACAGAAAAGTGATTCAGTTATACATATATATATTCATTTCCATTATGGTTTATCACAGGATATTGAATATAGTTCTCTGTACTATACAGTAGGACCTTGCTGTTTATGCATTCCATATATAATAGCCTATATCTGCTGACCCCACCCTCCCAATCCATCCCTCCTCCAACCCCCTCCCCCTTGGCAGCCACAAGTCTGTTCTCTATGTCTGTGAGAATCTAAAAAATGATACAAATGAACTTATATACAAAGCAGAAACAGACCCACAGACATAAAAAACAAATTTATGGTTACCAAAGGGAGGGATAAATTAGGAGTTTGGGATTAACATATACACACTACTATATATAAAATAGATAAACAACAAGGGCCCGCTGTATAGCACAGGGAGCTGTACTCAATATTTTGTAATAACCTATAAGGGTAAAGAATCTGAAAAGAATATATCTATATCTATATATAGATATATATCTGAATCACTTTGCTGTACACCTGAAGCTAACACAACATTGTAAATCAACGGTACTTCAATTAAAAAAAAAAACAGCAGGAGCAGGCTAAACCCTCCCAAGACAGCATGGGATAAACTGGGAAACATTTCTTGGACTTCAAGTTGTTTCAACCCATAGATGCTGGACCTGCAGGGAACTTTCCAGAAAGCACTGAGTTATCCTGGGGGAAGCAGGGGTCCCTATTGGACCACTAGACTCTGTTAGAGAGGATGGGTGCGAATCAGTGAGTACAGGGCAGGGAAACCCTCATTCCATGGGCTTCTCTATACCGGTCTAGGGTTGAGTAATGAAGCTTTTCATTGAGTTCAATTGCCTCATGCAGCTATTTCTTTGGGGAAAAAAAAATTTTTTTTCATTGTTTAAATAGGAAGTAAAAAAAATCAAGTTACATAACAAGGACATTTTTAAAGACTAATTTAGCGAAAATTATGTGAAAAATATGGAAAATCATTTTTCCCTACTAGCATGGATCTGAGGTCTTTTCTATTTATATGCAAATGTCAGATGCCTGAACCTATTTTATGTTTTACAATTTTGAAATATTGCCTATTTCAAATAATATGTTATATTGCCTATAAATGTTAGACTAATGAAGTGCTGATAATGTAGTGAGGTCTTTTAGAAAGCAGTTTTAAGAGATGCCTTCCTAAAAGTACATTCTCTAAGAGATATCTCTTTGTATAAAGCCGCAAGGAGCATTTTAATTTTTAGATGTAATCTTTTCTGGGGTTTTTCTTTTTTCACATTACTCTAAGAACATGTTGATCCTTTCTTAAAGAAAAACAATTAAATGTTATGTGTAAAAAATAGACACCAGCTTCACAGAAGCAAATCCGAGTAGCCAATACTCCAACTCTGCCTGGAATTATCTGCAAACTTCCCCTTATGTAATGACCTTCTGTTCAAGAGTCTTTTCTTAGTTCTGCAGTATTTCTCTGGGTTTTCTTTGATTGTTCGAGCTTTACCTGTATTTAAGTTCCCCCTCGAAGAAAAACATAATACAGATTAGCTGAATTATTTGTTTTTAATCCACTGCTGCGTAATAATAAATTGTAAAGCAATTTGGTTCAGGCAGAAAGATGGCTGACCCCAGAGAGTTGCTATCTGGAGAAACTCTGCCTTATTTGCAACCACCTTGTTGCAGGAAAGCAGCCCAAGTGAATACAGCCTTATTTCTTCGGCTCAGGAATGTGCTAGAATAAAAGCCAGAGGGAAAACAGAGAAGTAAGCCTCTCACTGGTGTTCCTGGTAGAGTTTCCAGTGCAGACGTGGGTTGGGGTCAGCAGAGCGCTGTTGCTAAGGATTCTGCATAGACTACAAACCCAGCCTGGCTGGCCACATACAGTGTAGATTCTACCCCCTCTCCTGGCTGTTGGGTCTAAGTAACATGTGTGTTTGCTTGTATATTCGTTTTTTGTATGTTTTTTGTTTGTACATTTATTTTTCTGTTTTTTTGTATGCTTTTTTTTTTTCCTCTCTGCAAAATTTAGGTTTCTTCCTCTTAGTTTCTTATTCCTGTTATCGATCACCAGTTCATGTGCCCGACATACAGTGAGGCCAAACAAATTGAAACCTGGGAGTTTGGAACAGAGAAAGGTTTATTGCAGAGCCATGCAAAGAGACGGGTGACTTGTGTCCCAAAAGCCCCAAACTCTCCAGAGGGTTTCAGCAAAGCATTTTTTTAAAAAATTGTTGATCTATCTATTTATTTATTTATTTATTTATGGCTGTGTTCGGTCTTCGTTTCTGTGCGAGAGCTTTCTCCAGTTGCGGCAAATGGGGGCCACTCTTCATCGCGGTGCGCGGGCCTCTCACTATCATGGCCTCTCTTGTTGCAGAGCACAGGCTCCAGACGCACAGGCTCAGCAGTTGTGGCTCATGCGCCCAGTTGCTCTGCGGCATGTGGGATCTTCCCAGACCAGGGCTTGAACCCGTGTCCCCTGCATTGGCAGGCAGATTCTCAACCACTGCGCCACCAGGGAAGTCCTCAGCAAAGCATTTTTAAAGGCCAGGTGAGGGAGGGGTGTGGTTGGTCGTTGCTAACTTCTTGGTGCTGGAATCCGTTGTTCTTGCGGCTGTGCACGTAGGTCAGGTCACCATGTTCCTACAAACCTCCAACAAGACAAATGTTATTCTCTGTTCTGCAACTTTTTATCTGTGTATGAATGGAAAATTGTTATACTCTTAAAGGTCAGAGCCTTGAGAACCCGCTATCCTGTATATTTCAGGCTACAGGCAACATTCTTAACCTGAAGCAAAAGCAATAGAATACAAAGGTTGAAGTAAAAGAAACAGATCCAACATGGAGTCAGATTTGTTCTTCCCTATTACATTCCCAAGTCCCAACCCTCATTAGCCTGGTTCTGTCCTATGAGATGATCTTGAGAGGATGTCTCAGAAGGAACCCGTGCCCAGGTCTTGCCTGCAAGCCCCTTTTCCGTGCGTGTGATGCCTTCACTGGAAACCACATTTCAATTTATTTTGACCAAACACAAGAAAATCACCTCACTTGTAAAAGCTGGAGGGAAACTGCTGCTGGGAATGACGACATTTGTGATGGCCCTTGAGAGCGATTCCCCAGAGGGCTTTATTTGCCACACGCATTGCTCCTAGAAGTTTTATTAGTGAGTAGCGTGCAGCACTACATTCTGCCGCATGGTCTCCTGAACTCTCTGTTCAAATAGATGCTACAAGTAGTTAAAAGTTGTCCAGAGGCTGTGAGTCTCCTCCCAGCAAACATGAGACCCTCAGGTCTTTCCTCTGGCCTCCCCTGCTCTATCTTACACGGCTCTCAGCAGCCCCCAAATGGAGCTGGCTTCCTTGGCCCAGAAACCTGGCTGGGATGGAAGCAACATTTTAAAATTAAAGTGTGGGTGGGAGGGAGAGAGGAGGAAAGCAGACAGCACTGAGAAGGTTTCTGCTGCTTCAGAAACAACTTGCAACGTGCGCTACAGCAATGGCTCACTTTTGAGTGACTGTGTCTTTGGAGGTGAATGCCTACAAACGGTTGCAGGAGAGAAACACACTGCAGAGCTATGGGTCTCATTCAGGTGGCCGTGCCGGGCAGTCTGGGGTGCGCCTGCAGCCCTGACTAGGCAGGAGGACCCCTGAGTCCAGGAGTTCGGGACTGCGGGTGCTGTGCTGATGGGGTGGTCTCCGTACGTTCAGCATCCTAGGAGCAGGGTCCAGCCGGTTGCCTAAGGGGGGCTGGACCGGCCCAGGTGGGAGTCACATCAGGTCAAAACTCCTATGCTGCATATGAGGCTGCCCCCTGGCAGGCCTGGCCCCAGGTCAGGTAGGTTTGTGGAAAATGGTCCCTCCCATGGGAACAGGATCTGGGTGTCACAGGGCTCCGGTTGACACTGCCCTCCAGTCTTTTGTGACTCACTCATACTGAACTGGCCCATGTTTTCCTAATCACAAGCACTTAACAGCTCCACGCTGGCTCCTGGACCATACTGGTTGTCCAAGGCAAGTTGATGGGAGGGAGGGAGGTATCCGTTTGCCTGAGCAAGTAGAAGCTTTCTGGTTAAGCGCACATGGGGAAGGCTGGGATGCTTGGTCGTGAAGCATTATCAACTAAAGGACCCGCTCAGGGCAGACAGGACAACCATTGGAAAGGGGACAAAGCAAAATTCATATCCGGAGCACCTAGTACACACCATGTACTTAATTTCCAGAAGGAAATTTTATTTTTCCCACTGTACGGGTGAGCAACCAGAGCTGACAGGTGTTACCTTTGAGGGAGTGAATATACAAACACAATGACCAGATTAGAGACGACAACACAACACTGAGCCACCATCTCCATGGCAACCAGGCCAGGAGGCCAAACCCGCACCTCTGCAGCTGCAATCAGCCCAGGACATTCAGAACCTGGTCCACAACCACCAGCTTCCTTATTTTTGCCTTTGCTAACAACTCAGAGCCAAACAAAGAAAACTGAATATGCTCCCCAAACTCACCACATAGGATGGCCCACTTCTAGTCATACATGACCAAACGGAACCGAGGAGGTCCAATCTCTCATCTTTTGCTGCTACTGTTAGGAGTGAAAATCAGATTTTCCTAGGACTTGAACTTGGGAAGAATCTTGCTGTGATATGGAGCCCAAAGAAGCTATCTGGGGGAGAAGAACCACCAGCTAAAGACCAAGTCCCGATGACCTTGAGCCTTTTTCTCCAGCCCTGTCTGCATCCAGCGATCACTACAGTGTCACAAGAGGCAACCAATTTCTGGCTTTTGCTTAAGCCACTAAGAGTTAGTCTGTGTTATTTGCAAACGTAAGAGTCTAGCAATTACCCTGAAGGATATGTTGTACGTCCTCCCCAGGCCATCAGTTTTTGTCTCAGGACGCTGACTACAGTGGAATTTCTTTAAAGGTGCAATAAGTGTGCATTTAGGAGAAGCCAAACTGATGAGGAGAGACACGGAGCTAAATAAGCACAAACACATCTCCTCGGCACAATTCCGATTTCAGGTGCCACTGTGAGGGGCGCTTCCTTCCATGCAAGCTCACACTTACACGAGTCATCCAAGCCTTCCTCAAAGCACCAGGAGCACATCTGCCAGGGCAGAGTGCAGCCTGGAAGAATGGAGAATTCCTACCCCCAGGAGCAACTTCCTCCAGCAGGGGATGGTGGGATAAACACCCCACCTTCCTATCATTCTCATGGGCCCATTAACTTCCTCTCAGAGGGCCCGGCAGGGTGTAGAGCAGCAGTGTTGAAAATGCACTGTTACATTGGCTTTTCTCGGCCTCCCGCTTCCTGCTCCCTCCCTCCTGTTTCTTCTGGGAACACCTTCCCAGCCAATTACCTGCACGTGACAATGCACCAGTAAAACCTCCGGTGTAGCGATGAGGGGGGCTACCTGGGGGATCGGCTCTACTGGGAAGACCAGCATCTGAGCTAGACCTGAAGATGGGTTTAACTGTGTTGGAGGTATCAGGTGGGGATAAACAGGCCATGCAGCAGGAACAACATGGCAACAGGAAAGCATGGAGAAGGTCAACACCTACAGCCAGACTTCCTGGAGCAGGTGTTTGAACGACTCGCAAGGCTAAGCTGGGTTCTTGAAAGCTAGTGGGAGACACTTAACCTTTTTGACAGTGGGAAAGTGTAGAGGTTTCGGAACAAGGAGAAAAATCTGAATAGAAACTTTTAAAGACTAATTGGGCTGCAGTTTGAAAGGAGTTTGAACTAAGAGCAGAGGGGAGGGAGGGAGAGGAACAACAAAAAGACCAAAGGAAAGGGAATTGCCCGTGATTGCCACTTGGAACTTGGTTCAGTTAAAAACAGCTACAAAAGTAATTTGAGACATACATAGGCTGAGTTTCAGATTATACTGAAGATTTTAAATTTTTGTTAAGGGTAACAAATGTGTTATGCTTACCAGTTGCGTGACTTCATGTTTGGGGGAGAAGTGCTGAAGTATTTAGGGTTCAAGTGTCATGATGTCTGCAACTTACGGCCCGATGGCTATTAGGTACACACAGAAAATAAACATAACAAAATACTAACTACTGGATCTAGGTGATAGGTAAATGGTTGTTGATTATAACCTTAACTTTCAGTATACTTGAATATTTACAATAAAATTTGTTCATAATAAAGAGAAATAGAAGGGAGTCTTGTAATGAACATGCTCAAAATATCCTTTCCCTTTGCCTTTGCTTATCTGGAGTATTTACTGTGGCAGAAATTGTTGGTTATCTTCCCAAAAGCCATCCTCCCTTTTGTCTCACAGGACGCTGCTTTGATTCAAATGTGCCAGGGCCTCAGGGAGTGAATCATAGTTGTTCTAAAACACTCATAGCAATATCACCCTCCTTTGCCAGATACTCACTTTCCTTCCCTCCCTTGTATCTAGGGGACCATGTGACACAATTCTAACCAAAGATATATAAGGGGAAGTCAGCTACAGATTTTATAGTTGTTGCTCAAGTTTTACTCTCTAATTCAAAAGTAGAGAGGGTAAAAGATAGCTCTTTTCTCTTTAGATGCTATCATGTGAGAAGTGGTTATGGAGCAGTGGCAGCTATCTTGCTACCATGAGGAAAAGTCCTAGAGAATTCAGAGATGCTGACCCAGGGCCCTGTCATCATTGAGTGGCCAAAAGAACCCTAAATTGTCTCCAGAGTTTTTTATGATGTGAGATAATTAAATAACTTTAATTAAGTCACTGTTAAGTCACCGACTTTAATTAAGTCACTTTAATAATAGCTTTGTAAGATAGTTTGATATCAGGAAGTGTGCTACGTCCTGCTTTGTTCATCTTCCTCCAGATTGCTTTGGCGATTCTGGATTCTTTTGTGGTTTCAAATGGAAGTTAGGATTGTTTTTACTATTTCTGTGAAAAAAAGTCATTGGAAATTTGATAGGGATTGCATTGAATCTATAGATGGGTTTTGGTAGTATGGAACTTTAAAAATATTAATTCTTCTGATGCATGAACATGGAATATCTTTCAATTTGTTCTTGTCTTCTTCAATTTCTTTTATCAAAATCTTGTAGCTTTCTGCATGCAGACCTTTTACCTCTTATAAGCCACTGTTGACTAATAGTGTCACTTGCAGCTAACAATCCCCTAAATAATAATCGGCTTATCTTCCTAAGGCTGCAGGAAAATAAATTAATTAGGTTTGTGATTTCTTTAATGTGATACCTACAAAATGGAACTGAAAACCCAAATTGAAGACCTAAAGATTATCATGCTAAGTGAAGGAAGTCAGACAGAGAAAGACAAATATCGCTATGCTATCACTTATGTGTGGAATTTTAAAAAAGATACAAATGAACTTATTTACAAAACAGAAACAGACTCACAGACATAGAAAACAAACTTATGGTTACCAGAGGGGAAACGAGGGGAGGGTTACCTAGGATTCTCAATAATATAAAACTCGATGATGGTGATAATCCCAAGAGACTATTAGAAATCTGCCCCACTGACTAGTAAGGGAGCTAAAGGTGCTTCTCCATTTTTAACAGCTATTCCAAACTGGATGTTAAATTGTATCCCCAAAGCTCACTAGGCACAACTTACAGTGTTTGTGGCAGCCGACATTCGGGGGCTGTGCCTTGCAGAAAATTGTCAGCACAGCTTCCTCGGACTTGGGCTCACTTGGGTCTAAGATTGACTCTAAATATCATTTGCTGTCAGTTTTCTTCCTATTCACTTTCTCAGGGTTCTTCTTCCCATGTTTAAAAGTATGCATAAATTTTAAAAAACTAGGGAGCCTATTTGGCGTACACAGTGGATTATGCATGATGATCATTTCCCTAATGGTTAAATGTTTATATTTAATATGTCATATATTTTTTGTGAATATGATTTTTAGTGATCACAGAATAAAGTTTGCCTAAATAATTTAAAAATAAATAAAAATTTTAAAATAGCAGTTTGTGGAGCAACAGAATCCAAGGCTTAGGAGTTGTTTACATTTTACAGAGATAGCATAAACAATCCAAATTCACATCCATATACACAGTAACAGGACCCCAAATGGCTGATAAGATGCATAAGTATATTATCGGGCAGATCACGGCCCCTCCTGTGAAGGGTTATAGATGAAGGCTTTAGGATTGAGGGCACCAGCTATGAATCCCTGCACATCACACATTACTGATGGTCCCACAACATCCTTTCAGCTCTATAGACACATGCCCCACCCCCGCAAGATAAAGACAACTTTTTCCAGTCCGATTTGTAGCTAGATACAGCGGGATAATTAGATCCTTAGGTTTTGATCCATGGGATGTGAACAACTTTGTGGGTCTTGCATCCATGAATCGGATCACTTTCCTCCCTTAACATGAGGACAATACACAAAAGGACACGGAGCCACAAGATACGAGGAAACTAGGTCCCTCTGGATGGCATCACGGAACAGAGCCACCTAACCGTGCAAGACCACACACCTGCCACTGGACTGCTAGGTACGATAACGATAAATATCTCCTACCTCGTTTAAGTCCCTGCATGTTTGGTTCTTGTTGACATGGCAGATTGGCCTGTACCCTAAACAATGTATTTGACTCAGCCATGGGATTAAGCCTTCTGTTTGCATGATGCCATTGGATCCTATACCTAGTTCTCTGAGTAAGGTATTATTGTTTAATTATTATTATTATTATCATCATCATTATTTCTACTTTACTGATTCAAAAAATAAAGCAGAGTTTATGTAAAATGTGTGGGATCACACAGTTAGGAAATGTCTAACTGGTCTTGAATCCAGGTCTTCCAAAAACAAATATCATGATGTTTTCTGATTGGCTCAATGAAACAGGTGCACCAATATTTCTAGTACATTTGCGATGAGATTATCGTGCTAGAGGATTATGTAACAGAACCCCCATGACTAATTTGATCAGAGACCACCACAAATGAAGAAAGTCATCCAGGCATTTCACCCAGTAATCTTTCCTATAGCTTGATAACACCCAAGGGATGAAAAATAAAGGATGTGTGTATTTAACTTTCCCACCCAAGACTCAGGTAACCCCGTTATGATCCACACAGAGCGCTGGGCTTATGAGATGCAGCCGTTGAATGATCACCCATTTCTACATGGAATAGAAACCCTCCTGTGTCTGAATTGCTGTCTTCTCACCATAGAGGAGAGAGCATCCTGTCATTCAGAGCAAATCTAAACATGGTGCACGTGATTCCAATGCTGGATTTTTTTTTTTTTTTATTAAGCTGGATTTTGTGACCCCAGGCTCGACCTACGCCTAAAATTCAGTAAATTAAAATATTTTTAATCGCGAGCATTTTTGAAGTAATTTCATCGCCATCTCTTCGTTCAGGACTCCACGGAATGTTGCAAGATTGGATTTGGGATTTCTGTTCTAAGGCAATTTTCCTTGAACTGCGGAGACATTGCTTATCTCCGTCCTTCTCCTTAGTCATCGTTCTTGAAGGACAAAGTGAGCCAATGAGGAGAGAACCACATGAGGCTGAAAGAAAAAAAGCACTGGAGAACAATCCAGCAATACATCACAAACAATACCATTCTACCGCACCTGCGTGTGAGTTACATCACGATACCGTTCTACCGCACCGGCGTGCGAGTTACATCACGATCCCGCTCTACCGCACCGGCGTGCGAGTTACATCACGATCCCGCTCTACCGCACCGGCGTGCGGGTTACATCACGATCCCGTTCTACCGCACCGGCGTGCGAGTTACATCACGATCCCGTTCTACCGCACCGGCGTGCGAGTTACATCACGATCCCGTTCTACCGCACCTGCGTGTGAATTACAGCTGACCCCTGAACAGGGTAGGGATTAGGGGTGCCAAACCCCCTGAACGGTCAGAAAAACAGTGTAACTGACCGTGGATCCTCCAGGGCTGCAGATGTTGCTGCAGATGTTGCAGGACTGTAATATTCGCTATTGGAAAAGTCCTCACGCAAGTGGACCCACACATTTCAAACGCATGTCGTTCAAGGGTCAGCTGTGTGTGTCATCTTCTTGTGACTTTTAAGAGGCTGGGCTTCCTCAAGTTGGGACACTGGCCCCACGCCCTAGAAAAAAACAGACCGACCACCCCCCTCCCAAGTAGGAGCCCCATCCTTAAATAGGATTCTCTACCGAGGAGAAAGGGAAAGAGGGGAGACACAACTGCGGAGGAGTGGGCTGGCGTTTACATCAAGGTGCTGTTTCTACCGAATGCATCACCATTCTCAAACATCCTCTCCCAGCGGCAGAAAAAATCAGCATTTTAAAGAAGGGAGAGCAATTAGAACCAAAGAGTGAAAATTCTAACCTATTATTGTTCCTGGCTCAGAGTAAAAGCTTGTGATTCAGTCACTCTGTCCACACACAGCCTGGTCCAAGACCACAGAGGTCTCCACGCATTTTTTATTTTTTAATGAATTTTATTTTATTTATTTATTTTTGGCTGTGTTGGGTCTTCGTTTCTGTGCGAGGGCTTCCTCTAGTTGCGGCAAGCGGGGGCCACTCTTCATCGCGGTGCGTGGGCCTCTCACTACCGCGGCCTCTCTTGTTGCGGAGCACAGGCTCCAGACGCGCAGGCTCAGTAGTTGTGGTTCACGGGCCTAGCTGCTCCACGGCATGTGGGATCTTCCCAGACCAGGGCTCGAACCCGTGTCCCCTGCATTGGCAGGCAGATTCTCAACCACTGCACCACCAGGGAAGCCCTCCATGCATCTTTGAACAAATCTAGGTGGCTTTCCATCCTGTTCTCATTTGCTTAGAGATATGAGAGCCCTTGTACCCTGTATCTTCCTGTTTTGTCCCATTTATATCTCATTTTTTAAGCAAAATAAGAGCTGTTTTATTGTGTATAATTTTACCTATATTAATATATAAACTTTGAAAATTGGAAGAAATGACTATTTTCACCAAAAATAATCTAAGTTACAGCAGCATGTTCACAGTCAATTATTTAAATCCTGGACAATCATCATTGACCTATTTTTCAGTTTATCAAGAAGTCATCATCAAGCTGCGTTAATTAGGCCATGATACAGTTAACTTTATCTTACTTTCATGAAGTCAAACTAAGACACTGCGTTTTCCTTCAGCAAATGCTCCCTTTTTGTCGCAAAGACATGTCCCCTCCCTATTCATCTTACTGTAATGTGCAAACTTTATATCCACAAGATTTGCCTCAAATTACTTTCACCTTGGAAAGCCACAAAGGTGTGAGGCAACCTGCTCAGTGAGTTTTTAAATAGCAATAATTCAGAGCAAAACAATTAACTTTCATACAGGCAAATACACGGTGTGGAAGGAAAGGAAATATTCAGTAACGGGAGTTGAGAACAATTTCTTAAGATGAAGCCAGGGCTGGTAATGCTCATAAATATATTCAGAACCATCTTGTGAGGGTAGATTATTGGCACATCAGAGCTGAGCTGTAATAAGGGGGGCAGGGCGGCGATGCTGTTAGTCAGGAGAGTTTGCTGGGAACTTGACTCATTCAATGGACGTGGTCCAAGGCGAAGTGAAGAGACCCAGGTGCTCTGGGTACCATGAAGAATCCTTGTCATTCTTCCTCTGGATTCTGGGGATTCTGACTTCAGCTTCAGCATCTGGAGTTTGGTCCATTGTGTTGGCTGAGTTCCCTGCTTCCTTTGTTTCTTTGGTCTGAGACCCAGGGAGGCACTGGCTTGGTTCCCAGTGTAGTCCTACAAATACCTACTTCCATTTCTATCGTCAATGTACTCGCGGTGCCTTTAGTAAAGGCTCTTAAATTACAGCATCCATCAAAACGGCCAGGAAAGGTCATCATGCTTGCCAGTTCCTGGGAACCACCTACTGCAAGAGATTCTGCTTCAGAGGTTCAGCATGGGGCCCCAGAAAGTGCATCCTTTTTACACAGGAACCCAACAAGGTTCTGATGCAGGTCATGTGAGGCTCACCATCTACAAGATGTGAGTCCAACCTGCTCCTCCTGGTCTTTTACAACTAGATTTTGTGATGCTCTCTCTGGTTCCACCTCTTTTTCTTCCAAACTAGGATCCTTCCTCCCAGCTGAGACAGCCCTCTTTTATTGAGCACCTACAATTTGTCAAGCAGGAGGTTAAGAACTTCCCTTGTATTATCTCATTGAGTCATCGCAACAATCCTTTGAAATAGGTACTATTCTTTTTTTCCATTTGATAGGAGAATAAAATGAAGCTTGGAGGTCAAGTCACTTGCCTAGGGTCCCAAGCAGAGGCAGAGATCAGACACAAATCCAGGTCTGCCTGGAATCAGAATCCTAATTTCATCACTGCCTCCATTGTTTTAATCCTGATTCTAGACTGCTTTCTTCTTCATCATGCCCCATCCTTGTGACCTGGAGAAAACTATTACATTTACCTATAAAGTCAGGGGATCTGGTCAAGTTTCCACCCATCTCTGGAGTCTTAAGACGCTGAGCTGAGCTCACTCTCTTTCCCCACCTAAAAACCCTTCAATTGCGTTAGATTCAACACAACCCACTTCTGCTAAAAGTGATCATTTGTCAGAGTCTACAATTGCCAGGTCTTTTTCAGAGCTCTGGGGACACAAAATGAAAAAGACAAAGTGCCTGCCTTCACGCAGTCAACTGAAGTCTAGCAGGGGAGACAGATGGGTCCAACACTATTATGTCACCAGGAACTGGGGTGAGCTTCAGTGATTGTACCCATGCTGAGACAGGAGCAAAGGAGCTGGGATTCGGGAACGAGGCATCGGGAGGGCTTTATAGAGAAGCCAATATTGAAGGAGTTTCTAAACATGCAGATACGATACATATTCAAATAATAGCTATGCTATATTATTGAACACTTGCAGTGTACCCATCATGCAAGCTACGTGCGTTTTCTCATTAATCCCCGTGGCAGCCCTGTGACTAGGTACCTCAGCATCCCCACTTGGCACATGAAAGCCTGGGTCTTGCAAGGGTTCACGCATCAAGCCAGATCTCAAGCCAGAGATCACCCAGCCGGCATGATGGGCAGTTCAGGTTCAAACTCAGGCAGTTTGATTCAAGAGTGCCGGGGTCATAGCCCAGGGAGATCAGCTCGGTGCTTTGTGACCACCTAGAGGGGTGGGATAGGGAGGGTGGGAGGGAGATGCAAGAGGGAGGAGATATGGGGATATATGTACATGTATAGCTGATTCACTTTGTCATAAAGCAGAAACTAACACACCATTGTAAAGCAATGATACTCTAATAAAGATGTTAAAAAAATTAAAAATATATGTAGAAAAAAAAAGAGTGCTGGGATTGAAATAACAAAGAAAGGCATGTGAGACTCCAGCGTGATCAGGAAACGTGGGGTAGTGCCATGAAGATCTGCACATATGGAAGGGCGCAGAGATGGGAAGTTCGGTGAGGGCAGATTTGGGCGGGCATAGGGGTGCAGACTGAGAAGTTAGCATTTACTACACAGGGTCAGCTCAGATTCTATGGATGTTTTTTTTTTTTTGGCAGCATCACGCAGCATGCGGGATCCTAGGTACCCAGCCCAGGGATCAACCCCCCGCCCCTGCCGTGGAAGCGCGGAGCCCTAACCACTGGACCGCCGGGGAAGTCCCATCTCAGATTCTAGTTCCTCTGTAAAGCCAGTGCACCCCAGCCTGCGAGGGTCTCCCCTTTCCCTGGATTCTCAATCTGGGATGAATATCACAGCTCTTGTGTCTCACTGGGCATTCTTCTCCTATTGCATGCGTTGAGTCGTCTAAGCTGGGGTTTCGTCAAGATGGGGGACACTCTACTCTATATCCCAGGAGGCTGTATGTTAGATCACACAGCCTCCCTTCTCCATCATCTCATTAATGAACCTAAAAAGTGAATTTCTGATCTCAAAGATAAGTCTTTAATGGTGGCCGGTCAGAGGATGGGTAGAGAAAGATGCTGGAGTCATTCATTCCCCTGACTTCTGCCATGTTCGGGCGTGGTCCATGTGCTTCTAGACAAGATCACGGTACTGCCAGGCTGCCATTCCCAGGGTTGTGCCTCCCCCTGGGCACTGGTCCCCCCTCTCTTGCTTTGCCCCTTCTGGCCTGGGGGAGGTAAGGGCTTCCCACGCTGGCTAACCTGAGCGCTCCACATCGTCTCATTTCATGGGACAGACCTTCCCACATCACTGTCAGTGGTCCTTCCCTTAAGCTACTACAGTCTGGGTATCAGCTCTTTCCTTCTGAGATACTAACGAGTACAGGTTGGTTTGGTTTGGTTTTCTTCAAACGTCAGAACCCGTCAATATTTCTTGTTGAAGGAATATTTCATTTATCCTTGAGCTGAGCCTGCAGGCCAGTGTCTAATGAACATCTGGCCCTTTCTCAAACACCATTTCCCTTCAGCTTCTCAGGAGAGGCGTCACACCATGTTGTTTGGAGCACCTTTCACTCCCAACCAAGGGAAGAGCCTCCAGACCAACGATTGCCATTACACGGGCCTCTCCAGACACACACACACATACATCTTTAAGAGTCGGCACAAGCATTCTCTGATGGAGACTGACCACAGAATATATATAACAGAATCATTAGAATAGGGGCAAGTTCTGTAAGCGAGGCCACAAGACACTTCCGTGCAGCTGGAGTGTCCCTCTGGAAGAATCCCTTCCAGACAATCTATGGGATGAGCCCCTGCTGTGTTGGTTTTGGCAACGTGTGGGTGGTCTACCGTGGCACAGCTTGGGAAGCTGCTGAAACAGATGGCTGGAAAGAAGCCATGAAGCCTCCTCCGGGTCTCCCAGGAGCACATCTCCGCTTGTGTAATGAAAGCAGTGGGTCTCTGCTACAACGTCGGCAGTTCCAGTGAAGCAGAGGAGACACCGAGATGTCAGAGGGCTCCGCGTCCATGTGGGCTGGCACTGCTTAGGGTGACATCATAGGATACCAGATTCAGCCTCTTCAAGGGTTTTCACAAGAAAATGACTCACACATCATGCTACGTCTTCGACAGACTTTACTGAAAGTTTGGTGGATCGTGGAGCCAGGTCCTGTCACTGAGTACAAACGCCTTTCCATCAGTTTGCTTTTCCTCATCCCCTCTCCCCACCCTCTCCGATCCGCCTATGCCTCCTTTCACCACTCCTGAGGGGCGGCACAGGATGGTGGCCCCTGGAGTTGGTCACCAAGTACTTCCAGGTCTCCATCTCCAAGGTGTGGTTGGGTAGGGACCATAGGACTGGGTCTGGCTGGTGGATCGTAATGGAACGTGATGTCTATTGTGTCTGAGACGGGCAATTTCATTGCCAGTGTAAGACCCTCTGGAGCTCTTTTTCCCTCTTCTACAGTGACTGGGGAAGAGGGTAGGATAGATACACGTACACCTTCACACTCTATAAATACCCCGTCACTAATCTCATAGAAAACACGAAGCGATCGTAAATTGACTAAGTTTCTCTGCCCTTTTGGACAATAGGAGCTTAACATCAATGTTGAATTATATGAAAAGAAAGGTTACATTTCTTTCAGTTGGGTCGATGTGCTGAGCCCCATACCCACCGCAGAGAGATTCTAGGACAAGCTGTCAGAGAGAATTCCATTTTCTCCATCTCATTACACATACTCCACTGATTCGTGGCTCAGGGAACAAAGACGGTACAGCCGGCAAAGATAAGTCTTTAACGTCAGAGCATTAAGAATCACTGCTTCTTCCTGGTGACAGATGAAGACAGGCTAACGTTGTACATTAGCTAAAGCACCAACTCATGCAGGGACGGTCTGTAGCTTGGTAATATCTGCTGGGAGTGTCCACTGACCAAGCACACAGAAGGCACTGGTGAACCCTTGGCCTCAGCACTTTGAACCCATTGTCTCGCTTCATCCTCAAACCTATACACTCCACATTTACTCAGGGAAACGCTGGCACCAAAGCTGACTACAATAGTTGATTTAATAGTCTATAAATCAAGGTCTTGCAATGTGAGTGACTCCAAACTAATCGTATCAGCTGTTACACTGTTTCTCCCTGACCAGGGAACACTCACGTTCAGATCAATTTGCTTGTCTCCGGTCTCCTAGAATCTCGGCCTGAAGCCCTGAGTGGTGATAACTGATGAACAGTCTAAGTTATCCAATATTATTTTAGTGGGTGAAGTGAGCAGGGGGGGCAAACAAAGAGAGGATCTTTCTGGCAGAGGTTACTCAGTGATGAGATGGCTGAATAGTTTTTACCTTGAACAGAGCCTGGGGAAATTAATTTGATAAGCATCTCATCTCTGCTGGCTCAGTGAAACTTCCCTAACTTCCCAATCGAAGGGCTCATCGGAGGGCATTGTTAAGAACACAAACTCCAGGTTCTACCCTGGGAGACTCTGGTTCGTGAGGTGTGACATGGGGCCGGGGAACAGTCATATTTATGAAATCTTCATGTAATTGTGAAGGTCGGGCCAATGAGGGGAACTCTGCCATGGGAATGCGGGCAGGTTGAGATGGGCAGCTGTGCCGTTCTTCTCTCTGACCTGGAGAGATTGATAGCACGAACCACGGAGGGCTGTTGCGATGATTCTAGGAAAGTCAGTCACTCGACGGGCATTTAGTGAGCACCTGCTGAATACCTGGCATTGAGCTGTAAGCACAGCACAGCCCTTTGTGAGGACAGGGGCGGATGGACAGTTACACATCACTCATACCCAGAGCTGAGGCTGTCACCTGAGAGGCACATGGCCCAGTGGCAGGGGGCTCAAGTGGGACCTGGGGGGCAAGGGGCACAGCAGGCTGGGGGCATGGAAGGTGTCCCTGAGAGGCAGCCTGGGATGAAGGCCAATTTTGTGTGTCAACTTGGCTGGGGCACGGGAAGCCCAGAGAACTGGTGATGTTTTATTTCTGGATGTGTTTGAGGGTGTTTGTAGCAGCGATTAGCATTAAATGGACGAAGTGAGTAAAGCAGATGCCCTCCCCGTGGGAGGTGGGCATCCTTCAATACGTTCAGGACCTGGAGAGAACAAGGCAGAGGAAGGAAGGATCTACTCCGAGCTGGATCACCTTCTGCCCTCAGCCTTCCTGGTCCTCAGGCCTTCAGACCTGGACTGCAATCTTCCCCATCAGCTCTCGGGTTCTCAAGCCTTCGAGCCACAGCCACCAGCTCTCCTGGGTCTCCAGGTTGCGGGAAGATGTCCTGGGACTTCTCAGCCTCTGTAAATCACACGAGCCAACACCTTACAAGTCCCTTTAATCCATGCACACACCCTGTGTTGGTTCGGTTGCTATGGAGACCCTAACAGCCCCTGCGCTGGGGCTGCAGAGACAGTATCAGCCTGGTTGGTGGGAAGAACGCTCCAAGCAGAGGCCTGAGTCCAAAGACACGAGGCCAGTCCAGGTGTCACCGACCAGGCTTCGTGGCCTCCTTAACCAATAGAAATTGATCAGAGGCCAGACCAGAAACTCAGGCCAGGCTTTATTGGGGCCCCTGCTGCAGCAGCAGTGGGGGAGCGAGAACAAACAACATGTTCCCTTGATCGCTCCCCGGGGGGGTGCGAGCTGGTTCCTTATATGGGGTGAGGGTAGGGGTGTGTCCAGGGGTCGGGATGGAGGCGTGACTCAGGTGGTCTGCCCGCCCCTTTGGTGGTGTTGAGTGCAGGGGGCACACGCAGGGCCCTGCTTTTGCTCATTTAGAAATGAGATACTACTACACACCTATTAGAACAGTAAAAACAAAACCAAACAAAACTAATATAATCAAGTGCTAGATTAAGGGCATTATACAAAAATGAAGTGTATTTTTACGTACTGGAAATGAACTTTTGAGAGCATATTTTTCAAAATACCATTTACTATAGAATTTAAAAGTATGTAATAGTTAGGGATACGTTTCATGAAAAGGCCTTTACCATGAAAACTACCAAACATTGCTGAAAAAAGATTAAAAGATCTAAATTAATGGAGAGATACTAACTCTATTCACGGACTGAAAGACACAGGATTGTTAAATTGTCAGTTTCCCCCCGCGTGTCCCACAGATTAAACACACTCCCAAATCAACACTCCATTGTAGGGAGATACACATTTTGTCTATCCATTCACCAGGTGATGGACATTTAGGTTATTATTTCCTTTTTTATGAATAAAACTCCCATGGACATGTGTGCGTAGTCTGTGTGTTCTCCTTGCTTCTTTCTATATGTTTTTAGTAAGATGTGTAATTCGAGCATCTTAATTTGGTCTGTGAGCCTTTCTGATTCGTGGCCTCTAGCAGAGCTTGTTGGGCAGGCGTATTTGGAGGCTCTCTCTGCATCGAGGTAATCTCCCAGAAGACAGTTCTCTCGTGTGGCCACCCAGGATGCTGCCTTCCAGGTCATGCTTGGCGATGGGAAAATATGGCCAGTTCATGGGTTGTGACTAAATGGGAACAATAATGCCTGAAGGACGGTGCAATTCATAAAGCCTTCACAAGGAACCACAGAAGAGCAGGATTAGAAAGAAAGCTTCCACTACTTAACAGACTTTAGTCCAGCTCCTCTGACCCCCGGCTGGCGAGACCAAGCTCTCCAGACCCTCACAAGACTTGGCAAATGCTAAGCGCAGGTTTGCCTCCCTTTATGCCATCGGGAGGCTCCTGCAAGGCCTGTGTGCCTGGATAGCAAATGCACATCTGCACAGCTGGGTGGCTACGAAATGCTGCATTTCCTATGGATAAAATTCCTGAGCAGAACTTAGCAAGTGGGGAAATCTGACGGGTCACGTGACCATGCCTGAACCAACCAGGAAAGGGGGGGGCGGCCTGCACTGATTGGCCCAGCGTGGTCATGTGACCCCACTGGAGGGCATTTGGATGCAGAGTCAGGCAGGGATGGATTCCCAGTGAAAATATGGGGGTCGTTTCCAGAATCTGGGGAGGGATCTCAGGCAGGAAAAAGAAATACTATGGGGCTTCCCTGATGGCACAGTGGTTGAGAATCCGCCTGCCAATGCAGGGGACACGGGTTCGAGCCCTGGTCTGGGAAGATCCCACGTGCCGCGGAGCAACTGGGCCCGTGAGCCACAACTACTGAGCCTGCGCGTCTGGAGCCTGTGCTCCGCAACAAGAGAGGCCACGACAGTGAGAGGCCCGCGCACCGCGATGAAGAGTGGCCCCCACTTGCCACAACTAGAGAAAGCCCTCGCACAGAAACGAAGACCCAACACAGCCAAAAATAAATAAATTAAAAAAAAAGAAAAGAGTGGGGTAAAAGATATAACAATTGAATGCAATGGGCAAATCTTGATTGGGTTTTGGTTTGGAAAAATAAAAAGCTTAAAAAAAAAAAAAAAAGAAATACTATAGTATCTGTGCAGGATATTTGTAAACATTTCTGAATTTTCAGAAGCATGTGGCAATTTGAACATAATTTCTGGGAGTATCGATTAGAAACTAAACCACAGTACAGTTTCTTTCCTTCAAGTAGCAAATATTTTTCATAAATTTATCCTGTAAAGCATTTCCTTCAGAAGAAAACCGCATAAGCATGGAATGACATAAAGATATTTTCTGTGGAGACACAGAAAAATGAGTGCATGGCACGCACGCACACACACACACGAGTTTGAACAAAGATCTATTTGAGCAAAGATGCCCGGACATGCTTTATTCAGGGGGTCATTGCGATCTGATGCCTCACTCTCCATCAGATGGTGAGTGTATCTTTCTTTCCTCCACCCCTGTTTCTGAAATGCCTACTGTGATTAAGGATGAGTAAGAGATTTTCCCAAAGCCGCTTGCATGGATGCACCTTTCAGAATGTTAAATACCCCACTTCTGATATATGCCCTTGGACTGAGTTTTTAAAGATCCCTGACATTTACTGACAGACAGTAATTAGTCGGTAGAAGCTGGCTTCTGCCAAGTGCCTGCTTTATCTCTGAGTCGTCTTCTCTATCAGCCTCTCCCTCCACGTCATCTTTTACAGGAAGGCAAGCTCTCCTGTTCTCAGTTCCATGCTGTGCTCATCCATGGCCCACTCTGAGGATGGCTCTCTGCGTATTGTCTTCCTGGATGGATCTCGAGAATATCAACATGGGAGAAGGAGGGTCAGGTCGCTGGCACTAAGGAGTGTGTTACCAGAGAATCCAAGCCCTGTATTCAGAACTCCTGAGAATCCGGGTGTCAGGAAATGTGGTTCTCTCGGGTACCCTAGGCAAAGGGCGATCGCTTAATTTAGTGTCCAAACTAGGATAGATCTGAGAGGGAAACGGTTCACTTTCAACAGATAAGCTGTGAGAGTAGACCTACCGGATTACCCAGATGAACCGGTGGTGTAGACACCCACCTCAGTGGTGGATCCCCAGGTCCACATTTCAGCTCTTCTATCTGCTCACGCTGCAACGTCTCTCTTAACCTTGAGAGACATTTTCACGCTTTAATCGGTTCAAAGGCCATCTCTTCATATTCTGTCCAGTTCCAACAATTTCTTCCTCTTCGTGGCCCTAAACATTTTCCTTTGTGTTCATAAGCCACTTTTGGTGGCAAATGTGAGAAACTCACTTAGGCTGAGATCGAGTATTTTATCAATACTTCAATTCTCAGGCTAAGGGCACAAAGCACCAAAATGGGTCAGCCCTACAAGGGGTCCCTGAAGGCCTCACGACTGTCAAAAGCCTTGAGTGTTTCACATATATTTGTCCTCTTTTCTTCTAAAGGTTTTATGGTTTTACATTTCTTGTCTCATATGTATTTCATGAATGTTGGTACCTCATGTACATTCAGTGGATCACAAGCATTTAGCCCTTAACACACCTCATGAATATTTAGTCTACACTTGGTCCTTCCATCCTATTCTGCATTGGCAGACAATGCTCTACATACTTTATCTACGTACAATACCTCCCATATTTAATTGCCTAGATCTGCTTTATTTGTTTCTTTTTCTTATTTTCCCTAGCAGGATTGAATATTCTCAAATAATACAGCAAACACACAAGGCAAGCATCAAGTTATCACTCCAGCTTCTCAATCAGAGGGTAGCATTTCAGGTGTCTTTCGGATGACTATTCATTACATCCAGAAGAGATGGAACATTCCACCCCTTCTGTTGAAGAAGCCCCAAAAGACCCCTCTTCCCTCTGTGTTGGTTCTCTTTGAAACTGGAGTTTGACCAGTGGCCTGAGGCAATGAATGTCCTTCCAAACGATCCCTATAAAATGTGAGCTCTTCCTTCAAGGAAAAGCTTGGGTCTGTTTCCCCATCAGCAGGGAGAAAGGACTGATTTCAGCCATTTAAGCACTAATAGAGCTTGGACACCCCAAAGCAGGGATGGTTTCCACCCATGAGGAAGCAGTGGCCTCAAGAGCTCTCCCAGGCTGACTGGAAAATCAGACACCAACACAATAGAAGAGTCTGCAGTGACTGCTTCAAAACCCTGCATTTGATTTCAAACAACAGAAAATCAGGCTAAAAGAGGCTTACACAGTAGGCTTAAATAAGAGACTTAGATAAACAGGTTAGTTCCAGGGTTAGTCTGGATGAACTAAGAATGAAATTAGAACACTCCCTAACACCATACACAAAAATAAACTCAAAATGGATTAGACACCTAAATGTAAGACTGAACACTATAAAACTCTTAGAGGAAAGCATAGGAAGAACACTCTTTGACATAAATCACAGCAAGATCTTTTTTGATCCACCTCCTAGAATAATGGAAATAAAAACAAAACTAACCTAATGAAACTTAAAAGCTTTTGCAAAGCAAAGGAAACTACAAATAAGATGAAAAGACAACCCTCAGAATGGGAGAAAATATTTGCAAACGAATCAACAGACAAAGGATTAATCTCTAAAATATATAAACAGCTCATTCAGCTCAATATTAAAAAAACAAACAACCCGATCCAAAAATGGGCAGAAGACCTAAATAGACATTTCTCCAAAGAAGACATACAGATGGCCAAGAAGCACATGAAAAGCTGCTCAATATCACTAATTATTAGAGAAATGCAAATCAAAACTACAATGAGGTATCACCTCACACCAGTTAGAATGGGCATCATCAGAAAATCTACAAACAACAAATGCTGGAGAGGGTGTGGAGAAAAGGGAGCCCTCTTGCACTGTTGGTGGGAATGTAAATTGATACAGCCACTATGGAGAATAGTATGGAGGTTCCTTAAAAAACTAAAAATAGAACTACCATACGACCCAGCAATCCCACTACTGGGCATATACCCAGAGAAAACCATAATTCAAAAAGACACATGCACCCCAATGTTCACTGCAGCTCTATTTACAATAGCCAGGTCATGGAAGCAACCTAAATGCCCATCGACAGATGAATGGATAAAGAAGATATGGTACATATATACAATGGAATATTACTCAGCCATAAAAAGGAATGAAATTGGGTCATTTGTAGACACGCGGATGGATCTAGAGACTGTCATACAGAGTGAAGTAAGTCAGAAAGAGAAAAATTAATATCGTATGTTCATGCATGTTTGTGGAACCTAGAAGAATGGTACAGATGAACCAGTTTGCAGGGCAGAAATAGAGACACAGATGTAGAGAACAAACATATGGACACCAAGGGGGGAAAGTGGCGGGGGAGGTGGTGGTGATGTGATGAACTGGGAGATTGGGATTGACATATACACACTAATATGTATAAAATAGATAAGTAATAAGAAGCTGCTGTATAAAAAAAATAAATTAAATTAAAAAAATAAAAATGAACAATTCAGTGGCATTTAGTATTGCCACAAAGTTGTGCCACCACCACTTTGATCTAGTTCTATTTTCATCACCCCAAAATAAAACCCCGCACCAAGTCCAGAGTTACTCCCCCCAGACCCTGGCAACCAGACCCTGGCAACCATCAGTTGGCTTTATGTCTAGATACTGTAGAGAACATGTTCTCCAACCACTATGAAATCAAATTAGAAATCAATATAACAGAAAGATAACAGGAAAATCTCCAAACACTTGAAAAGAAAACAACACACTTCTAACTAATCCACGGATCAAAGAAGATGTCTCATGTCTTAATCAAAAAGTGCGTTGGACTAAATAAAAATGAAGATACAGCATATCGAAATTTGGGGGACACAACTAAAGCAGTGCTGCGAGAGAAATGTATAGCATTAATTGGAAAGATTGGAAAAGAGGGAAAGTCTCAAATCAACAATCTAAGCTCCCACCTCAAGAAGCTAGAAAGGGAAAATCAAAATAAACCCAAGGCACTCAGATGGAAAGAACAGAAAGAAACAATAAAGAGCAGAAATCAATAAAATTGAAAAGAGAAAAATAGCAGAAAAATTAAAGAAACAAAGAGCTGGTTCTCTGAAAAAATTAATCAAATTAACAAAGAAAAAATGAGAAAAAAGGGAAAAATGGGAAAATCACTAATATCAGGAATGAAACAGGGGACATCACTACACACCCTGCAGAAATCAGAAGGGTGATAAGGGAATACTACAAACTACTCTGTACACATATATTTGACAACTCAGACAAAGTGGACAAATTCTCAAAAACACAGATGATCACATTTGTTATAATTGATGAACCTACATTAACACATCACTGTCACCCAAAGTCTGTAGTTTACCTTAGGGTTCAGTCTTGGGGTTGTACATTCTATGGGTTTGGAAAAATGTATAATGATATGTATTCATCATTAATATCATACACAGTATTTTCACTGCCCTAAAAATCCTCTGGTATCTGCCTATTCATCACTCCCTTCCCCAGCTCCTGGCCACCACTGATCTTTTCACTGTCTCCGTAGCTTTGCTTTTCCAGAATGTCATATAGTGGGAGTCATACAGTGTGTAGCCTTTCCAGATGGCTTCTTTCACTTAGTAACATGCACTTAAGGTTCCTCCACATCTTTCATGGCTTAATAGCTCACTTCTTTATAGCCCTGAATAATATTTCATTGTCTGGACATGCCACAATTTGTTTATCCATTAATATTGAAGGACATCTTGGTTGCCTCCAAGTTTTGGCAATGATGTATTCGTAATTGCCGCTATAAACATCCATGTGCAAGTGTTTTTGTGAATACAAGTTTTCAACTCTTTTGGGTAAATACCAAGGAGCAAGATGGCTGGATCATATGGTAACAGTATGTTTAGTTTTGTAAGAAACTTCCAAACTGTCTTGCAAAATGGCTGGACCGTTCTGCATTCCCATCCACATCTTCACCAGAATTTGGTGTTATCAGTGTTCTGGATTTTGGACAGTTTAATAGGTGTGTAGTGAGACCATCTATTTTTAACTGTGTGCCTTCTCTGAGTCACCCACTATTTTAGGCGCTAGGGATGCAGAGGTCCACAAGGCAGGTAAGGCACCATCCTTCCTGGGGCTTCCACCTGAGAGAAGAGCTCCTGGTCACCTGAAACCCTCTATTTATGGCTACCCAGATAATCAGATGATTAGAGGTGGACTTTAGGTATTTACATTTTAGATGTAAATTTCTTCCATTGTAGATTTAAATTTCTTAGTGGTACAACCCATAACTCAAAGAGGAATGGAAGTTCTAGGAAGTTCTTGAATCTAGGATGCCTGCTAGCTTCAGTTGGGATTCATTCATTGTTTGTTTGTTTGTTTTAATTGAAGTATAGTTGATTTACAACGTTGTGTTAATTTCTGCTATACAGCATAGTGATTCATCTATATATATACATTCTTTTTCATATTCTTTGCCATTATGGTTTATCACAGGATATTGAATATAGTTCCCTGTGCTATACAGTAGGACCTTGTTGTTTATCCATCCTATATATAATAGTTTGCCACTGCTAACCCCAAACTCCCAATCCTTCCCTCTGCCACACCCCCTCCACCTTGGCATCCACCAGTCTATTCTCTACATCTGAGTCTGTTTCCATTTCGTAGATATGTTCATTTGTGCCATATTTTAGATTCCACATAGAAGCGATATCATATGGTATTTGTCTTTCTCTTTCTGACTTACTTCACTTAGTATGATAATCTCTAAGTCCATTCATGTTGCTGTCATGCACCGTTTTTTGTTCGTTTGTTTGTTTTTCATCTGCTTACTGCTTACTACCAATAGTCAGAGAAATATCTGTTTTTACTGCATGCATGAATATGACTGAGATTTTTAAAATGTTTGTCCTGTATGTTTTTATTTTTTATTTTTTACTGAAATACTGAGTTGCCTACATACGGTATGTCAGCCTGAGTGAGAATACAAATTTACGGGGATGTTTGTTGTGATTCCTGTTGCTTGGTTTGCTTTGTCAGCAAGTAAAGAAACTCTTCCTCATTTCATTTATTTCCTGTTGTGACTTGCTGTTTAGTCCCCAGTATCCTCTGCATTACAGAACTGTCACTTGTTCCCACAATAAAATGTGTAAGGCACGAGACACCATCCACCACACTCCTTGTGATATTTCTTCTCCATGTGCCAGTATTTGCTGTTGCTAATATATTTCTGTTAGCTATGTGATTTTATAATTTATTTCCAGGGCTGAAGAACTGTTTTCTAGAACTGTTTCCTATCACATTCCAATATAGAGTATGTCGGTTTTACATAAACACAAATCTAGATTTTTTTCCTTACAAAATCACTTTAAAGTCACTCCGAATGTCTAAGTGATTGAAACTGCTTCGATTTTTTATTTCCAAAAGGAAAAAAAAAATCTCCCTGTGAAAAAGAATGAGTGTCCTACTCTGGCATGTCTTATAAGTGAGCAGATAAGTACTTCAGGCTTGGTTTGCGGGAAACTCTGAAAGAGAGAAATCCAAGTAGCATTTCTGAGCACAGCATTCTGCATGGAATATTTTATTTAATCCTCAGACCTTCCTGAGGGAGGTATGCAGGGAAGACCTCCCCGAGCAGGCCTGAGGCTGCCGTCCTTAGAAAGGTCTGCTTGCAAGGTTGGCCTTGAACTGGCAACTGGGAGCTAGCCTGGTAAACACGTGCCCACACTGATATAAAACATCCCCTAAATGATAAGGTGGTTCACTGCCCCTAGAATTTACAGTGTGTTCCGTTATCCTGACACCTGCTTTCCTTTAGGAAGCCTGGAATCTGGGTCTGTGCCCCAATAAACACCCTGGGTGCTGAGTCTCTACTGGGCGTCCCTGGTGGCGGCGTGACCCGCCTCAGGTCACAACTCATTGCGTGGGAATTAAGTGCATCCTATGTGACTGCCTTGGGAGAAGGTTCTGGAAGCCTGCACCGGGTCCCTCCAGACTTCACACCGTTCACCTTTTCTCTTTGCTGATTGTGTTCTGTGTCCTTTTGCTGTAATACATCAAATCCGTGAATATGACCATATGCTGAGTCCTGTAAGTCCTCCTGGTGAATCACAGAACGTGAAGGTGGTCTCAGGGACCCCTAGCACAGATGTGTATCATCATCACGGCCGTTGATACAGCTGAGGAAGCAGAGCCCAAGGCCACACAGCTGGGAGGCGGCAGAGCTGGAGAAGCCACCTTCAAAATCTCAGGAAGCCTCCTCGTTCCTCAAACTGAAGGTCTGTCTGCTGAAGAACCCAGACTCCAAAACCTGGAAATGGCTCAGTTCAACTTATGACTTTGATTAGTTCTGCCAGCCTGGGGCTGGAAGCCCATCTTCAGGGGGAATTTGTGGAGACAACAAATGTCAGGATCTAGAAAAGCACGAGAATATGGACTCTAGATTCTAGAAATCAGCAGGCCCTACAAACAGCCGGGCAAGTTGTATACTGATATAACCACCCCTTCTAAAGGGTCAACATTCACAGCCAATTCCATTGATCTGTACACTCCTGTGTCCCGAAGTCCAAGATACACATCATCACACTCGAACAGTCCTTTAATTAGGAAACATTTTTAAAAATGGCATCCGCCCACGGTAACTGCCAGCATTCTTGATCAGTGGTGTATAAAATCTTGATTAGTCTCCCAGTAGAAGACATCTTAGACTTGATAAAACAGGATGTTTCTTAGGAGAATTTTTTTCTCCCCAATAGCTGTTTCTTGTTCTAACAAACTCCGTGCATTAAAACATTTTCGGACAGATGGCAGTAAAAGTGTTACCAGGAAGAGCTGGCGTTTTAAAAAAATTTTCATTTAAGTCCCCGTATGAGCCAGTGGTGGTACCAGAACTCAGATGAACATAAAAAGGGCTTACTTCCTATGTAGAAGCAGTTAATGTCAGTAATTCAAGCTAAAGAGGTGTGTCTCCCCTTTCCAAGTTGCTACACAGTTTGACTAACTTTACAATTTTTAAAGAATAATTTGCATATTTAACAGTGTCTCACCAGAGCAGATAAAAGATCGAATGCTTTTTTTTTTTTTTGTACCTTGATGCATTCACATTCACACTTCAGTGTTTCTTCATCGCTTTCTTGAATCCACCAGCACACAACTCTCTTGCATTAGTTTTGTTATGGACGCGGCATTTCCATTTCACGTCTCATTGGGTTTTGTCATCCGAACCAGCATGGGTTCTGGAACACAGACTGGGGACCCCAGGGGCTCGTCCACCAGTCCCATCTCTCAGCAGCTGATGTCGTGGTGTGGGTGGTCTGAGCAATGGCTGCTCTGCTTTGTGACCTGCCCTCCAAGCCCCGGTCACTGGGCCCGCACGTGGCTCCACAGGAAGCAGCCACGTGGCTTCAAAGGGAGTCCGTGCATAGAGAACAGACTTGTGGTTGCCAAGGGGGAGGGGCGTGAGGGAGGGACGGACTGGGAGTTTGAGATGAGTAGATGCAAACTATTATACATGGAACAGATAAACAACAAGGTCCCACTGTAGAGCACGGGGAACTCTATTCGATATCCTGCGATAAACCATCACGGAAAAGAATATTAAAAAAAAAATACGTATGACTGAATCACTTTGCGGTCCAGTAGAAATTAACACAACAGTGTAAATCAACTAGACTTTAATTTCAGAAAAGGAAAAAAAACAAAACAGAGAAAGCGAGTCTGTGACCCACACTGCTAGCCCTCAGCATTGCGAACGCCCATCCTAGATACTGTTGATGCAAAGTGGCAGGACAGAGAACTCTTAATTACAAAATGACTTCAGCGTCCCAGCTTCCAACTTCATGAGTCTTGTGAGCTCCCTAGCCTTTCAAATCTTTAACCAAAAAAGTACGATGTCAACATATTTACAAACCACCTGGCTCATGTTTCATTTTAATTAATCTGTAAAAATTCATGTCAGTTTCCCATAACGAAGGATGAGAAGAACAGTGGAAAACGATCACTTTGGGTTTCAAATTCCACACCGCCTTCTCAGCAAGAGCCAACACTCAAAATCATTTCATTTCATAAGTGTGTGTTTGTGTGTGTTTCTCCTTTCTTTTCTTTTCTTTTTTTTTGGTCTTACGATCTCTGCCAGGTGTGAACTCTGCCTCCCCACTGGCCTTGTCTCTATCTCTCTGCTTCTTCTAGGGACATCAGTCAGATTTAGGGTCCATCCGAACCCATGATAACCTCATCTTAATTTAATTGCATCTGCAAAGACCCTATTTCCAAATAAGCTCTCATTCTGAGGGTCCAGGTGGATGTACATTTTTGGAGGACTTTGTATAACACAGCGCAAGGAGTGAGGCCTGGAAACAGACAGGTCTGTTTTCTTCGCAAGTGACTTGGCGAGATGATAGACTCCCTGCACCTTGGCCAGCGCTGGAAACCAGAACACGGGTGGGGAATGAGGATGTGCAGGTGACAGCTATGATCTGCCCTCTTGATGGTAATTTTCTTCGCAACACCCCTGGATTGCATTTGAGGTTCCAGACCTTCCCATGTCACTCCACGTGTTCGGGTGGAATGGTCCCCCTGTGAGCCCTGAGACCCAGGTGGGAGCATCACATTTCCCAGCCACAGTCAGTGGCAGATCTGGCAATTTTGACTTGCAGTCTTGACTCCGAGATATATATATATATATATATATATATATATATATATATATATATATATATATATAAAAATATACACACACACACGTGTGCACACACACGTTTGGTAAATCTTGTTCATCAGAGCTACAGCCATTCCAGCTACCCTTGCCATGCTTGGTGGTCCCCAAATGGACACTCATTTCCTTCAGTCCTTTAATCCCAGTGATTAAGGGAAAAAAAAATTTTTCCATAGAATGGAGTGGAGGGGGCGTCTTGAAATTCCAAATAGAGATCTGAGAGCTCAAATCTTAACATTAGGCCATTGGGGGTCTTTCTGATCATGCCTGAGAATTATCATAAAGTACACATTTAGCTCTACTTAATGAGGTGCTAGAATTATTTACGTATGAATTGGGATCATAGAATGTTCACAGCGGAAGCAATCTTGGTGATCATCTCGTGTAATCGCTTTATTATAAAGATAGGGAAACAGAGGCCCACGTGGCAAGTGATTGGCCCAGAGGTCACCTTCTGAATCACCCCATGATGCTGCCTCATCCTGGCTGTTCCTGGCTCCTTGGAATGTGGACAAAATGCCAGGGAAAAGGATGTGCATCTTAATGGTCCCTCCCAATCGAAATACGTGGACTTAACAAAAGTTGGATTTCTTGCTCACTGGCCTGTGGGACTGAAATGCTTTTCTGCTCCAAGTGCAAATCCCTGGGTAAGCCCAGGAGAGAAGCAGCTGAGTCCTTCCCCCGGAGCTGCCTCCTCTGCCCCAGGGTCCTCTCCCCCTCTTCGCCTTCCTCTCTGTTCCTTTTTCCTCCATCTCACAGTTTCCATTGTTCAGTGGCCATTAGGGGCTGTCTCTTTCCAAGTCAATTAATCCTCACGGCAAGCTTATGAGATCAGAATTACAGTCACCCCCATTTTACAGAAGGGAAAACTGAGGTTCAGAGATATAAAGGAACCTAAGGCCAAGATGGCACCCAAACCCCAAGTGGTCTTGGCCAGAGTCCTACCTCAAGCTCTCACTGTCCCCCTGTTTCCCTCCTCCGCCTCCCTTCTTTTCATTCTTTTCCTTCCCTCTGGATGAGTATGTATATCCTTATTTTTTAATAAAGGAAGATGAGGCTTGGTTAGGGGAAGAAAAGATGAGAAGGAAGAGGGAGTTAAAAATCACTTCTCCTTGTTAGCTGATTACAAGATTCTTCCGGCGGCCCTGCAGCTGGGGTTCCCTATAAAGGCAGCTTCCAAACTGCACCATGGCAAGAACGTTTTCACAATCATCATGCAAAATCTAGTTATTCTTGCCTGTTCATGTAGACACAATCCGTCCCCTACATATCTGCATAATTAAAGGGACAGCAGCGGAAAGAAGCCACGCTCAGCAGAAGCAAATCTTGTAGACGCCAGGGGTCCTAACAACCGTCCCCAGCACGCTTCTGAGGAGGTGTCTGATCCTCGACCTAGAAAAGGAGCGGGTGTGGGCTGCTGATGGAGGTGAATCTTGACCTTGGAGCTGCACGCAACACCTGTCGGTTTCACCTGCCCGCCATTTTCGTTCAGGGACCTGCCTCATCCCCATCCCCACCCCCGAACCATGGTCAGTCCCAGAGGGCTGGGAGGCTAAGGCTGCCCGTGTTTCCAGGTACCGATATGACCTCACCCCCAGCTGCAGAGATGGGTTCCCTAAGGACCATTGCCCAAACCCAGCCCACGCGCACATCCTTGGGAGTTCCAGTCTCATTACAGAAAGCCCCCGACATACGAACGAGTTCCATTCCGAGAGCGCGTTCCTAAGTCCAATTTGTTCGTTAAGTGCAACAAAGTTAGCCTAGGTGCCCAACTAACACAATCAGCTACATAGTACTGTACTGTAATAGGTTTATAATACTTTTCACACAAATGATACATAAAAAACAAACACAAAAAATAAAGAAAACATTTTAAATCTCACAGTACAGGACCTTGAAAAGCACAGTAGTACAGTACAACAGCTGGTATCTAGGGGCTGGCATCGAGGGAACCGGCAAGAAATAAACATGCTGTACTGCTGTACTCTACACAGTCCTGTACAGTAAAGGACACAAAAGCACAGCCACTTGTAGAGGATGCACGCACGGGACCATGTACGCCAGACACGTGAACTAACTTATGTGACTGGACATGCGAACGCACGTTCGCATCTTTGGAAGTTCACAACTTGAAGGTTCGTATGTAGGGGACTTACTGTACTGGGAAAGCTATTCTCTTCCATCACAGGGCTTGTGGGCTGCTGGGTTGGGAACGTGTAGGTGTGGTTTCCATCCAGCCATCGAGAGTTTGCCTATGCACTCCCCGGTGCTTAAGTATGTGTGGTCGGGGAGGGGGGCATCTTTCAGGGAATCTGTTTTCTCCAAGGTGGTGGCACCTTCCTAAATGTCTGTTTATCTACTCAGCGTGGGCTGTTGGGAGCAAAAACGCCCTGGGGAATAGTTTACACCACAGAGTCCCCATGTAGGATCAGGCCACACACAGCCAGGGGAGGGGGCTCAGAAGCAGGAAAAACGCCCCGATGGGGTCTGTGGGGGGCAGGTCCAGTGCCAGCCACACTCACTGTGGGCCACTCTCCCTGGTATTTTCTGTTTTATTTGGTCTTATTTCATGTTTTCAATGCTGACGGCTGCACACTAAATCAGCGGTAGGACCTTTCAGTGGGTCACAAGCATGGTTTAAAAATGCTGGACCAGCTCCTGTCTCAACACAGGCCCCAAACACCCAGCAGTCCCGGACAGATGGGCCAAGACAATGCAATCACAGTTGCAAAATAATCCTGTGTCTAAGAAAGTGGATACAGTTCTTTCCTCCCTTTTTTTTTTTCTTTTTCCCTTCAAGCGTTAAAAGGAGAGAAAGAAATCTTTTCTAATCTGGTTGCACGGCTCAGGGCTCTTCTGGAGGGAGAGAATGATTCCAGCACTTGTGATAATGAACTCCTTTTCCACTTACGTTCACACCTGGCTGGAGTCCTTACCCTGCCTAAGCTACACACACTGGATCCCTCTGACAGGATGCTTTGGGCTGAATTTCTCAGTCTCTCTCACAAGCAGGCAGGGAATCATTGGAGGTTTTGAAAACGAACAACCAAATTTGAGTGCGTCCATTTGGAAAATAAAAGGAAAAAAATTCTGCCAAACTGTTAACCGTTTCAAATGGACAGCCGTGGACATCGGCCTATTTGAAATCCTTCTAGAAATTTCAGGAAGTGGCATGGCCTCTTTCCCCTCACTGATGAAATCGTCTTTTGAATCCTGGCTCCATCAGCTGTAGCTGTCCCTGGAGAGGCCACTTCCAAGGACAAGACACTGGGACCACCCTCTAAATACCCTCTGTGGAAAGGCAGCTCTCCCGGAGAGCCAACTAGTTTTGTAGGTTGACAAACAGCTTTACATTAAATAACATTTATTTTCTTTTGTGGGGGGATTATAAAAGAAATATATGTCACTAGGGAGAATTTGAAAGGGAGAGTAAAAAGAAAAAAAATTGCCTGTGGTCCTATCACTTGGAACATTTTAATATTATTTAATATTATTTCCTTTCTGATTCTTTCCCTATGCTTATTTTTATATATACTTCTATGTCATATTATTATATTTATAGGTATTCAAGTTGTACACACAATAAGAATGTGTTTGACCACAAGTAACAGAATTATCCACTCATGATGGCTTAGAACAAAGATACGTGTGTTTACGGGGGAGGCCAGGGCTGGGGCAGACCCGGGTCTGTATGGGGACCCTCTCCTTCCTTCCCTATGACCCATCAGTATATTGGTTTCTTCCTCATTCACAGTTCATTCATTCTTACTTTCTGTAAGAATGGCTGTCTTTATGGTTTTCTTTAAACAAAATTTCACAAAATTTTAACAGAAAGTAGGGGTCGGGGGAGGGATGGAGTGGGAGGCTGGGGTCAGCAGATGTAAGCTCTTCTATATAGAATGGATAAACAACAAGGTCCTACTGTAGAGCACAGGGAACTATATTCAATATCCTGTGACAAACCATCATGGAAAAGAATATTTTAAAATGTATATATATGTATTACTGAATCACTTTGCTGTACAGCAGTAATTAACACAACACTGTAAATCAACTATACTTCAATTTAAAAAAAAGAAGAAAAGAAGAAAAAAGAAAGAAAGTAGATTTGCACTAAATACACATTGAACTCGCACTTATTTGACTATATCCTCTCTGCTAAGAGGGGGAGAGGGAGAGAAATGACAATTTCGAGAATGAGAGTGACTCTGTCCTCTCCTCTGTCCTGGGATAAGGGCAGGAACTGTGACTGTCCCGTCCCTTCAGATGGTCTGACCTCCAGGGAGCCTTTCCTAAATTAGCATCCCACCCCCTTGACCAATGTATTCTGTACCTGGGGCAGGGGGGCAACTGAAAAGATCTTTCAAATCCTATACACTAGGGGTTGGAAAAATATTTCCAAGAGCCAGATAGTAGGTTTAGCCCTGCACGAAACACAGTCTCTGTCACAACTATTCTACTCTGCCTTTGTGGCAGGAAAGGAGCCAGGGACGAGATGTCAATGTATGGACACGGCTATGTTCTAATAAAACTTTATTGACAAAAAACAGGCAGAAGCCCGGGTTTGGCCCGCGGCTGTAGTTGGCCAACCCCTGCTCTACAAAATTTATGAATTTTGCCTCAACAAGGAGGCTGCTTAACCCTCTCGACTCCCGTTTCGACAGGGGGTATGTTAGCATCCTTCTTAGCCCATCCACCAAGAGGGCTGGAAGGTAACCTCTACCTTTGTCTCTGCCCCTCCCTGAATCCTGCCCATGGAGAAGAAGTGAGTTGTCTGACAGGGGAGGCTGGGCATTGGATGGAGGCGGTAGGAGCCCAGCCCTGCCCCACTCCCTTCAGAGCCCCCCAACCTCTCCTCCGATCTCCTGTTACCTGAATCTGGCCACAGGTCCTGTCCTCCAAGCTCGCTTTTCCAGTAGTAGCGCTGATGGATTTTTCTCCATCTGTTTGGCTCCTGCATCTATCTCTCAACTGATGCTGACCTGGGGAGGTGCATGGTGTCTTCATTTTCCCCGCAGGTCCTCCCAGCTCTGTGCCCAGGGACGCTGTGCCCCCTGCATCCAGCTGGCATTGGCCAATGGGCGGTGAAGTGGCAGATGGGAACAGAGCCAGCAGGTTCCCTGGCTCCCTCCCTGCGAGGTCTTCCAGGCTGGGCTGCGTCGTCCACCACACCTCCTGTCTAATGGCCGTATCTGTGTGGCCAGGACAAAAAAAGACACGATCGATCATTTCTGCATCCCTAACCCCCACCCTGCCTTCAGATTCTGGGCTGGGTTGAATGCTGCCCCCCTCAAAATATGTCCACCTAGGACCTCAGAACGTGACCTTATTTGGAAATAGGGCCTTTGCAGATGTAATTAAGGTAAGGCTGGAAATGCAATCGTACTGGATAAGGGTGGCCTTAAATCCAGTGAGAATATCCCTGTAAGAGACAGAAAAGGACGCCCAGAGACACCCAAGGGAAAACGCCACATGAAGACAGAGGCAGAGATTGGAGTGATGTACCTAAAACCAAGGAATGCTTGGGGTCCCCAGAAGCTGGAAGAGGCAGGAAGTATCCCCCCCTAGAGCCTCTGGAGGGAGCACGGCCCTGCAGACACCTTGACCTTGGACTTCTGGCCTCCAGAACCGTGAGAGAATAAATTTCTGTGTTTTAAGCCACCCGGTTTGTGGTAATTTATTGCAGCAGCCTCAGGACACTGCTACAGAACCTAACTGACAAATAGCATACACCGTCTCTTTGTACAGTGTCTGTACTTTCCACTAAACATACCAAAATCTTGTTCTCTGTGGCTGACAGTGATGAAGAGAACGCCGTTTCTTCAGGGAAATTTCTGTGATGAGCTCCCAAGAAAGGCTTCTTTCCCAGTATCAGCACCTCTGCAGGGAGTCCGGGCTGACACATCTGCTGCAAGACCCCGGTCACTCTCCGCTTCTGTCTTCCCCTGCTTCCAAAGTGTGTCTGTTTTTCACGTATGACAACATCTCAGGCAGCCTCCTTTCCTTCCAGAGTCCAAACCAACACATCTTCCAAGTCTGATTTCAGGACATTTGTCATTCACGTTTTAATTGCAGGAAAGAGCAGCGCTTCTTAAGAATCCACAGGTTTTGTCCACTCTCATGCCAAGGATTTTCAGAATTTTATACCCTTCCGTGTGAGCAGGAATATGCAAATGGAAAAAGTAACTTGCTGACAAGTTTTGTATGACTATTTTTAGGCAGCGCTTTCCTTGGGGTTCTGTTTGTTTCTTTGGGACAAAGATCACAAAGATGGAGCCAGAAAACAACGCACAGGCCCACAGTGTTACAGAATCCAAGTTCGCTCCGCTCACCGCAAAACAGGCCAATAAGTCGGAGACGAGGTGCTAAGGCAGGGAAGACGACTTTATTTGGAAAACTGGCAGACCGAGAAGATGGCAGACTAAAGTCTCAAAATAACCATCTTCTTGGGGCTTGGATGCCAGTTTCTTTTATAGCACAGAGATGGAGGGGAGATGAGGAAGTACAGTACAAAGGCCATAAGTTTTGCGAATATCCCCTGGAATGGCCAGCCTTGGGGAGGGGACGTGTTCATTTCTTCTTTCTTGCAGCCATCCCCAGGTGGACAGGGTCCGGATGCTTCCCTGAACAAAGGCACTTTGGTTTAATATTCAGGCAGAGGGGCAGGGTTCCCCGAGGCAGGCCATTCTGTATAGACAATATCCTTTTAGTGAACAGAAGCAACAGGAAGCAAAGGTTAAAGTGAAAGAAACAGATCCAACATGGAGTCAGATTTGGCTCTTCCCTGTTACAACAGGTTTTTAAAAAAACCTTGTTTCATCTTTTAAAGACATTAAATTAGTGGCCAACACTCACGCATTAGGACATTTTACATATAACTCAGCTACCCTGGGCCCTCACTTGTGCCTGGCAACAGCTGACCGGGGTTGAATACTGCCTGTCCTCTAACCCAGACGGTGCTCGTCAAGTTGCCACTGTCCCCCTCTCCCTCCTGCCTGACACCTGCTCTCTTTGACTCGACCCAGTGGGTGTCTCTAGACCTGAGGTCACAGTCTCTGATACAGGGACTGTTTTATTCACATCTTCTTCAACAAATATTTCTTGAAATGTGTAAGTTGGGCCAAACACTGTATTAAGTGCTGGGGATGCAACAGTGAACAAGACAGACATGGTCCCTGCCTTCAAGGGGTCTACGTTCAAGTAGATAACCCAGGTCCTAGTATTATGTGACAAGAGGACAAACTTTAACATTTGCAGTGCCATCTCAAAGATTTAGGACTTGGCATATAGGGTTTGCTGTATGTTAATTTTCATTTCTTGGAGGCAAGGTATACAGTTGCAGTCAAGCTGGAAAGTTTCTTGCCCAGTTTTGGTTATATTTGAGGTTCTTATTCTCAGGAATATTCCAAAGCCTGTCTGAATTTCCAGCATCCTTCTGTACCTTCTGGCCTCCCGGCAATACCCGATCTGATCGCCCAGGATTACAGCTATCCTAAAAAAGGGCATACGTTTTGAATTTGTTGGCAGTCATGAAAATTCTCATCCAATTAAAACTCCTTCACCAACCTCCAGGAACTACTAACTGGGGAGTCTTTGTCTACTGTCTAATCAGAGAATAGACGACAAAAATTCAAAACGTTTTAAGATAGCTCTTGGATGTCTTTGAGGAAATAACCTGTTTTCAGGTTAATTGATGGTTACTTTTAATTAGGAGAGTGTCTTCTATAGTATGTTCACTAAAGCTGCCTGACCTTCTCAGCACCACTCTGGTTGGTTTCACACCCTTGGGAGTTTCCCTGGTGGAATCTGAAGCTGGCCCCAGTACCCGGAGGGCAGGGAGGGACAGAAGAAAGACACAGTCTCTCCAGATGGGGAGGTGGCGGTTTAATAAGCAGGGAACTTCCCTCCAGGGCTTGTCTTTGGCACCCCAGGACCAGGAGGAGATCACTGCCCTCCAGCCTGCGGCATCTTAGAGTTTATAGAGAGGCCTTCCCCGGGGTTCAGGCACCCACAGCATCCCGAGGTCTCCACCACACCTGCTTTCTCGAGGTGCATCCTTGAAATGGCTCCCATGGGGGGCAGCGAACATCCCAAGGACAGGGGGCGGTGAGGGGCCTCCAATTCCTGGGGCCAGCTACAGGTCAACCAGAGGTCACGTCCTCTGGGGGACCTCGGCCAACTGTAACTAGTTCATCCATTACAGAAAAACAAAGCATTTCTGAAAAGCGATTCTTACTAGAGATCGCAGATGTGGACAGCATTAGTAACTTCTCTATGAATTTCCTGGTCTCCTTTCTAATTTGATCTTCAAAACAACCCTGTTAAAGTAACTACCGCAAGTGACATCATCATGTCTCCGAATGGGTGAAATCTCATCCCCCGAGCCCCCCGGGAGATGCGGCTGCCTCATCCAGGCTTCTGTGAATTTCCACTTTGGTCAGAAGGTGAAGCTGTCTCTTCACCCTCCACACCCCCCCCACAGACGTGTGCAAACCCTCCACAGTGTTTTCTGTGTCTGAGGCCATTGGGTTGGGTGACGTCCACGGGTGACCCAGCCACGGGCAGGAGGCCCCAGCTCAGCATTAAGTCACTGCGGCTGACGTGGGGCCTCTCCTCTGACGGGGGTCCTGCCCCTCCCCTTCATCCCTTCCCTTCTGCTCTCAGCCAGCCCTGCCTCCGACCCCCTCCTTCCCCCAGCCCTACTCATGTCCAGCTGATGGAGACAAAGCACATTCCACCAGCAGACGTCTGGAATTTTCTTTCTCAGCCCGGCTCGGTGCGGGCTCTGCCTCACCGGCCAGGCCACGCGGCCACAGCCTGGCACACCTTTTCGGAACAGCCATGAGCTGTGGCCGGAGATGAAGGACGCTGCAGGGCGGAGGACCGCGCGGCACCCAGGTGCACGCCGGGCGTGCAAAGGGTTCACACGCACAGGGTGAAACTATGACTGACGGAAGGTGGTGGGGGATGAATTCTACTTCCTTCCTCCTTCACCGTGGACCGCCTCAGCCCCACTCCTTCCCGCCCCCTCTCAGGAGCCAGCGCCCCGGGTGGAACAATGATTCCTGCTGGACGCCAGGCAGCGGCCAGCTTGGCAGAGCCCCTCCTCCCTCCTGCCTCCCCCTGGGTCCTGCGCAGCCCCAGCCCCAGTTTGCACAGCCTAATAACGTCAGCCTGCTGAGACATCACGGTGGTCTCACCCCGGATGTAGGCACTGGTGGGCCTGCCACCCAGGGTCTGGTTAGATGTCTGCTGGGGAGGACATCCTTTCCCAGCTAAAAGGCCAAACCTCCTAGGAAAGTATATTAAGTTTCTTTTTTTTAAAATAAATTTGTTTATTTTATTTATTTATTTTTGGCTGCGTTGTGTCTTCGTTGCTGCACGCGGGCTCTTCTCTAGTTGCGTCGAGCGGGGGCTACTCTTCGTTGTGGTGCGCGGGCTTCTCATTGCGGTGGCTTCTCTTGTTGCGGAGCACGGGCTTTAGGCACGTGGGCTTCAGTAGTTGTGGCACTCGGGCTCAGTAGTTGTGGCACACGGGCTCTAGAGCGCAGGCTCAGTAGTTGTGGTGCATGGGCTTAGCTGCTCCATGGCATGTGGGATCTTCCCGGAGCAGGGCTCGAACCCGTGTCCCCTGCATTGGCAGGCAGATTCTTAACCACTGTGCCCCCAGGGAAGCCCCAAAAGTATATTAAGTTTTTACTGCAACCATAAGCCGGAGCCATCTCAGTGAATATCACAAACACAGCAGCTTAAAAAAGCACCTACCTGTCAGCTCCTGGTTCTGGAGGTCACAATTCCAGGTGGGCTCAACTAGGTTCCCTGCTGAGGGTCTCACATACCTGAAATCAAGGTGTCAGCCAGGCTGGACTCTTACCTAAAGGTCCTGGAGAATCACTTGCCTCCAAGCTCGTTAAGGTGGTTGGAATTCAGTTCTATGTGGTTGTAAGACTGAGGTCCCATTCTCCTTGCTGGCTGTCCTCCAGGGTCACCCACTCTCAGCTCCTAGAGACGAACCCCATTCGATTAGATTAGGCTCACCAAGATAACCTCCCTTTGGATGAATGCAAAGTTAACTGATTGCATATCTTGATCACATCTGAAAAATTCCATTTATCATGTAGCTATAATTACAGGCAGATATCTCATCATACTGCCAGTGTCTGGGATAAGGCCAGGAAATCTCTGGGGGTTATCTCAATTATGCCTGCCACAGAAGATCTTTTGCTTTTTCCCTTCCCTTCTTCCTCCTACCTGGAACCCAGTCACGATAGCTGGAGGCACAGCAGCCATCTTGCCACCATGAGGCAGCCAAACGCTCATGACAGTGGCTGAAAAATGAAACCTGGGTCTATGTAACAAAACGGAACCACTGAACAATATCTGAAATCCCTACCTCTTGACTTTTATTAAATGCCTCAAAGAAACTCTGATTTGCTTAAGCTACAGCTAGGCCAGTGTTCTGTTAATTCCCCACAACTCAATCCTCTCTCATCTATGAGAACTGGCCCTTTCTGCTTTCTGTAGATGATCTAATCCACCCAAAGCTCACACATGATTTCTTGATCAGGGATGGGGTTGGTGGTGAGAGTAGCTTCCAGACCTGCTTCTCCTTTAATCCTCCTGGACTCTCATGTCCTCAGCGATGGAGCACACGGCCAGGGGAAAGAGAAAAGACTTCTTCTCCAGGATGCCAGTTTCCGCAGCTGGCTCAGTCCAGCCCATGTTACAGACTCATCCCCTTGTCCCGTGTCCTGCGCCCGCCCACAGTACATCTGAATTCAGAGCACCAGGACCACAGCAAATGGCATCATCTCGTTCTATGCATTTGCTAGCAAGGAGCCTAACGAGGTCAGACAGGTAATGTAATTCTCTCAGGCTCCCGAGCCAACTCCGAAAAACAGAGCTTCATCTGATTTTTATTTCATAAAGCAGCCTTGGCATATCGGCTCAACAAGAAGAACTTCCCTTTTCACTGATGCGAAGACTTTCACCTTTGCACTTGTGTCCTCAAAGAGGAACCTCTGGTCGTTTGACAGAGCCCGTGACCCTAGACCTTCGAAGCATTTATTCACCCTGCAGTGTTGGGTGAAATCGCTTGAAAACAGTCGGGATCTTAAAGCCACTCTTCTTTACCTGTGAGAACACAAGCCACCACGTATCCTGTAGCCCCAAAGGGATGAGCTTCCTGGAGCAGAGTGTGTGGTTAGTCATCTCCGTGAACTGTCATGATTTCCATTTTGATCCCGTCTACCGTGTTACAAGGTGTTTTGATCACTGTTAATGTGAACGAAGAAAATTAAATGTGATTGACTCTAACATCCTGGCAGGCTAAACCCACACGTCCAATGACTTGAGTGCTTACACTAAAGCCCCCTTTTTAATGATGAGAAGACAAAAGGCAACAGGGCCCCCTTCCAAAAGCACCAATAAAATACTTTTTATTCACCTGATCAAATTAATGGAGCCACGAGTTGAATCTCTATGGCTTATGAATTGCGTTGTCTGGCAAGGCTGACCTGACAGCTGGGGGACCTGACTGAATTCAGTGCTGATAAGAAATTATGAAATGGAGGCAAATCTCTGAGAAAGAAGCCAGAGGTTGCTAAGAGGCTTTCCTGTCATTTGCTTTCCTCCAACTTTAGGCTCACCCAGGCGGCCTGCTGCAGAAGAAAAGCTTAACGTGGCCATCAGGAGCCCCGCCAGATGTTGAAGCCTCTGCTGGGTTAATTCTCTGTTCACTCAGACCACCTTGGTTTTACAGTGGTGTCTAGATGTGGAAAAATAATACAACTCTAGTGAAATCTGAAAATGTCTGCGGTGTGTAAACTTCCTCCCATGGAGTTTGGGATTAGCAGATGCAAACTAGTATATATAGGATGGATAAACAACAAGGTCCTACTGTATAGCACAGGGAACTATATTCAATATCCTGTGATAAACCATAATGAAAAAGAATATGAAAAAGAATGCATATATATGTATAACTGAATCATTTTACTGTGCAGCAGAAATTAACACAACATTGTAAATCAAATATACTTCAATTAAAAAAAAACCCCAAAAAAGCAAAAAAACAAAACTTCCTCCCATGAAGGTCTTAGAGAGGGTGATTCCTCTTCCTCTCCCTGAGAGAGAGAAATAGCAAAATCAAGGGCACTGGGATTGGGGGAACCCAGGACTCAAAGTCCAGCTCTGTCACTATCCAGCTGTGTGACCCTGGGCAAGTGACTCCATCTCTCTGGGCCTTGGTTGTGTCATCTGTAAAATGGAACCGGTACTAACATCGGGTGGGTGGGGCTGCTGTGCCGGGTTACCTGAGATGCTTTGTTTAAAGGGCCCGGCATGTACCGGCTGCTCCTTCCTTCCCTCTCTGCTCCCTCCCGGTGATGGCCATAAAACAGTGTGGCGGCAGGGAACACCTAGTTCTTTAATTCGTGAAGCCCAAATAAATTAAGCTAAAGGAAATTAAATATCAGGGATCACGAGGTCCATGAGGCTGTCTCTGGCGATGCTGTCACTCTGAGAGGCAAGCGGAAGAGTTCAGGTGACGCACTCAGAGTCACCGCCTGTGGGCAGCAGAGCAAAGACGGGCGGGCAGGAGTAAAGGTCCTGCATCCTTTCCGGCAAGATGTACGGCTTCAGCCCCAGGAAGCTCACCTGACTTGCCTTCGCGGACGCTGGAATTTATTATCCCGTTAATAAAAGGGCACCTGGGCTGGTTACTTTATGTAAGTGCCATCTTCTTGCCCTCTTCCAGCTCTGCCATCCTAGATGCCAGCTTTGTCCTCGGGCCGACCACGTTGTGGTGACATATTCAAGATGTCACCTCCACTCACGGCTCTGCCCGTAGAAGGAAGGGTCATCCAGGATCATCATGCAAGAGAGAACAGAATTTTGATGCTTAAGGCAGGAAGGGAATTGTGAAGGGTTTGGAATGCATCCCTTGAATCAGGAGACATAACCCTCACCTTCACCTACCCTGTAGCTTATTCACAGAACACTTATTAACAAAAGAGGACCCAGAATTGGATAAAAATGGCTTTCAAAGAAAAAAAAAGCCAACACAGAAAGCCTCCATGCCAAACTCAAATAAAATGTATTAAAAAAAAAAAACACATTAAAAAAGTTATAAGGACCTACCACCATCCAAGGGGGAGAAATAATGCGTCAGTTTCTAAAGGCCAGCAGCTTTTCCACCCCTTAAACACAAATACACTGTTACCCACATACAAAGGCTGAATAGTTTATCCTAACGATGAGCAAACGTGTAGAGCTGTAAAAAATGAAAAAGCTTCACAAAATGCTCCAGCCCCGTATTTTGCTCTGTGCACTTTGCTGTGAAGTCTGTAGGCCTGCAAGTGATGGGAAGTCTTGGGGGGAGTGTGAGTACTCAGTGTGGGCTGCCGGGGGGCGGGGGTCTGACTTCAATGAATGCACTTCCCCTGTGAGTCACTTTGCCGGCACATCTGTAATTTACATGAACAATTTCACTGTTTCTCGCTTTCTTCTAATGAAATACTTGGGGAGTGGATAATTGCCGCGGTGTCTACAGCAAGACGGGGCCGATCCTGGGACACTTTGAGCCCAGGGAAGAAGGTGATGGGAGAGACGGAAACTGGGGCATTTAGGGTAGACCTCACTCCCCTGCCTTGGTCTCCTTCACACTGTCTCTGGCTGGTGCAAGCTGTGAAACTGGATTCTGTCTTCTTGAACACTCTCAATTCCTCTTCCTTTACATAATGCTGAGAAGTCCCATTAATCTGTAGCCACCGTGGCCATTCGCTTCTCTGAGGTAAGGCTTAATAAACCATTTCATTGCGAGGTGTGAAATACTTAAGTTTATCGCTTTCAACAGCATTGGATTTGCAGAGCACACTGGAACCCCACTTAGATACTTCGGCAGCTACTGTTGAGTATTTCAGTGGGCATCTCAAATGTCGGAAGAGGAGACCTTTGTCGCTGGTTTGCATATGCCTCTGTCCCCTTCAAGGAAAATCGTGCCTTGCAACAAAGGCACCAGAAGCATTTGGCTAAGACACTTTTCCAACGTGTGGGACATGCATCCACAGGGCAGATGGTTTCCCATCCCTGGCCCCTGTCCACTGAATTATGTATGGTAGTGCCTCCAGCTCCTGGGACAAGAAAAGTGCCCCACAATGTCCAAAGGCTCCCCAGCGGCTAGGGATCACCCAGGTAAGAAAGAAATTCCAAAATAAAGGGCGTGAGTAAGACACTGATGTAGTCCCAATCTCAGTCTTCTCTCTGCCCTTCCTCCCTCTTCTTATGGAAATGCAGACTTATTTTGGAAAGCCATCCTCTACACCACCTCCCTGTCTCTCTTCCTAACACACACACACACACACACACACACACACACACACACACCACTTAGAGCTTTGCCTCCCTGGTGACGATGATTTGGGGAAAATCGGGACCTACGATGGATGGGGCTAATCAAAACTTCTTTCCTAGGACTTTTCCAATTCACAGTGAAAGAACAGGAGGCCAGGAGCTTCCAGCACTCGTGGTTCTGGGCTCTTGTAAAACAGGTGGTCTTAGTGAAGGAGGTTGTTACACGGGGAGAGGTGGAGGGGAGGGGGGTGGAGGAAGAAGTGGGGAGAGGGGGAGGGGAGGAGAAAGGGAAACCTACATGTGTTCAAATCCGCAGCTCTAGATGATGCTAAACCCAGCTGCTCTTGCTAAAGTGGTAAAACAGGGTAATATTTCCCCCGATTTGTGGGTTTCATGCCAATTTCAAACAACCGGCCTGAAAAATACAACAGGAGGATGAGTGATTAATGACCAGTGTTGCAACAAAAGGATGCACGAGTGACTACCTTCCTCTTGTCCGGTACAATGCAGGAGGTTGCCCAATTTATGAAGGGGGAATTCTCATGCCAGCGCTGGAATAATTATCACTGCAGGCTTGTAGATGAAAGAAGACACCGCAGGGCCTCTCTTCCCTGCCAGGTCTCCTGGGTGCTGACGGTTGAGACATAGCCCGTGAAAAGGCAGCGCTGTGCAAACTCCCATCCTCACACGGCGTCCGTGAGGGAACTCCCGCTGGAATAGTACAGCATAGGGACCAAGTACAAGTCTATGTGACCTTGCCACCCAACCTGTCTCAGCAAGCATGTGCCTTATCCTGCCATTCTGTCCTTCACAGCTTTTAAAAATGAAACTATCCTTTATCATATGAAATTATAACGGCCACTGATTTAATTCACAACTCGCTGAATATTTAAACTATATTTAGTTTGCAAAATAAAATATTGACACATTGGCACATGCATTGGAAACTGTTTCTGGATGATGGTTTTGCTCACCCAGTATTAATTTTCTTTCTGTTAAAAGCACCCCTATTTTCCTTTGGGTAAAGACTCTCCATTCCCACTCAGTGTGGTTTATGGGGTTAAGTCTCCTTCCCGGGTATGAGGGAAGGGGTATAGGACCCAGGCCTGGCCAATCAGAGCTCAGCTCCTGATGGGCCATGGGGATTGGATCAGGATGAACACGTGACCAAAGCTACAGCCAATGAAATGCAGCCCCTGGACTTGTGTTCCAGTTGCTAGGAAACAAAATTTGCTTCTCTACCAGGGCAGGCAAGCTGGTAGGAATGCACGTCTGGAATCCTCATGGCCGACCACCTAGGGCATCCCACCCGAGAGTAAGGCCAGCTGAAGAGACAAGAAAGGTGAAAGGAGGAAAAAAAAAAAAAAAAAGTATCTCTTTGTATCTTTGTTTGAGCCCCAGGATCCAGCCAGGCTTCGAGGAAGTCAACCTCTTGAATATTAAGTGGCAAGAACCCTTAAAGTCCTTCTTTTGGATCAACTCGTTCAGGTTGGGATACTGTCCTTGGAGCAAAAAAATACCCAGCTGGCACCCCATGCCTTTGTTCCATGGAGTCTGAAAGAACGTGGAGACCTCAGGTGCAGTGGAAAGAGTGCCAAACCAGAACTTAGATGATCTGGAGTTAATCCCCCACTCAGCAACTAAACTCATGGTTCATCTCACTGTGCATCAGTTTACTCATCTGCAAAATGGGTAGACTAATACATATCTTGCCTCCTGTTCAGTAAAGAATTAACCTTCTTATTTAGAGGGACCCTAGGGGGAGAACTGCATGAGGAGTCAGGAGACTCAGGAAGACCCAATGAATTCGTCCATGGAACGTGCTTAAATCAGGACCTGGCATACTGTAAGTGCTAACACATATTAGCTCTTGTTATTTTTGTTTATTGGCATTAGGAGGAGGAGGTGAGCATGGACAGAGGGCTGAAGGGAGAGGCCCAGATTGCTGAGGGCAGGAGGGAGGTCAGACTTTCAGAGGAGGTGGGTCCTATTTGCTGTAGAAGAGACACGCCAAGATGGGAAGTGACCCCGGAGTCAGGCTTCCTCTTCACAAGGGCAGCCTAGCCCCCTGCTCTGTGGACCCCTCATCTCAGGCCCCTTGGTTCAAGGGCACAGAGGCCACCATTCTGGTGGGGCAGGGGTAAGCTGCAAGGAGCCTCTGTGCTGTCTTCTGGCTCCATCGTCAGCCTCCCTCACCCCCAAAGCCCTCTGGCAGTCTTATTTCTCTCTGCTAATTTCAGTGCCAGTTCCAGACCGGTTTCTGTGCCCACACGCAGATTTTCATAGAGTATTTCTCGATTTCCCTATCCAGGCTCAATGGGAACAGCTGACATTAGTCACCCCCCCCTTCTCTGAGCCATTCAGCTGCTCATACCAGTGAAATTCTCATGCTGATTTAAATTAATACTCTGCCCTTTCCCATTGTATCACTAGCAGCTTCTAAGGTCCCCTGGATCACCTAGAAGGTCCCAGTGAATATTTATTATTGATGCAACAGACAGATGTTTTACCTTAATACCCATACCTATATTGGGATATAATAATAATAATAGTAACAACTAAGATTTTTGACCCCTTACTATACACTGGTCACTGTGCTTCATGATTCGTACATATAAGTCTCATATAATTCTTAGAACGTCCCTATGAAGATGGCATTATTAATATTTTATGTTACAGGTGAGCAAATCGAGGCTCTGGGAGACTAATTTGTAGGAGAAGTGAAGCTAATATGCAAAAAGAAACAAAGTCGACGGAGGAAGAAAAAGACATACGTGAGACACATGATTCTTTCACTGACTCTGGAGTCAACTGTACCTGAAGCCAATTGCATGCCTGAACTTCCCATTCATGGGAGCAAATACCATTTCCCTTCAGTTTTAGAGTATTGGAATGAGTTCTAACAAGAACAACCTGAAAGGTAAGTATAATTATCCCAAACTGTAGTAATGTTTTAAAAATGAGGCTGAGAGGTTAAGTCACTGACCTAAGGGATCCATAAAAGGAGGGATTATTCCTAACTTGCTGACCATGAAATCTGCATCTCCTAACAAAATGCCTGGTACTCACTTTGGCCAGAGATCAGAAGATGGAAGGACTGAGAAAAGGAAAAAGGAAGATTCATTATACAGCAAAGAGGTGGAAAAAGCAGGATTTTAATTAAAGTTCATTTGCTGCCATGGGCATTTGAAAATATACATATTATCCCTCTGTGTGAATGTATTTGCTTCTAGTTTTTCCTCTTGATCCTATGATCACTTTCTCTTGGTTGCAGGAAGACAAAATACTAGTTTCCCCTTTTGCTATGTCCCATGACTTTACTGCTTGTTTCAGCCAAGGAGCAGAGCAGGAAAGAGAAACCACTGCAGTTACTTTGAGCATAGTTACCTAATGCAGGAATGAGCACCAAGAAAGCCACTGGGGTGGCCAAAGGAGAGGTTTAGGCTCTGCTTTCACATTTTCCTCGCTTTTGAATGTCAAATAATTTTGAATGATTCTCTGCACATTGTAAATATTATGCTGTATGGATTCTGAATTCTGTGGAGAATCTGGATTCTGTTATATTCCTCAGAAAAGTGTTAACGTTTTTCTTTTGGCTCGCAATCAACATGGTTGGATTCCAAAAAAGTCTCTTGGTCTGCAGCTCAAATCTGTTCAGTTCTTTTATTCTCCACGTGGCTCATGGGTCCCCCAAAGACATGGGCAAAGTTTATGCACAGAATTTGGGGATCTTGCTTTCTAGCTCAGTCCATTTTTGGATTCCTCCCTTCTTCTTTCCAGTGGCTATGGTGGCCCCAAACTGTGTCCTCTGGTTCTTCAGACCATAGAGAGTGGGTTTCAACAGAAGTAAGAGTTGTCCCAAGCAGCAGTGACTGTGACCTGTTCTTAGGGGAAAAGACACAGAATTAGGAAACATTCTCCATGCCTTTTCCTCCTCCCAAATGTCAACTCCCTTCTGGAATCTGCCTGCCTCCCTTCATTCTTTACTTAAGAGTCTTCAGGGAAATGGTCTTGTTCATGTGTTTGTCCTTCCCTTCTTGTTTTGTATTTTATGCAGAATTTACCATTGTTACCTATGGGAAGATCGATCCTGTAGGTGTTTAGTTGGCCACGGCAGAAGCTGAACTCTTCACATATTCTTTGAGCAGCTCCCCTTGCATTGTCCCACCCTGGAAGCCGGGCACACGTGCCTCTGCAGATTCTTCTTCAAGTTCCAGTATGCTCACCTTGAAGGAGCTGAAAGCCCAGCGTCCCCTGAATCATGTGTCAGTGCCTCAGGAAAGCTGGTTGGTGATTTTTGCTTATCCTCCAACTCCCCCTTCTGGATCTTTATATCCCCAGCTTCTCCCACAATTCTATAAGGTCTCATTCCTAAAATAAACGCCCTATTCATAGTGGTTCCGCTTCTCTAATTGGACCTCAATGAATACATAGTGGCACTGGAGGAGTTCCATCAGTAAATGTAATGCCCAGTAATTTTGGATTTCTGTGTAAATGCTTTATCTTCTCACCAGCCTTGTACCTAATCCCAGCCGGCCTGAGCTTTAATCTCTCCAATGGTCCACAGAGATCAAATGTCAGTCTCCTGAGCTCCATTAAGGCAACTGCTTTAAGTGGGAAACACTATCTACGGAAATCCTGTTGGAGATGGGCCACCCCAGGAAACATGTTGTACTCACAAGTCAGAGGCAAAGGGGCCAGTAGTGACCAATATTGGCTCTTGAGAAGACACTCATTAGTGTGAAATGTTGCTGAACTGAATGGCACTCTTAGGATGTGTCTGCCCCTTTGCTTAGACCCAGAAGTCTGAGCTTTTATTTTTCTCTCCACCAACAGACTATACCAGCTGCCGCCACCAGGGGGCACTGTTGACTCTATAACCATTTGGCGGCTGCCGGTGGGTTAGGGAGCAGGGCTGTTTCTCACATAAATTAACTGCACTGGCATTGCATGGTTCCAAGTGTCAAAACAGCACAATTATGGCAGTTTTCCATGTGAAGCTCAATTTTCCTTTTAACAGGCCAACAGGGAGTTTTTAGGGGAGTCAAGAACGACGTAGCGAGTCTAGCTACAAAGCTCCTTTAGTTACCTGGATGGTCTGAACCTGAGAAAAGTGATTGAAAACAGTGAGTCATATGTAAAAGTTATGAGTGTCCCTTCTTCCCAGAAACTGGCTGGATCTGTAATGAATCATAAGCAATGCCATAGCTTGGGCTGCTGATCATGGGTGGCCAGGAGGGGCTTGAAAAGGCAGATTAATAATGCCACTTAAGTGCTGTGTTGCATCCTGCAGTGGTGGATGAGTTTGAATTGAATTATTTCCTATGAAAAATGCGAAGTTTAGGTCCTAATGAGTCATGACTATAAGACTGAGAAAACAAAACCAAAGCCTTAGGGGTGAAGAGGATGAAACCAATACAATGGCTGAATCCACCACAGTTCAACGTCAATGACCTTGGAGCTAGTTTAACCTATTTCTTCCGGCTGGTGGTTATGGGAACTGCCCGGAAGTAAACATCGCTGTTCCTGTTTATGGGCTGAACTATGTTCCTGTCTTGTCCTTTCTTCCACAAAGACTCTGCCATCCTTTCTTTCCCATCTTCACTATTAATCTCCCACCATCCCTGTGATCAAACATCACTTCCTCAAAGGTAACAATCAGAATTTATTCGACAGTATTTCTTGAGTGCAGGGTGTGTTTGGGCTATAGCCTGGGTTCTGGGAAGAAAGACCTCACTGAGGGGGGACATTTGAAAGGAGAGGAAATTATAAGGAGGGAGCTTCAGAAAGGGAAACGAGCAGGTGCAAAGCCTCTGGAGGGAGAATGAGCAGAGCCTTTAACGTCAGTGTCGATGGTGTGTAGGTGGGCAACGAAATCACTCTGGTCTTCCCTGGGCTCTTCTAACATGTCCTTTGTGCCTGTTTTCTGATGTCTATTCAAGGTACTTGTATATGTCTATTATCTCCCCTATTACGCTCTCTGAGGACAGGCTTCTGTCCTGAATTAAAGAATGACAAGACACGGAGACTGTTATTCCTGCCGTGAGACCTGATAATCCACAAGGAACAGGGGCAGAGCTGAGCGGGTGTATCAGGCAATGAATGTGAATGCCTGGTGCTTTGGTGAGGCTGGGTTACTTTCCAGTGCAGCAGCAAACGACCCCCACATGTCAGCCCGTCATCTCTCATCCAGTTTGTGTGTGTGTGTGTGTGTGTGCGTGTGTGTGTGTGTGTGTGTCCACTGCTGCTTAGCAGGGGACTCTGCTCATTGAGGTCATTCAGGGACCCAGGTGATGGGGCCACCACTACCTTGACCCAAGCCAGTCGCCATGCTTACTCCGAATATCAGGCTCACTGACAGGTATGTACTAAATAACTGTTATTAACTGCATGGCAAACTCTCCAATCTCATGCTGCTTCTGGAATGATGCAAGGCACTGACTGTGTCTAGGATTGCTTTGTGTCGAGAAGCAGGAAAGGGTTTGACCTTTGGTGACATTTTCAAATACCTACAGTTTGGGTAATATGACTTTGGATAAATATGTAGGGAAGCAGAATAAGGTAAGGATTTAGGGAACTGCTACACGAAAGATGGTCCACTGAGGCACAGCAACAAGATGATCTGGGGGAGCTTGTTAGAGATGCAGATGAAGGGGCACCCACCCCTGATGCACTGAATCAAATCAACATGTTAACAAGTTCTCAAGGTGATGTGTACGCAGAACAAAGACTGAGAATTGATTACTCAGAGCAGGGATTCTATAGCCAGAGTAATTGGGTTTGAATCCCAGCTCTGCCAACTACTAGCTCTGTGACCCTGGATACGTTACCTAAACTCTGTATGTCAATTTCGTGGTTTGTAAATGGAGTTACTAAGAACAGTGAAGTCATAAGGTCGTTGCGAGGATTAAATGAACGAACACATGTGAAAGTACTGGAAACAGTGCTCGGCACAAAGTAAAAGATCTATAAATGTCAGAGATGGTGACGGTGATGCGGCATACAGTTAAGGAAATGTCAGTGTGACCACTTCCGTTTGTAACCATCTGAAGCTACATTAACCCACTTCTTTTACTAAATGCACTACTGAACCCCCAGTGGAAGGGTGAGCGGTGGAAAATCCACTCTGTGGGTCTCTAGCAGGGTGATAAAAGCCTGGGAGTGCCGCAGGGAAATTGGATCTGGGTCAGGTGTGGAGGCATTTGAGCATCAGTCCTAAACGTTGTTCTCACCAGCCGAAAGCCACCTGCATCTCGCATCTTACCTGGAGAAGCTGGGCCCATGATCTCTTCAGGGGAAATTCATCTTCCTAGAGGCGGAGTTCCAGTAGAGACACCAGGGCAGCCCAGGGTGCCGCAGAGTTGTCTGTAAGGTTAAGCGGAAATTACAAAGGAATGATTTTTCAGTGTTTGTCAAAAACAGAAAAGTCTAGCAAGTGAAACCTGATGCAAAGAGCTGCCTGGCCAGCGGGACCTAACACAGGTAACCAGGACACCTGGTGTAGGGAACGGGCAGAGCTAAGCACACACTTGAACACAGCTGAGTGGGACGAATGATTATAGATCCAACCCCACTTCTGCCACTTCCCAGCTGGGTGACCTTGAACAAGCCACTTGACCTCTTTGACATCAGTTTCCTGGTCTGTAAGATGGGATAAAAATGGTACACATCCATAGGGCTGTCAACAGGATTATTTGGCAATTAACAAGCACCTAATGAAGGATATTGTCCTCGTCGTTATTGTTACTATTACTGGCTAAGTGAGCTGAAGGTAAAAATGTGTGAATCTCAGTTTCCTTGTTAGTAATGTGGGACTGGTAATCTACAGCTTCACGACAGTCATTCACCAGACAAGTGCTAATTTGGGGGCACACCCTCCTAGGGGTTGGGAACACAGAGGTGAACAGGTCAACCGCCAGCCCCCTACCCCATGGAGCTGACATGGGATGGGGGAAGCTGCAGATAGATAATAAGCAAATAAACACATAAATGATCAAGAGTGGGTGGTGAGAGCCCCCAGTAAATATTCCCTAATAGTTAGATTCTTACTGGATGGCACAAGGTTGCAATCTTTATCCACGTGCAGCAGGGAGTAGGGGTGGGGAGTGGGGAAGGACGTGTTGTTTCTACAGCCCACTCCCCCCACCTACCCAGCCCCACCTTAGCCAGGCTGCGTGAGAGCCTAGAATTTGTTAAAACAAGGGTTATGGATCTTACCAACGTAAAACCAGAGTTTAAGCTGGCGGCTACAAGCTGACCACATCACCTCTGGGGCAGGTGGGGAGCTGATTTTCAATGTCACCACTGCCATGTACTAGCAAGTGACTGAACTTCCTCTTGGAGCCTCAGGTTTCCCACCTGCCCCAAGGTACCCCCAAGACTGCTTGCCCCCATCTTTCTTTCCTCCCTGAAGGGTACCACTGGGGAAACCCCGGACTCTAACACTGTCCTACAGCTCACACTCATCCATCGGCAAGGCTTTTGCCTTCGCCTGGAGCGGGCAGCCTAACTGGTCCACGCCTCCACCTCACCACTCCCTGCTACCTTCCCCATCCGGGCCTGCATCCCTCCTACACTCCCACAGTCAGCTCTTAACTGGACTCCAGGCTTCCTCTGCTGCCCCTACAGGCTGTGTTCTACAAGAGGCCAGAGCTGTTCTGGGGGGCGGGGGGGTGAGATCATTTTTTCCTCTGCTTCCTGGTCTTTGCACTTTTGGTTTTCTCCTCCCTAAAAGCTCTTCTCTCAGAAATCCGCCAGCTTACCCACTCCATCTGCCCTCTCTAAAGTTGTAACCCCAAATCAGACTTTCCCCTTATTCTGTTTTAGTTTTATTCATAGCACCTATCACTGGCTTCTAGGATGGATTTATTTGTATATTTCCTGAGAGTCTGTCCCCTAGACTATAAGATCCATGAGTTTACGACCTTCATCTGATTTGTTCACTGCTAGAACCCCATACCTGAGCCTGACAAATGGTAAGCAGTAGACAGATATTTGTTGAAAGAATGGATGAAATGTCAAAGGACAACAATAGTACTCCCATTAGTGTTATTTAGAGCATTAAATGAGATGACGTCTATGTACAATAACAAAGGTGCCAGCACAGAGTGCTAAACATATACCTGCCTGCCTGCCTTCCTTATTTTTCATCTTTAATAGCAAGCACCATAGTTGGGACTTGCCACTAGATCTGCAAGACGACTATAGCTGCCTCATGAGGCCAACATATAGCCTTTCTTTTCCACGTTCTTAGTAACATATACCTAGAGGTCCCCTATCTAGAGGCAAACCTTATAAGAAATTCCTGAGCTAAACTCACAAGTTCCAACCCTCATTTTATGCAATTAAGAATTTGGAATTTAAGCATGAACAACAAAAAAAATCTGAACTTGCCTTTTTGACTTATGCACCCCGGGCACATGTGGAAACAGCAGGTTTCCTCTTTCCAATCTCTCTTCTCTCCTATAAATCATGTTAATTGTCTCCATGTGCCCAAAGCCCACAAGGAGTTTTGCAATAGCCTTTGAGGAGATTAGTGGTCTCTGATGTTGGTTATGAAATTCAGAAAAGCATCTGGAAGTAATCTAAGTTAAGGAATTAATGATTTGGGGGTTAAAAAATACATGCCTTAAAAAAAATAAATACAGGAAACTCTTTGCCCATGAACCTCTAAGTTCACACCTCTGTTTTGGGGGGTGGGTTCCCAAAAAAGATAAATCAACAACATCATCCCTTTGTTTGGTTTTGTGTGTGCTTGCTTGGTTTTTAGAAGGTCACGTGGTAGATTAAATGGGATCCTAAACTGAGATTTGCAGAAGAGAAGCATCCATTACCTGGGTCTCCTTTTGTCCGTCTGGAAGAAGCAGGAAAGTCTCTTACAGGCGATGCTAGGAGACTTTGTGGTCTCAAGGCACATCTGAGACTTGGAACACCCGAGGATGGCAGATGCCTTTGGGGACTGTGTAGTGGATTTACTTGACTGAGGCTCTTCTTCTCCTTTTTCTTCTCATTTAGAATTTTTATGTATTCCCCCGTGGTTTGTTCAGTTTTGCCCTGTCTGATTATTTGAACCATGGAGTCCTGGACCACAGCCTGTATTTGGCTGTGCAGTAGAGAGGGCGATATTCTGTGCCAGAAGTAAAGAAATGATGTGCGTGGGGAGGGTGAGGCCGACCAAATGATGACCCTACGAAGAAGAGCAGGGGAGTGGCCGGCATAACTGGGGGTTTTTTCTTTCGTTTCTCTTATCAGACACGAGGGAGAGAGGAAGCAGCTCCCAACCACTGTCAGGAAATGATGGGCTATGTTGTATTTCTCACTGAGGCTAGAAGCATTTAAATGAAAAAAATATTTATTCTCCAGTGACTTTCACAGTAACAAATAAAAATGAGGAGGAAATGTGCCTTCCATTTCAGGAGCCCGAGTCTACTCTATGACTGTCTCCCAAGGCTATGTGTAGACTAGCTGAATGAACTGAAAAATTGGGCAGCTATCAGCATAGTCTACTTAAAAAAATGAAGTCTCTGCTACCCAGGCCTATGAGCACCAAGGTTTTGCAGTTTCCTTTCTGGCCTGGCTAGTTTTCCCAGCTGCCTTCTGCCCACATAAGGCGAGCAGAGTGGACCAGTGAGCCCTTGTCCTCTGGAGGCCATCCAGCTGGGAGAAGGGCTCCAGGGATGGGGAGTGCCTTCAGACCCTTTGCCCCCAATCCCCAATTTCCCATCATGCTCAGCTCATGATCCCCTGTAACTGAGTCGGGACAGCAGAAACGGATATGCAGTGCTCAAGACGTTTCACTTTTGTTTCTTCTCACCTGATCAAGGATATTTTTTTTTCTTTTATTTTGAAATTCATTTCTGCCTCTGGTAACCAGGAGCGATGGTGACACATGACAACACCGTGGGCTTCTTTTCTGAGGTTGGACCGAGTCAGCCTGGGTGACAGCTGGGCCTCTGAGCCCTGCCCCTGAGGAGCCCAGGACCCCAGGGGACCGCCAGGCCAGGCTATGGGGTTTGGGGGAAGCGCGCCAGCTGGGGGAGGGCTGGGCCTCCAGGGCAAGGCTGCTGGGCTCAGAACGCACTGCCTTTCACTCACGGACACGAGGGGGAGTCAGGGTCCTGCATTCAGATTGTTCATCCCTGGGAAGCAGATGAGGCACCGAGCATGTGTATCAGTCACCGCGCAGGCAAGCAGCTGGGATCCACGCGGGGAGGCAGGGCAGCGCTGGGAACGTCACAGAGAAGAGATCTGGGGAGCGAAGTGGGGTGGCAAGTCGTTGTCTGCATCTGCAGAGGAGAAGCTATTGCAGGAGCAAGTCTGGCTGGGGAAGGGCGCATTTCCCCCCAGAATAGTGACTAAAAACACATGGGCATGGGGGCGATATCCAACAATATAGAAGGATATACAGTGTAAAACGAACCTTTCCGTCACCCCAGCGTTCCAGTACTCTTCCTGAGATACTGCGTTGTCTTGCTACACACACACACACACACACACAAATATATACACATGTGCGCACGCCTCTGTAGAAACCGTGTCCCTCTCGAGCCTGTCCTGCCCGTTGCTGTTTCCCACTGAACAATCTCTCTGGGAGAGCCTTCCGCATCAGCTACAGGGGAGTTTTAATTCCAGATGCCCCCAGCTCTCAAGGCAAAGAATCAGGGGACAACCTTAAGTTCAGGTGCGGCGAGTGAGGACCCCGGAGGCTGCCGAGGGGAAGCGTCCGGCTCCATGTTGCGTCGCGGTACCTGCGCAGAGCTCTCGGGGACGCGAGCCACAGGGCACGAAGGCGGAAGGCTGCAGGGAGGAGGAGGGACCCCGCGGGCGCAGCCCGCTCCCCTGCGCGCCCCACCCCCTCGCCCGCGCGCCTGCTCCGGGACCCGCGCACTTTCTCCCCGGCAGCCTCCAGCAGCCTGCGGCCCGGGGCGGGGCTGGGGGCGGGGCGGGATCCGGGGGGCGGGGCCGAGTGGGCGGCCCTGGGGGCGGGGCGGGCCGCGGCTGCCGCGGCGGCTGGAGAAAAGTTGTCCCGGCCAGAGCGCGAGGCTCCGCGGGATCCGCAGGCGCCGCGGCGTGCACCCGGCAGGGGCGGGGCGTGAGCACCGGCTCCGCAGCCCGGCCGGCCGACTCGCTGCCGGGGGTGGCCCCGGGGCATGGGACAGCCGGCGGGGACCACGAGCGGGCCCTGCGCCCCCGGCGGGCGGCGGGTGGCCTGAGCTGCCGGGACGCAGGATGCGCTCCGAGGGCGCGGCCCCCGGGCGGGTGGCGCCGCTGTGCCGGGCGCTGAGCCTGGTGCTGGCCGCGCTGCTGGGCAGAGGTAAGAGGCCGGGGGCGGGGGGCGTCGGTCGCGCCGGCGCTCGGGAAGTTCCCCGCGGTCCCCAGGAGCCCGGGCGGGGGGAACCGAAGGGTGAGGGTGTCGCGGGGACCTGGGTGAGGGCGCTGGCTCCCAGGCGCGGAGCGGCCCCTTCCCTAGGTGGGCGAGCCCCGTTGGGCGCCGCGTCCGTGGGATTGGGGCGAAATTGGCTGACCCAGTGTCTCCGGGTTCGGGGTGCTTCCCGGGGTGAGGAGGGGGCGTGGCTGAGGGACACTCTGTGTGTGTTCACCGTCCCCGAGTTCCGTGAAGACTTAGAGCAACCCGGCACGGCCACGACGTGGAGCTGGGGGGCCGGGAGCGGGCAGCCGGGTTCTTTGCGCCTTCTTCCCCCGCAGACTGGCGTCCCCCTCCCCAGCTCAGTCGGACTGGGACTGGTGACCCACGAGGGCAGACCGGGCCCTTTGTGCCCCGTTTCCCCCACCATGGGGTCCCGCGGGCCGGCGTTGGCCCCTGAAGGAATGCGCAGCTCCCGGGGACCTCAGCTCGGGAGAAACCCGGCACCCCCTCCGGGCGCCCCGCCGAGGTCCTGTGTGGTCTAGGAGCGCGTAAAGGTGATTGCGCGGGTGGGAGAGCTGGGGCTGCAAGTCGGAATCAGACCTGGGCTTCCCAGCAGCCGGGTCCTGGGGGGCCTTCCACCTCAGTCTCCTCATCTCTGCAATGGGAATGATGTCCTTGTCTTGGGTTTAAGAGAATTCAGGGAGGGAACGTTTGGTGCTCAGAAGACTCAGGAAAGGTTGGTATTATTATGCAGGTTTTGATTACGTGCGTGTTGGGCCCGGGCCCGCGGCGGGAGGGGCGGGGAGAGGGGTCTCGGAGCCCGGGGGCCACCGGCGCCGCGCGAGGAAGCCCCGCTCCTCTGGGGACGGCGTCTGCGCGCCCCGAGGCCGGGCCGGGACCCGGGTGCGGGTCAGCGCGCGGAGAGAGGGCTGGGGGCGCCGTTTTTCCGCTGCCTGCGCCGGGGCAAGAGTCTCGGGGCCATCGGGTGAAAGCGAGATGCGCACAAGTGTCCCTGCCCTTCGCGCTGCGTCGCGGCTCCGGCCCCGGCACCGGGCCCTGAGCGGGTAAACCGAGTCCAACCGGATGAGAATCACGGCTCTCTCCCGCCTAAAGCTCTTCAGGCTGAGCTGGAAATGCATTCGCAGAGACAAGTTGCCAGTTGATGTTACCACGTAACGTTTGCTTTTCAAGTCACTGCGCACCGGCTGGAATTCCAGAAAAATCTGCTTTCCTTAAGGGTGCAGGTCCCCAGACACACCAACCGGACAAAATTGCTGTTTTAGATACTGTCCCTTTCTCCCAAGAGCTCCAGGTAAACAGGAGTGTGCGTGTGTGTGTGTGTGTGTGTGCGTTCGTGTGTGTGCGCGCGCGCACGGGCACGCGCGCGTGTGTGACGGGATGGGGGACATATTTCTGTTTTATTCCAGAGGACAAATGTGTTAGAAAATCTGGTTACTTGATTCTGCCGTGAGCTCTGGGTTCTATCATTTCTAGGACTCGGTTTCCCCAAATGGAAAGTGGCCGTTCAAAAAAAAAAAAAAAATTCCTTCCCAAAATGAGATGTTGTGATGATAAAGTGATTTAATGGGTAGAAAGCACTTCGTTGAGGAAGGTGGTGTCATTTTAATTTGAGCGAAGGGTGAACGTCCCCAATCAGGCTTTCTCCGTCTGTGAGAGGATTCAGTCAGGTTGGAACTCTGACTGCTGAATGTGCTCTGTGAAGTAAGTTGTGGACTTTTCTTAATTAAAGCTCACGTTCCTCCCCCCACACCATCTAGAGGATTTTGCTTTTGATTTAAAGAAGTGGTCATTAGAAACGTCCACGTGGAAGAGGCCAGGGACAGCAATTTTGTTGGAAAGTGGAATTGGGAATTTTTAAAAAAATTTTATTTATTTTATTTATTTTTGGCTGCGTTGGGTCTTCCTTGCTGCGCCTGGCCTTTCTCTAGTTGCGGCGAGCGGAGCGGGGGCTACTCTTGGTTGTGGGCTTCTCATTGCTGTGGCTTCTCGTTGAGGAGCATAGGTTTTAGGCGTGCAAGCTCAGTAGTTGTGGCATGTGGGCTCAGTAGTTGTGGCTCCCGGGCACTAGAGCGCAGGCTCAGTAGCTGTGGCTCACGGGCTTAGTTGCTCCGCGGCATGTGGGATCTTCCCGGACCAGGGTTCGAACCTGTGTTCCCTGCACTGGCAGGCGGATTCTTAACCACTACGCTTCCAGGGAAGCCCAGGAATTTTGTTTTAAAGATGCTATTTACACAGCAGGTGGTGAGGGTGTTAGAGGTTAGGGGGAGATGCCCCACCCCTCCCCCCAAAGCCACCTCTCCCCATGGCTTAGGGCAACCTTGATTTGGTGGGGTTTTCTCTTCCCGCTTTTGCTTGGCAGTTTTCACTGCAGATGGGTCTGCAAAATATTTTTCATTTTGTTTCTCGTGGTCATAAGCAGCAGTACATTCACCCTATCAGATACCTCTGTAAAGAAAATATTTGCTCCATGAATTTCTTATAGGGAGGGAAGTTTTCTGACCCTTGTTTAAATTTGTACTGTCGTTTAAAAAAAAAAAAAATCCATCGCTGACTGTTCTTGCCCAAGGATTTAAGTGCCGATTTCTGGAACCCTCAAAACCACTGATCAGTTTTTAATACCAATTGCAAGCTGATGTTCAACTGTGGATTTAAGGCTCTGCAATTCCTCAGGGTTTGGAACAGAATCATTGTTCTTGGGCGGTTCCATAAATAGACCAGGGCACTGAAAGAAGGGAGTCTTCCTAAGATTTAAGACTTGGGCTGAGGTAGATGATGCGAAGTGTCGTTGAGTTACAGGTTGAGGAATTGGCTGTGTGTAAAGGGGAGGAAAGGGCAGTGGTAGGCTGAGATGCCGTCAGAGGTGAAGTGATGGTTGTCAGTCACGAAGGGGGCCCCTGGGAAGGTCACACAGGCCGGAAATCTCTTTTGGGAAGTCTGGGGCCAGGTGTATTTCACAATTCAGAAGGTAGGTAGGTAGATAGACAGAGAGGGGCCCAGGATCATGCGTGTATATTGTCTGACACGCCCAGGCTGGGTGTGGAGTTGCCTCCGTAACTGGACACGTGAGTCATTTTGCATGAAAGATGTGAGTATATACACAGAAGAGGATAAAGTCCCCAGATAGCTTCGTTGTACTTTAGAGCAGCCGTGGTCACCAAAAGAATTAAAAACCAGCCAGCCAACCTTTGGATAGTCAGAGCTTTGGGGATTTTGAACTGCTGATTTGGGATTTAGGGGCTGGGGCGGGTGTCATGAGTAGGAAGAGGTTGTCAGGGGGGAGAGGTCCTTCTCGGCTCCCACGTGCACCCTCTTCCCACTGGTAACCACTAGTGTGTCTCTCTCTCTGTGAGTCTGTTTTATTGTTGTTGTTATATTCTCTAGTTTGTTTCATATTTTAGATTGCACGTGTAAGGCTCATGCCTTGGCTTTCCTTATACTTAAAGTACACACACGCTCTTTGCATTAAGCACACACCCCTTCCGACCCAAGTTGAAACTCCCTGCTGCGTTGAAGCTTCCTAGAAGTGATTTCAGCTTCTTGGAAGCCATTCTATGAAACCACCAGACTCCTAGGCCTGTCCTAGTTCTCTTGCTCTACAACCCAGGGCTCTAGACCAGCGCTTGCAAACTTCATGACCTGCACACAAGCACTGTTCTGTCCACAGTGCTTTTTAAAATGAAAAACTGAACAGCACCCCCCCCCCCAAATTGGGAAAATTCACATACAAAAATTGGGATTTCCAATTTCCCCTAAGAGGGTGGGCCCTCTGCCGACCTCGGGTGCGCATTCCCGTAAGGCTACATCGTGCCAAGGCTGTGCGTGGGTGTCCCCCGCCCCGGCCCCTGGGTGGGGTGTTTATTAAGTGCTTCTCTTCCCCCCCTTACCTGCCGGCCCCTTCCCCTCAGCCATTTGAATTTGCACTTTCAGCTCTTCCTTCTTTATCTCAATATTCATCCTTAGCTTAATCACAAATGTGGCTAGAATTGGGCAGAGAAGAACCCAAAACTCTCAATTATATTAGCAGTTAGCACTTTCATGAGCAGGGGTTAAAACAAAGCCTTTGAATGTATTAGATATTTCATAACATCCATAGTCATGAGAAGCAAGGTTAATAAAAACGAATCTTTGGCATTTTTATTGGAGTGAAAGGGAGTATTACTGAATTAATGGAATAAATGGAAAGTCTGATGGATAGAATATCTCTACAGCAGTCTGCGTTGTTTAAAAGTAAGGTTTGTTAATGTAATTTTCATACAGTAAAAATTCACCCTTTTGAGGATAGAGTTTTCATTTTGATGAACGCACATGGCCATGTAAACACGAACATAACTGAGGTATAAAGAACACTTCCATCAGCCCCCAAATTCCTGGGTGTTTTTGCCACCTCCTCCCCCTATACCTGCAGCGCCTGGCAACCACTGATTTGTTCTCTGTCCTTATAGTTTTGCCTTTTTCAGAATTCCATAAAAATGGGGTCGTGCAGTATGCAGCTTTCGAATCATGTCTTTCACTTAGCACAGTGCATTTAATATTCACCTATATATCAACAGTCTATTTATTCCTTTTTGTTCTTTTTCTTAAGTTGAGCTGTAGTTGATTTACAATATCTTATGTTTCAAGTATATGACATAGTGATTCAAAATTTTAATGGTTATTCTCCATTTATAGTTATAAAATATTGTCTTTATTCCCTGGGCTGCCCAGTATATCGTTGTAGCTTATTTTATACATGGTAGTTTGTACCTCTTAATCCTCTGTCCTTGTCTTGCCCCTCCCCCTTTCCTCTCCCCACTGGTAACCACTAGTTGGTCTCTATATCTGTGAGTCTGTTTTTTTTTTGTTGTTGTTGTTAGATTCACTAGTTTGGTTTTATTTTTTATTTTATCTTATTTTAAATACATTTATTTATTTATTTATGGCTGCGTTGGGTCTTCGCTGCTGTGCATGGGCTTTCTCTAGTTGGGGCGAGCGGAAGCTACTCTTCATTGAGGTGCATGGGCTTCTCATTGCGGTGGCTTCTCTTGTGGAGCACGGGCTCTAGAGCGCAGGCTCAGTAGTTGTGGCGCATGGGCTTAGTTGCTCCGTGGCATGTGGGATCTTCCCGGACCAGAGCTCAAACCCATGTCCCCTGCATTGGCAGGCGGATTCTCAACCACTGCGCCACCAGGGAAGTCCCTGTTTTATTTTATAGATTCCACGTGTAAGTGGTAACATACAGTATTTGTCCTTCTCTGTCTGACTTATTTCACTAAGCATAATACCTTCCAGGTCCATCCATGTTATTGCAAATGGCAAAATTTCGTTCTTTTTTATGGCTGAGTAATATTCCATTGTATATATGTACCACATCTTCTCTATCCATTAATCTGTTGATGGACACGTAGGGTGCTTCGATATCTTGGCTATTGTAAAAGAGGCTGCTATGAACACTGGGGTGCATTGTCTTTTCGAGTTAGTGTTTTCATTTTCTTCATATGTACGCCTATGAGTGGAATTGCTGGATCATATGGTAGTTATATTTCTAGTTTTTTTGAGGAACCTCCATACTGTTTTCCACAGTGGCTGCACCAGTTTACATTCCCACAGTGACCAAGGGTTCCCTTCATCGTCAAATCAAAACCACAATGAGATATCACCTCACACCTGTGAGATGGCTATAATCAAAAAGACCACAAATAGCCTATTGCTTTTTAATACTGCATAATATTACAGTGAATGGATACAGCACTGTTTGTTTATTCATTTCCTAGTTGAAAGCCATTTGGATTACTTCCATTTGGGGGTCATTATGAAAAATGTCACTATAAGTATTCACAAACAGGTTTTCAGATGAATGTTTGTTCATTTCTCTTGGGTAAATACCTAGGACTGGAATTGCTGGCTGGTGTGGTAACTGTACACATAACTTTATCAGAAATTGCAAACTTTTTTCAAACATGGAAACATTTTGCAATCCCACCAGCAAGGTATAAGAGTTCCTGTTGTTTTGTATCTTCAGGACCACTTAATGTTATCCCTTGTTTTAGTTTGATTTTATGTAGCAGTTCTAATAGGTGTGTAGCAGTATATATTTCAAGTTTTAACTTCTATGAGTTATAACGTTGAGCATTCTTTCTTGTGCTTACTTACCATCCTTATACCTTCTTTGGTGAATGTCTTTTTCAAATCTTTTGCCAGTTTCTTGTTGGTTGTTATTTTCATATTATTGATCTTTGAGGGCACTTTATATATTATGGATACAAGTCCATTTTCAGATAGGTGTTTATAGAAATTTTCCCAGTATGTGTCTTGGGAAGAGCAAAGGATTTTTTAATTAAGTTTGGTTTGTTGATTTTTTTCCTCTTAGTAATTGTGCTTTTGGTGTCACATCTAAAAAAGTCTTTGCCTAAGATTTACAAGGATTCTCCTAATATCTCTAGTGATGTTCAGGTGTTTTATATCCCTGCTTATTTTTTAATCTTTTTGTTCTGTCCGTTATCAACAGAAGTGTTGAAGTTGTGGGTTTGTCTAGTTTTCATTTCAGTCCTGTCAGCTTTTCCTTTATGTGTTTGAAACACTGTCTTAGGTACATATATGCTTAGGATTGTAATGACTTCTTGGTGAACTCACTCCTTTCTCGTTATGTAATATCCCTCTTCATTCTTGGAAGTATTCCTTATTCTGAAGTCTGTTTCATCTGATATTAATACAGCCACCTCGGCTTACTTTTGATTAATGTTTTCATTGTAGTATCTTTTCTGGTTTTTTAAAAAACCAATTTGTGTTTTTATATTTTATGTAGATTGTTTATAGAGAGTACATAGTTGGGGTTTGCCTATTTATCCAATCTGATAATCTGTGTCTTTTAATCATTATATTTAGACCATTTATATTTAATGAAATTTTTGATATGTTTATATTAAAATCTATCATCTTGCTTTTTGCTTTATGTGCCATCTGTTCTTTACTTCTTTTTCCTTCTTTTTCTGCCTGCTTTCCTGCTGAGTATATTTTTTATGATTCCATTTTATCTCCATATTGGCTCATTATTTATACCTCTTTAAAATTTAGCCATTGCCCTAAGGTTTACAAAATTTATCTTTAATTAATCAAAGCCTGCATTCAAATGAGGTCATACTGCTTTATATGTTGTGTAAGAACCTTAAAACAGTATATCCCCAACACTTTTTCCTCTACATATAATCCTTCTCAAGTGCATTCATCTTACACCCTGGGTATGGCTAAGGGAATTTTCACTTAGAGATTATTTGTATATACTTTGAAGAAGGATACCAATTCTGTTTAACTGGCTTGCCTTTATTTCTGAGTGGTATTTCTGATATCTTTGAAACTGTTTTCTCTGCAGGACTTGATTCTCTCTCCTACCTGTATGCTGAGCTGAACGAAACTGTTTCTACACCTTAGGGATTTAGAAATTACTGCCTCTAAGGAGAGGACAAAGGTAAAATACAACCCAGCCAAAGTCTGAATTAGCAAAATTTCCAAGACAATGGTTATAGATATCTCCCAGAGTGAGTAAGTCCTTGTCTTCCGAAGTGTGTACATTTCTTTTTTTTTTTAAATTTTTTTGATTAAGGATGCTCTTAGTGGTATATTAAGAGTGTTAAGTTCACACTTGCAAATGTCTGGCATCCTAAGCAACTCAAAGACTTGATGTAGAAGACCATGTCATCTCTACATAATATTTTTATTACTGAAGTATAGTTAACATATAGTATTATATTAGTTTCAGTTGTACAACATAGTGTTTGGACATTTATATACATTATGGGTTGATCACCATGAAAAGTCTAGTAACCATCTATCACCATACAAAGTTATTGCAGTAGTATTGACTATATTCCCTATACTGTATAGTACATTCCCGTGACTTATTTATTTTATGGCTGGAAGTTTGTACCTCTTAATCCCCTTCCAAAAAATATTTTTTCTTTCTTCCTCACACCCTTCACGTTGTCAGTGACACGGGGGGTTATCACTTACGGATTAAGTAAGGATGCTCCGTATCATGGAAGCAGAAGCTTAGTTTTGAGTATCTGTTCTGCCAGTTCCTGGATGAATTGGTCAGAAGCATCAGAAACATATCAGGCCCACCTAAGGACTAAGGGATTGGGATCTTATGACCCCGAAGGTACACTAAGGGACCAGTTTCCTAAAAGTCTGAAGTTGCCAGTTCAAGAGTCCTGGTAGTTATCATGGATGTCTGGTTTCAGGGTACCACTGCTGGGATACGGGGGCTCTAGTTATTTTGTTTTTATCTCTGTGCTCATGTTTTAGATTCCGGGGAGAAAGACTCCCTTAACCTTGGCTGAACTTTAGAATCACCAGGAAGCTTTAAAGAATGCTAATGTCCAGACTCTACACCTAACCAATTGGGCCAGGATCTTTGTAGTAGTGGAGTGGAGGTGGGCATAGAGGTAGGGTTGATCATCTTTACTTTTTAAAAGCTCTTCAGGTGATTCTCAGGTGTAGCCAGGGATGAGAACAGGTTACTTAGTCCCATCCCTGTCTAGAAAAGATTAAGATGATCTGACGGACAGTTCCATTTTGTATTCAAGGGAGAAGGGTCTTTCTCCCAGAGAAAGATTGAAGAACTGTTACAAAAGAAGGCAACAGAGAGTGTGTGTGTAGCAGAAATTCTTGGAGGAAAGGACAGCTCTTGTGAGCCTACTTTGTAGGATTGTGAGACTCTTTTAAGGAAAAAAATGGGCGTAGCTGCTCAGCACGGTGTATTCAGCTCCTGAGGCTGGTGTAACAAATTACCATAAACTGGGTAGTTTAATGTAACAGAAACTTACTTTCTGCCAGTTCTGGAGCCAGAAGTCCAAACTCAAATGCAGGCAGGGCCATGCTCTCTCCAAAGACTCTAGGGGAAGTTCCTGCTTTGCCTCTTTTCAGCGTCTGTTGGCTCCTGGCTTCCTTGGCTTGTGGCTGCATCCCTCCCGTCTCCCTCCATCTTTACATGGGCTGCTGTGCATGTCTTTCCCCCTTCTGTCTTACAAGGACACTGGTCATTGATATAGGGCCCACCCTCATCTAGGATGACCTCATCCCGAGGTCTTTAACTTAATTACATCTGAAAAGACTCTGTTTCCAAATAAGACCACATCCATAGGTTCTAAGTGGACCTATCTTTTGGGGGCCACCATTCAACCCCTTACACACGGTAATATTTGGCACATGGTAGAAGGGCAATAAATCACAGCCATTATTACATGTGTAGTTATCAAAGCCATGGAGAAGAAAAATCACCCAAAAAATCTAATAGAAACTACACATAGATGCTTTTTTAAAAAACGGAGAAAATAAAAAGAATTAGAAGAATAGTGGATTTGACGGTATCAGGGAATAGGAAAAGCTCCTCGAGTGTGCGGTGTCTGTTTATTATCAGCCTAAACAGAGAGCCAGGGGTTTAGATTCTGAGACATCCCTTGATGTACTTCATGCTTAAATACAGCTTAGACCCAATTCCATTTCGCTTAGTTTCATAACACTCTTGATACTGTCTTAAACAACCCTTCTCCCTCTGGGGTCGCAGAGCCACCAGAAACATCCAAAGCAGCTCCCATGCCTCCCTTAGGTTAATTTTTTCATCCAGCTCTTTAGGCCACTCTTTTCATCGTTCTTGCTCAATCGGTCCCTCTGGCCCCTTAATTATAATGCTTGATTTCTGCCACGTTTCCTCACCGACTCTGTGGACTCCAATGCTGTAGAAATGTGGATATAACACTGCCCACTTTGGCACATGGGGGTAGATTAGCAGTCCTTTGAGGCAATTCTCTTATTCGCAAAATAAACAGAGGAACTTTAAGACACTCATCCCACCCCCAGCACACACACAGAACAGAAGGCTGGTTCTGTTCTTATCGTGGAGTTCCAGCTTAGTGATGATTTTAAGCCGAAATTACAAAAAAATTAAAAAATAAAAATCTCACACCTTAAACAGGAAGTGGCTCTGGAAACATGGTTTTGTCTCCGTTGGAAACAGTGAGGTTGTGTTTGAGGCCCTGACACAAGGTTTCCCCACCTCCCCAATGGAAATGGTCTTTGAATAGGCACCAGATCATTCAGTTCATTAGTCTCGACCCCTTTAGTTGCAAATGCCAAAAATCCCAGCTTATGCAAATGGTACCAAAGCAAAAAAAAAAAAAAATTAAGTTAAATTAAAAAATGGGAGGGGGGTGTCGAAAAAATGTATTAGGTCAGGTAACTGAAAAAATACCAGGTAGGCTTCAGGCACGGCTGGATCCAGGGGTCAATCAATGTAACCAGACACTGTTTCTTTCCACCTCTGTCTGCTCTGTTCTTTGTGTTGGCTTCATTTCTGAGTGGTCATCATTGTCACCAGCAGCTCAAGGTTTACATTCTATCCACACAGCACACCCCAACGAAAATAAAGTGACTTCCCAAATGCTTGTAGAAAAAGTTGATGGTGTGAATCTCATGGTGGTCACTGGAGTCCCTGGCCCAACCCTGAGCCAGTCACTGTTAAGGGGGGCGGGGGGGATGGAGTTTCTGATTGGTCAGGTCTGGGACACACCAATCTGGGAGCCTCAGGTCATCTCCACCCAAACTACTAGGACAGAGAGTGCAGAAGGTGTGGCGTCCAAAGACAAATTGGGCTTTGTCAGATGGAAAGGAATGGACGCCAGGCAGGCAGGAGGACCCTATCCAACCAACCAAAGAGCAAAATGAAGGAAACCAAAGGCCAGTTGGATGGCTGTGTCTCACATGTGTAGTTAAAGCTCTTGGAGCAGTTCCCGGTAAGGTCAGTTTGCTTCTTCTGTCTGCATCAACAGTTAAGTCAAGGACATCCACCTCCCAACGCACCTTTGCTTCTGGGGGGCCTTCTCTAGTTTCTATCTGCTTTGGCTCTCCTCCTTTCATTCATTATTCCTCCATCAAACACCCCTCCATAGCAGCACTATTTGCAATAGCCAGGTCGTGGAAGCAACCTAAGTGTCCATCAACAGAGGAATGGATAAAGAAGATGTGGCACACATATACAATAGAATTCTACTCAGCCGTAAAACAGAACACAAGAATGTCATTTGCAGCAACATGGATGGACCTAGAGATGATAACACTAAGTGAAGTAAGTCAGAAAGAGAAAGACAAATACCATATGATACCATTTATATGTGGAATCTAAAATATGACACAAATGAACTTGTGTATGAAACAGAAACAGACTCACAGACATAGAGAACAGACTTGTGGTTACCAAAGGGGTAGGCGGGGGAGGGATAAATTAGGAGTTTGGGATTAGCAGATACACACTACTATATATAAAATAGAGAACTAACAAGGACCTACTGTATAGCACAGGGAGCTCTACTTACTATCCTGTAATGACCTATAATGGAAAAGAATCTGAAAAAGAATCTATATATCTCTCTCTCCATATATGACTGAATCACTTTGCTGTACACCTGAAACTAACACAACATTATAAATCTACTATAGTTCAGTAAAAATTAAAAAAAAAAATCCCTCTCGTACCAGCCATGGTCCAGTTGCTGCATCAGTAACATTTTCTGCCACTGGTCCATCTTGCAGATGAGACCTTCCCTCCTCCATGAGGGTTGAGTTCCTAAAGCCGGTCAGATTCTAATGCCTCAGCCCTAGGAGGCAACCCTAAAAGGCTTCCCGCTCTGCCATCTTCATTTATGAGAAAAATTCCTTATCCAGTTCTGCCCCAGCTCTGTTTCATCTCTCCTGCCCCCTAAGTGGTGATGCGCGCTTTTCTCCAGTTTATGTAAATCTTTTGGCTCAGCACACAGCCTCGGGTCACCATTCTCTTTAGTTTCCATTTTTAATTGTAACCAGTGAATGGACTCACAGAGCAGATTTTTCTCATCTGCTTTCAAACTCAGCGTTTTCCTCTGTCATGTTGATGTCCCTGCTATGGGTCAGTCATCTCCCCGGCTGTGGCCTGGCCCTTGGACACCTCCCCGGACCATCAATGACAGGAGGTGTCTGCTTTGGCTGGGAGGTTGGCTGGGAGGAGTCCTGGGGTTCACTCTCTCGTTCACAGAAGCAGGAAGTCTGCAAACATCAGCTTCTTAGCCCTTCTCAGTGGTCGAGGAGTCCTTGATCTGGGGGATTTTATTCTTTCTCTCTCATGTCTTGAGCTTCTCTCCTGCAAACACACACGGTGCTAAAGGGTGTGGTGCTGTCAGCTTCTTAACCAGTTACTTTGAATCCTGTAGAGACAGTCCTTACTTTATTTAATAACCCAGGAGGAGGCCCACCATGCCCTCCATCCTCAGCACACAGCAGCTGCACCTTGGTTGGGGAGGTGCCCCCTTCAGACCCCTCCTGACCATCAGTCAGGTCATGTTGTCCTCTGCTCAGAACCCTCCAGAGGCTCCCATCATATTTAGAGCTGAAGCCACAGTGTATTCAGTGACCTACAGGTGCGACGTGAACTCTGGAACTCTGGCCCCCGGCATCCTTCTGACCTCATCTCAACCCCCGCGCCCTCACACGCACGCTCTGTTCCAGTCCCACTGGCCGCCTTGCTGGCTCTCAGCACCCCACTGGGCTCCCACCTCAGGGCCTTTGCACATGCCTGCTGTGGGGTAACATGTAGGTATCTACTGGAGCCATTTCCCTTTGTCTACAGCAGCTGCTCTTCTTCATTATGGCATTCTCTAGTCCCCTTTTCTGTTGTGTTTCTCTCATCACCACCTGATAACCCATAGATTTCCCTTATTTGGCGAGCCATCTTCCTCTCCCCTAGAATTTAAGCTCCATGAGAACAGAATTTCTTTTCTCTTTTGTTCACTATTGTACATATCTCTCTTGCTCATCAGCCCCAGTGCCTGGCACATATGAGGCCCTTAATACTTGGTGAATGAGTGAATGAACAAATGAATACATGATTTAATTCTGTCTTTGGCTTCTCGTAGTATCTGTCTTTCACCCCAAGCTCATCTCTTACATCTCGATAGTGCAGAAAAATGGGGAGGTAAGTTTGATGTGCTGGAAGTCTTTAGACGGCCGTCATTTTATCGAGGGTCCCTAACTGAGAATAGAATCCACCACTATTCCTTCTCTCCATCAGTCACTCCCGGAAATTGTCCCTTGGATTGGAGGTGAGAATGTTCATGATAGTGTGATGCTCAAATGAGCTGGCCAGAGGCCACATTTTCAAGTCACTGACTTTATTTCTAAGTGGCCATCCTTCTCTGGACTCTCTGCCTCTTCCTTTCAGGTGAGAGAAAAGAGGGCCCCCTGCTTTGCAGATAATGAGTTCCCAGAAACGGCCACATGAAAGAAATCAGCTTAAAACAGAGACTAGAATTTCACAGTAAACAGTGAAAAACACCCTTGATTAGGGCTTTCTCTTAACAACTGAGTAAATTACAGAAATAATGAAAAGTGACTGCAGATGGGTACAAGATGTCTTGTGGGGGTGATGAAATTACACTAAAATTAGTCATCAGTTATGGCTTGATCCAGGTGTTCAATTATGACATCAGAGGTTTTTTTTCTTCAGTTCTTTGCTTTGCCTATTATGGTGCTGGCTTCATTTTTAGGTTGTATGTGGTGGGTCTTGGCAGTCCCAGGCTCCCACCCTTGTGGAGTCAAGATCAACTATCCTTTACACGATACCCGATGAACACAGGAAAGGTCATACTGTGTCTTCTTGGCTCTGTTTGGTTCACGTGCCATTTCTGAACCAGTCAACCTGGTCTGGAAAAGACAATGTGCCCTAATTATCCTGTCTGGGAGCTGTGGGAGGAGTTTGCAAGGGCTGACAGTGGGGTGCAGAGGACAATTGGGGTGCTGCCACCAGAAAAGGGATGCATGATTGGGGCCATTAAAAAACCCAGTAAACATTCCTACATCTCCAGATTTAGGAGTGTGAGCGACACAGGGTAGGGAAGACAGAGAAAAGTCGTGCAAACGAGTTGTCGCTCTTTCCTGCTCAGACATCCACCTGAGCTGGTAGGTATGAACAGGAAGTAGCCCTGAAGATGTGTTTTCCTAATTGAGTTTGTGTCACACTCGCCTGAAACAAGGATAAGCAGGCATCGTTTATCACTCGCCTGTCAACCCAGCCATCTCTTCAACATCAGAGACAAAAAAAGAGACGGATGCAGCAGATGGGCCCGAGTACTGCTTGGAGAGACAAAGATAGGATCCAGACGGAGCTTGGTTCAGCACATCAGGGCCTCAGCCTCACCTGATAACTCCTAATTAAGGGGCAAGAATAAAGCTTGGGGTTCACACGAGCCTGAGCCAGATTTCTGCTCCATTGTGTAGATACGGGCATGTTATTTAGTCCCACAGAGACTCAGTTTCTGGATCTGTGCAATGGGGCCAGGAAAGCGTATCTCACAGAGTTATTGTAAAGGGTCCAATGGGCTAATGTATATTTGGCTTTTCTTTTCCCATTTGCCCACGTTGCAGACATGCTCTCCATCCTGCTGCGTGCCCTGGAGGGCTGATCTCCTCAGGGGGCACTTCCTGTGCCTGTTGTGTGCCGTCTTGGGTTGGCCAATGAGGGCACTTGTAGGAGGTTGGAGGTCAGACAGAGAGCGAGGCTGGAGTATTTACCCCCCGCCTGCTCCGTGTGCCCCTGTGCCTCTGACTCCTGTATGGGGTCTTCTGTCCAAGGCTCCTGCCCTCACTGGGGCCAGGAACACTTCCTTCTCCTCCTGCCTCCTTATTTTTTATAATTTATTTTATTGAAGTACAGTTGATTGACAATGTTGTGTTAATTTCTGCTGTACAGCAAAGTGATTCAGTGATACATCTATACATTCTTTTTCACATTCTTTTCCATGATGGCTTATCACGGGATACTGAGTAGAGCTCCCTGTGCTGTACAATAGGACCTTGTTGTTTATCCATTCTCTGTATAATACTTTGCATCTGCTAATCCCAAACTCCCACTCCATCCCTCCCCCACTCCCCTCGCCCTTGGCAACCACAAGTCTGTTCTCTATGTCTGAGAGTCTGTTTCTGTCTGGTAGATTAGTTCATTTGTGTCTTATTCTCGATTCCACGTATAAGCGATATGATATGGCATTTGTCTTTCTCTTTCCGACTGACTTCACTTAGTATGATCATCTCTAGTTGCATCCACGTTGCCGCAAATGGCATTATTTCATTCTTTCTTATGGCTGAGCAGTATTCCATGGTATATATGTACCACATCTTCTTTATCCATTCCTCTGTCCATGGACATTTAGGTTGTTTCCATGTCTTGGCCATTGTGAATAGTGCTGCTGTGAACATAGGGGTGCACGGATCTTTCTGAATTAGAGTTTTGTCCAGATACTTGCTCAGGAGTGAGATCGCTGGATCATATGGCAACTCTATTTTTAGTTTTTTTGAGGAACCTCCATACTGTTCGCCAGAGTGTCCTCCTGCCTCCTTAGATGAGGTTATGTCCCCCTGTGTCTGGTCTTTAGGACATAGTGGGAGAGTTGGACGTCTGTTGTTACTATGTTTAAACAAGCTCAAACCTATGGACAAGTTGTAAAAACACGTGCCTGGAACTCTGGTCCCCTGAGCTGTCTCAGAGTGAATGACCAAATAGGCACTCACCACCCCTGAATGTTTGCCATGTGTTTTCTTATGAACAAAGACATACTCTTACGGAACCACAATACAGCATGAAAATCAGGAATAAACATTGCCGCCTGACTACTCTACCATCCTCAGACCCTAATTCAGTATCCCCTATTGTCTCAGTAATCTCCTTCATGTCATGGGTCTTTGTTTTCCTTCAGTCTTTTCTTGAGTTTCATGACCTTGAGAGTTTTGAAGATTACAGCCTACTTATTTTGTGGCTTGTCTCTCAGTTTGGGTTTGTCTGATGTTTCTTTGTGCTTAGATTCCAATTATACACCTTTGGCAGGAGCGTCTCAGAAGGGATGCTCTGCTCTCCCCATTTCGCATTTAATCAGGTGGCACATGATTTGAATTTGTCACAATATTAATGATGCACACTTGATCACTTGGTGAAGGTAGCGCTTGCCAAGCTTCTGTACTGTGAAGTTACCCTTATTCACTTTAAAATTAATAAATATTCTATGAAAAGATGTTCAGGGACAATGTAAGTGTTTATTATTAGAATTTCAGTACTTCATTTATGAATTTATTAACAGAATGGGGTCATGGGTTTCATTTGTACTCTCTGGCTTATGTTTCGTTACTATCACTGGTTATTTCGACGCTCAGAATATCCTCAGTTTGGCAGTGGGAGCCATTTTATCATGGCTTCTATGTCCTTTTGATGTGCCCTCAATATTCTTTAAGCATTTTCTTCCTTTCTAAATATAAGAATTTCTAGACTCATCTTGTAGTTTTCCTGCCCCAGTCCTAGAATCAGCTCAGTTTCTTTCAGTGGAGAATGGTGCTTAGAAACCAAAGTCTAAGCTCTAGAGGTGCTCATTGCTGATTGGATGCTCTAGTCAGGAAATAGTGGTACACACAGTGACACCTCTGTCTGTCTGTCTGTCTCTCTCAAAAGCCATGAGTTCACAGAGATATCTCCATGCTAATCCAACAACACAAGGCTCATTCTAGATTTCTCCCTTTCTTTCTTTGTAACTCCTGTCTCATCTCTCTATACCAGGCCATTTCTCTGCTCCCCCCACCTCAGTCCTCTCAGGTTCAACACCTGGTGTTGGCTGCCCCCCTTGCCTTACTAAGAATGTGATGCCCAAGCTCCCCTTCCCAGGTGGCTGCTCTTCTAGCCACTCGACCTCTGACACGCAGCTCCTGGCCATTGTATCCACTGCCCACCTTGCTGGACCCTCCTGAAGGTGTTGGCCTGAGCGATTCTGAAAGGGGAAGAGTCTGGTTTGTATTCTTATTTGGATTTCACTGTATCATCTTCTTAGAAAACGTCTATACATTTCAAACCAAAAGAGTGTGCTGCAAGCTCTCTGTGTCAAGGTGCCCATCTCTGAGCAGAGATGGCTGTGGACCACGTCACACTGGCCAGCTGCCTTGTTTCAGACACTCCTTGTCCACAGGGTAAAGCAAGAGTGTATGATACCCCTATAATGGTCCCTGGTAAGCATCAGCGATTACCAAGACATCAAGGGTAGGGGATCCTAAATGAACTCAATTAAAATACCTTTGCACTTGTAGTACCTAAGAGAAGGTATTTTTATGCATCTAAACATCCTTTTTTCCCAAATGAGTGAGTAGTGTTCTAGAAGGACCTTCTTTTGAGTGACAAATGCACTCATTTGTGTGAGTGTGTAGTACATGTATGTATGCATGTGTATATATAAACATATATATATATATAATGACCCCAGGAGGTGAGTACAATTGTTATCCTTACACCTGTGGGCACCAAAGTCTTAATGATTCAAGTAAACCAGGAGATCAGGATTTTTAAAAATGTGAAATGGCCCAGCTTTCAAGTTTTGACAGCAAATTCCAAGTAAGTTAAACGCTTTGTGGTTTAAACAGTCTGGGCGGTGGCCTCAGGACAGCCAATTATCCACTCCTGCCTTCAACCACTCAGCTCTGGTAGGAAGGGTGAGGTACTAGAACTGGCCCTACTGGGGCACAATGTCATGTGGCTACAGCAGTAGGAGCCCTAAGAATATTCAAGTTCCCATCCAGCCCACATGGTTGGAGTTAGGAGAAGAGCCCTTTCCAGAAGAAGCTATGTGTTGGTGCCAGAAGAAGGGAGAGAAGAGATGCTAGGCAGACCAAATTACGTCCACTGAAACAGGATTCCTGTGTACCTGGCAGAGCTGGGGTAGAATGAGTGGAGATGTTGGTCGAGAGACAGAGAGAGAAGGCTTGTATCAAGTGAGGATGCTTTCCCAATACTTCCATGGCTGGTGTCGGTGAAGAATCTTGCTTCATTTTCTTTAAATATTTAAATCAGGGTTTCTGAACCCTACTGACATTTTGGGCCAGATAATTCTTTGTTGGGGGGCTGCCTTGTATAGGACTAGATGCGAGTAGCACCCCACCGCCCACGCCCCCCATTTATGACAACCAACACCGTCTCCAGACATTGCCAGATGTCTCCTGGGGGAAAACTCAGTCCTGATTGAGAAATGCGGCTTTAAACAAAGCCCACTGTGTATAAAGTACTTCCTGCACCATAATGTTTTTTTAAACTTTTTACTTGGAAATAATTTTAGTCTTTAGAAAAGTTGCAAAACCGTACAAAGAATCCCATATACTTTTCACCTAAATTCCCCCAAATTAACATTTTACCATGTTTGCTTTAGCATTCTTTTTCTGTTTGTTTCTTTTTCTCTGTCTCTGTGTCTGTCTGCCTCTGTATATTTTAAATGTATGTATGTATATATGTATGTTTTTCTAAACTACTTATATTCATAATTGGTTGCACATGACTCCCTTTCGTGTCTATTTCCTTAAAACAAGGGCATTCTCTTAAGAAACCGCTTTACGGTGATCAAAATCAAGAATAGGACATTGTTTACAGTACGATTACCTCTCTGCATACTTGATTCAAATGTTGCCAATTGTCCCATCATGTCATTTACAGCAAAAAGAAAGCTAAGTTTTTCCTGGTTCAGAGTGCAACCCAGGATCCCACCTGCATTTAGTTGTCAAGTTCCTTTGAGTCTCCTTAAATCACCAACAGTTCCTCAGCCTTTTTTTCTTTTTTTGTCTTTCATAACCCTGAAAAGTATAGGCCATTTTTTTGGGTAGAATATCCCTCCATTTGATCCATATTGATTTTGAAGTAATAGCTGTATTCAGTTTCAATGGATCTGGCCCTTCTGGACACTGCGTTCTGAGTTTGGATGATTGTATGTTCGGTGTAATCTCAGTATCATTTAGACGTCCCTGGTGATCCCTGCAGGACCCATCCTTCCCTTTAACGTCCCAGTTAACCTGCCAGAAGACCCCACAAGCCTACTTTCCCCCCTTCCCCTCCACTCCAGCTATTTCTGGGATGTCCTGACCTCAAGAATGCTTGGTTTCTGCGCCTGCCTCTTTATAGAATTCTTTTGGGACCTCCCTGGCGGTCCAGAGGTTAAGACTCAGCGCTTCCAATGCAGGGGGCATGGGTTCGATCCCTGGTTGGGGAACTAAGATGCCACATGCCGTGTGCCATGGCCAAAAAAAAAAAAAAAAAATTCTGTTGCTGAGAGTCTCCCAGAGACAGACATTTGGGGGCACAGCTGTCTCTCTGGCGTGGGTCCTAAACTGCCCCCAGCTGCGGGGAGGGGATCCTGCACCCCATTTCCCCAGCACAACAGAGATCAGGTTGTGAATTTTAAGATGTTCAGGAACGTGAGGGGACCACAGGGGCCCCTGTGTCCCGCTGGGAGCAGTTGTTCTGATACATTCTCGGGTCCAAACCCACTCCAGTCCCGGGAGCCCGACACCCACCACTGTACCCGAGTGTCGCCTGTTACATAAGCCCCTTGCCACAGCTTTCCCTTCAGTGACAGTTGAAGGGAAAATCACATCTCCCTGCTTCTCGCCACTGCCTTTGCTGCCCCGGGCATAACCATCTCTTCCTGATGTTCCAGCAGTTCCTGCAGAAAGTGCTTACACACACCAAATGCTCACACCCTCAGGACTACACGTTAGTTTTTAGACACCAGGAAATCTAAATCCATATTTAGGAGAAAAAAAAAGTAAAGTTCCTATCTCTGCGGGCATGCTCCTATTAGTACATCCATTTGCGTAACGAAACAAAACATTTAACATCTGCATCAAGTTGAAGGTGACTTCACAGTTTTCTCCAGGAACTTAGGGTCCTTGGTTTGGAGGGGTACAGCTGAAAGCACTCGTGCGTGCACGCGCACACACACACACACACACACACACACACACACTCATGAAACTCATTTTGGAGGACTTTTTGAAAGGAAGGAGGTATCCCCAAAAGGTGTGTTTGAGTCCCCATCTTCAAAGACAGAAAACTGCTCATAACTTCTAAATCAGTATTTTCTCTTTTGCAGTTTATCCTATGATTCTCAACAATTGCATCATCCGTAATTCCATTTACTTCATGACAGTCTTTCTCTATCTCAGATCTTTTCTTTCAGTCTGAGCTTTCCCCTAAGCAATACTTGCCATGAAAGTCACTGTTTTGCATGCTAATTGTGCTTCCCCCTCCAATATTAAAATAAACACATAACTGCTATATGTTTAAAAGTCCTTCTGCGTTTACCCCAAATTATCTCAGACTCCAAACTTGGGCAAACACTGGCCTCGGGGCAGCGTCAGATGGCAGTGGACAGGTCTGATATCTGCTGCTTTTTTTCTCCGTGATTTGAATTTCCTGATTGCATCCTCTGTTGTATAACTTGGAACCAGGGCTTCTGGAAAAGGTGGAAGAAGGATTTTCTCATATTCCAAGAGAGTGAGTTTAAGAATAAAAAAAGGAGTATTCTTTGCTGCCAGATACACACAGTGGAATGTTCGATAACAGGACACAGAATCATAAGTAATGAGTTATCGTATTACGGGGTTCACCGCACTAAACTGTTATCAGTTTGGAGGCTCCTGAATTGCGTGTTGAATTGTTACAGACATGACTCTCATCAATAAACCAGTATCGAAGGCTGCATTTCTCAACTTTAAACATATGTGCTCTTTTCAAATAAGTCTAAATATCCAGAGATTTTTCTCCTCTCCTCCCAGAGGGGTATACCCTTCCTTAAGAATACTGTTCCATTGATGAATTACCTTTTATTCTTTTTTTGGCCGCGGGGCGTCAGGTGGGATCTTAGTTCCCTGACCAGGGATTGAACCCGCGACCCCTGCAGTGGAAGCGTGGAGTCTCAGCCCCTGGACCGCCAGGGAAGTCCCAATGAATTACTTTTATGTGTGAAATATTGGCTTGTGAATCCATGATGTTAGTCCAAGTGGCAGGTATTATTAAAAATAATAATAATAAAAATTTAAAACATGAAAAAAAGAAGAATCCTGTTCCATCTTCCATAAGCCCGGAGAACAACAGATATTTGAACTTGGCCTTCTGTGGTTCATCTCACGTAAAACATAAGTCATTTTCCAGTTTCTCAGTAGGAAATATGGAATAGCATTCTAAATGCTAAACGAACCCCTGGGACTCTGATGTAGACACGTCCCACCTCCCGATTGAGAATGACTAGCCTGAATGGACGTTTCCATCATTTCAGAAAAGAAAGCAGCTGTAGGGGAGGGCGCCGCCCTCCTGGTGAAGGCGAGCATTGCAGCCTTCAGACCTGGACCAGTTAACCTGAGCAGAAGGGGAGGGCCAAGAGGGAATTGGGGAAACTTGCGAGAGGTTCCTGTGGTTTGAGCCAGAGGCAAGGAGGGGATCCTGGAAGGCTTCTGAGCGTACATCCAAGGACAAGTAAATATTTAGAGCTGGAACGAAACTCACAGCCATTATGCACTCATGCAGCACTTTGAAATCCATCCTTCCCTGTCCGTAGTTCAGGGTTTCTTTCTCTACCCACTAGATGCCAGCAGTACCCTCTCCCAGTTGTGACAACCAAAAATGTCTCTCTTTGTTGCTTCATGTCGCTTCCCTCCGGTGTGAAGATGGGGCCAGGAGCAGTCATCCCAACTGGGTGAATGGAGCTCATCCTTGTAGGGGGAACTGCGGCTGAAATAGATGACAGACAAGGGAGAGTCTTGATGGGGTTGGAGTCCCTGGATTACTTCCTGTTTTCCCCAAGGCTTGATTAATTCCTGCACCTGCGTGTTGTGCCCTGGGATGCTTCCACTAAATACCTGGGCCGGTCGATTACCTGTCTGCCCTCAGGCCCATCCCTGTTTTTTCTCTGCTCCCTGCATCCTTGGGAACTGGACCTCCCAGGTTCCCTAGACACCTACGTCCATTCGGAGGCAATGAAAGGGACTGGAGAGAGATTGAAGGGGAGAAGCCGAAGAATTCCTTTCCTTCTCTTGCTTTGCTTCTTCCGCTGCCTGTGGCCCCGGGCTGGTCTTCTCAGTGACTCAGGCGGCCATCAGGCAGCCCCCATCCCTGTGTCCTGTTTGGTGCACCATGGCTGGCCGTGGCCTCAGGAAGCACCAGCCCCTGCGCTGTCCCTTCATCCCTGGGGCTGGCAGTGGCTCTGACAGTGGCTGATATCTGGTCACCTCACCATCCATCTTTGGCTTTTGCATCCCTGTATCCTTGTGTTCAAGCCCCAGTGTCCAAATAACTCCAACAGTTTCTGTTTTTCCAGACTGGATCCTGACAAAATAACCTTTTTTTTTTTCTCCTCACGCAAGTTCAAGTTTGCTTTCTGCTTCTTGCAGCTAAAAGACTCCTGACCAAAAAGGGTGCAAGGAGGTATACTTAGATGAGGCCCTTGGATACAGGCCTGTCTCCTTCAGGTTCCAGCCCTTCCCCACTCTGAGCCTGGGTTTGTGTCAATGAAAAGGAGGTTGATCATCTTGCCAGTGTCCTCATGAAGACGACGTGCGAAGTGTTGTCTTGTTTTTCTAACTGGCTCTGCTAGAATGTAGGCTGCCCAAGAGCCAGGATTTTTGTCTCTTTGGTCGACTCTGAATCCCTGGTACCTAGAGCACGTAGTAGTGTCAACTAAAAACAAATACACAACCTAAAACTTAAGAATTATGTTTTACTGGGTGGATTGGCTGAAGACCCAAGCCCGGAATACAGACTCTCAGCTCTGAGGGGCAGCTCTGAAGAGGTGAGGGGGGAGCCAGGATGTAAGGGGGAAGCTGGCATATATAGGCGTTTTTGCAACCAAGACCAGGTGGTTGGAACATCAAAAAATTACTGTTAATTAGAGAGAACCAGACATCTCAAGTTAATGAATTTAGCACTTTTCTGTGTACGGGAAGATGCAAGAGTCTGGGCTCATTGAAATGATTCCTTTGATGTGCACCTTACTATCCAGGGCCAGTATCCGGCTTTTCTCCATCCTGAGTCCCCTCATGGTGCTCTGTCAGCATCCTTTGTTGACTGATAAGGGCAGGCGACAATCTTCATCCACAGCAGACATTTTATACAAATCTGTTAACTGAGTACCTAGGAATGCAGTGAAACCAACTTAGTAGATTGCTACCAGCATTGCTTTTTTAATTCATGGAAGAGAATAGAAGCTCTCAGAGTAAGTTTCACATGTACATATTCTGTGTGTGTGTGTGTGTGTGCACGTGCGCGCGTGTGTGTGCCGGTTGCATTGTAAAATGCACTTCTGACAAAAGATCTTAATAAAAAAGTTTAAAAGCCAAGGAGCAACACTTGAGGTCAGCTTCTTGTATGTAAAGAGTAAGGACTTGTGTAAATCTGAGCACGTGGTGTCTCCAGAACCCTTCTCCGTCAGCATCGCAAATCTCCCGTATAATCCGGGTCCCAGACACCTCTCTGGCGTTAGCGTGCATCCCTCTCCGGTGTATACCCTACTTACCAGCCCTTCCAAATAATTTAATTCCGCAATCTTAGGTTACTGTTTCATGCAGAAATTGTAGCTTGTTCACCAACTTAACAAGATGTTAAAAAAAAAAACTTTGAGTGATAAGTAAGAAAAGGCACAGGGTAAGTAGGTTTTATGTCTTGTCTTTAATGCAAACTGTCACTCCCTTTTCTCAGAGCTTTTGCTTTAATTGGACATCTGCCACCTCGGGGGCAGAAAACTTGTATTTCTCTTAGAGCTGGATCCTTATGGAATTTCGAAGCACCGGCGAGGGGGTGGCACTTGAGGGTCCCTGTCTCTTTTTATTACAAAACAGGACCGATCGCTTCTTCTTCTTTAAGGATTTTCGTTTGCTGCTGGATGAAGACAGAAACCTGAACTTGTTTTCGTTAGGGGAAAACATCTTTTTCAGAAGTGGGACTCATTCATAACCTCTTGGGCCTCTCACTGTCTTTGTTTCCCGACCTGCTAAGGTCAGGAATAATTCTTGATGACAAGCAATGAGATTTCTGGTGACAATACAGCCTCCCTCAGAGCAAACCCGAGCGTCTGACTTGTGCATCTGCCCCATCACCTCCCTGGGTTTTATTTTAATTGCCGCTCTCTCGAAGAGCGTGATTCCTATTAAATTATTCATGCTGATATAATGTTTATGTGATCAGAGTAATTATTATAATTTTGCATTGTGAATTTTCATAATTAATGATCTCACTCAGATTTCATTTGGCACAGAATCTTTCCAGAGGGGAATCAGATGATCGGATCTCCTGGGGAATCAGGATGAAATAGAGGGACGACCTATCCCAGGTTTTGCTAAGTAGTAGAAATTTCAGGCGTTCACCTCCAGGAGTGCGGGTGGAAGGCATCCTGAGGAGATGTGGAAGGAATGCATCAGAAACTCCAGCTCTGCATCTCTCAACCCCCCATGTGAGTTACCCAAAGATATCCTGGTAGAACAGCAAGATTCGGGGGAATGGCCACATGACTCATGCCCCAGGATGTTCTTGACCAAGTCTGGTCCGTGCCATTCTCTTCTTACCCGAATCTGCTAAAACCACCCAACAATAGTCAACAGTAGCGAAACCACCCCCCAGACTCCTTAGGGACATTGCCAAGGACACAGTCTTCAGCTAATTTTCCTCCCCTGATTCTAGAAAGAGTGTAAAGTGCAATCAGCTGGGGAAATGGTTAGCAGCATTCTGAGCATGGAGAGACATTTGATGTTTGACGACTGATCCTGTAGTCAGATTTCAGATATTTGATTTTAATGCCACAGTTCCTTCATCTTTGGCTTGTATCTGTGGAACCGGTGTTTGCTGTCAGCCCCAAATAAATATCTCGTGGAGCTCTTCCCGGAGACCTTTCACCTCTGTTATTCCATCTCAGGCTCAAACCGACTTGAGGGTAAGGCAGCTGCCCTTCCCATTTTAGAGATGAGGTCACTGAGACGCATAGTGTCCCAGAGAAAATCAACGGTGACTGCACTGAACTTCTGACATCCAAGGCTTGGTCTGCGACAGCCTGCCCCCTTCCACTCTCCCTCCGCTGGGTATGATCTAACCCTTTATTTGACTGGCAGGTTTTTTCCTCCGTGTGCTTGTCAATTCCCTCAAGGAATTTTCAGTTTTAAGCACCACCTTGAAAACAGCAAACTCAAGTTCCCTGACGTCTCCTTCTTCATCCATGCAAAGTACTGCACTTTTCAGATATAGTTAGTTGTCCATTCTTTTCTGTCTGTCCCTCTATTCTCCTCTACTCTGTGATTTCTTGAAGACCAGTACCTTGCCTTGTTAATTTCCATATCTTCAGAATGCTATGGAGTAAGTATCCCGTGCGTAATAAGAGTGAGATACTTCTTTTTTGTTTTTTTGGCCGTGCCATGCAGCATGTGGGATCTTAGTTCCCCGACCAGGGATCGAACCCACAGCCCTTGCAGTAGAAACGCAGAGTCTTAACCACTGGACCACCAGGGAAGTACCAAGAGTGAGATAACGTCCGTCTTTCTTTCTTCCTTCCTTCCTTTCTCTGAGATACGTCTTGAAAGAATGCATAAGCATTGTTTTCCTCTGTCCCTCTTATCGTCTCCCTTTCTTCCTTGTGTCCAAGCCTCTTCATCTCTCCTTGTCTCCTGTATTTATTGCAGGAGCACCGTGTTTTAGAGAATATTTGGTGATTTGATCTACAAAGCTTATGACCGGAAGCCTGAACCCAGGAGAGAACACACTGGGGTAGATCCAGTGTTTAGACCGGAGTTCGGCGTTGAGGTGTCATCATTAAGGTGCTTTGAGCTGCAAGTAAAAGCAGCTTTAATACAGTCTGGTGCAAATTCCAGAAGCAGGGCGGTTCCCGCGTTAATGGATTCTGTGGTTTCTTGTTGCCGTTCATGGCCAGCATCTTTTGGTCTCTCCCACATCATCATGAGGGCTGGCTTCCTCCTCAAACTGGTTGGCCTCATGGTCAGGATAGTTGCCTATGGCATTCAGGGTGCACAATTTATTTTCTTATGGCTGCGGGAGAGACTAGCTTTTCAGGGCTTTCTTTCAAAAATGGGGGAGAACCATCACAGTAGTCCCCTCTCTTCTTGTCTTGCTTCATCATATTCAAAACTCAGAGCCACTCCTTAGCCAGCTGGGGAAGGAGTGTTGGATCTAATCCAACAGGGAAAGGAGTTGGATTCGCTTAGATCGGAACCAACCCCTGAAACTAAGCATGGAGGTGGCCTTTGGTCAGGTTCCTGGCTGTGATGGTGGCAGAGCAGAGGGGTGAATGAAATCAGGAGTAGGCAAGGAATTCATGTTTTTCTTGAAATTGACTCATTTCTTGAACTTAGCAATCAGACTTTTAAAATCTCAGGGTTTAATGTACTTGGAATCATTTCTTCAAAAAGGCATGAAAATTAATAGGTAACAGTAAAAAATAAAAGATATTTATCTGTGTGCCATTTTTGGAGTCACTGGATTTAGGCCAGACTTTCCAACTTGCATACTTCACCAAAACTCTTCCTGTGATCTTTGGATGGAAGGAATCCCATGTTTTTATGGACATGGGAGATACAAGTGTAATTCTGTCAAGTAGGGTTTTTTTTTCCCTAACTGAGGTGGACATATATTAGTTTTTGCCTTTTTAAACTTTCATGATTCCATAGAAAGAGTCAAGAGGTTATTTTCAGGGGTTAGACTGGCCAACTTTTCGCTTGGCACTGACTTGAAATGAAGAGCAGCAAATAGAATAAATAACTGCGGTGCAGGAGATAATATAGTATTGACTGCTTGCCTCTGGTTAATTTTCTGTGTTATGAACACCAGGCAGAGGTTAGGCTGGATGTGATGGCCCCCCGTTGACTTGGGGCCAGTTGCTGTGAATATTATAGGTTTGTAAACTCAGAAGGGCTTTAGTGTGGAGCCAGATTTACTTAAAGTCATAAATGGATTATTGGATTATTCCTTGGTCATGCCTGTAAGTCACTTACAGCCTCCCGCGTGGCTTCAAGTCTCTAATAAGCTTTGCCTCCCTGGGGTAATGACTGTCTTGCCTTAATTAATGCTGAATCTCCCCCCATGGTGTTTCTCCTGTGTTGGGTTAACATTTAACTGGGGCCTGTAAAAGCTGGTTCAGGAGGCACCCTGGATTTGAACTGGGAAGATGGGACTTTAATTCTTAGCCCTTCCCTCTGCAGAGAAGTCCTTTTGGAGAGTATAGAAATACCTACTGATGGGCACTTTTTTTCCTTAAGGTTCACTATCTCATCGGAACATTTTTCTTCTGACACCCACATGCTAAGGGAAAACTCTCTGAATGTAATGATTTGCTTTAATTTTAAAACATGATCCTTAAACAGTAGAATGGTGGTTGCCAGGGGTTGGGTAGGGAGTGGGCAAAATGGGGAGATGTTGGGCCAAGGGCACAAACTTCCAACTGTAAGAGGAATAAGTTCTAGGATCTAACGTACAGCGTGGTGAGTGTATTGTATACTTGAAAGTTGCTGAGAGAGTAGATCTTAAATGTTCTCACTACAAAAAATATAGTAGTTATGTGCAGTGATGGAGGTGTCAGATAACCTTGCCGTGGTGATCATTTCATAAAATATACCTGTATCAAATCACCACATTGAACACCTTAAACTTACAGTGTTATATGTTAATTATAGCTCAGTAAAACTGGGGGGAAAAATTAAAACATAATCCTTTACTCTGGGCCTGATCAAATTGCTTAGAGCAGAGGTCCCCAACCTTTTTTGTCACCAGGGTGGAAGACAATTTTTCCACGGACCAGGGCAGGGGGGATGGTTTCAGGATGATTCAAGCACGTTATATTTATTGTGCACTTTATTTCTATTATTATTACATTGTAATATATAATGAAATAATTATACAACTCACCATAATGCAGAATCGTTGTAGTTGAAAGTCGCTGAGAGAGCAGATTTTTTTTTTTTAATTTTATCTATTCATCCCTGGCTGCGTTGGGTCCCCGCTGCTGCATGCGGGCCCTCTCTAGTTGTGGCGAGCGGGGGCCACTCTTCGCTGCAGTGCGCGGGCTTCTCACTGCGGTGGCCTCTCCCACTATGGAGCACGGGCTCCAGGTACGCGGGCCTCAGCAGTCATGGTGCGCAGGCTTCAGTAGTTGTGGCACGCGGGCTCAGTAGTTGTGGCTCGCGGGCTCTAGAGCACAGGCTCAGTAGTTGTGGCGCACGGGCTTAGTTGCTCCGCGGCATGTGGGATCTTCCCAGACCAGGGAAGCCCTGAGAGAGTAGATCTTAAATGTTCTCATTTAAAATCTGAGAGCCCTGAGCTTGTTTTCCTGCAACTAGATGGTCCCATCTGGGGGTGATGGGAGACAGTGACACCCGAAGTGTGTTGCTATGTCCAGTCTACTCCATAAGATGCAGCTTAATTGTCACTTGCCACTCACTGATAGGGCTTTGATATGAGTCTGCAAGCAGTTGATCTATTATGATCTCTGTGCAGTCAAACCTCTCTGCTAATGACAATCTGTATTTGCAGCCCCTCCCCAGCACTAGCCTCACTGCCTCAGCTCCACCTCAGATCATCAGGCATTAGAGTCTCGTAAGGAGCAGGTAACCTAGATCCCTGGCATGTGCAGTTCACAGTAGGGTTCACGCTCCTAAGAGAATCTAATGCTACCGCTGATCTGACAGGAGACGGAGCTCAGGCGGTAATGTGGGCGATGGGGAGCGGCTGTAAATACAGACGGAGCTTCACTCACTCGCCCACCGCTCACCTCCTGCTGTGCGGCCCGGTTCCTGTCTTAGAGAACCCCAAACCTGGAAGACAAACTATGGGTCCCTGCTCAACCGGGCTGCAACTCAAAATTAAAACAGTACTTCGCCATAAAGCAAATGGAAGAAACAGTTCAACAAAATATTTATTTCCTCATGATTCTGACTTCAATATCAAATGCTTTAGAAAAATACCCCTCCCCTTTATTTTAGGTTCCCTGATTTGCTCGTGCTTGAAATGCTGCATTTAGCTCTGAGTGTAGTTTATTTTTATTTTTAGTGAAGTATAGTTGATTAACAATACTGTGTTAGTTTCAGGTGTACAGCAAAGTGATTCAGTTATACATGTGTACATATATATATATTCTTTTTCAGATTCTTTTCCCGTATAGGTTATTACAAAATATTGAGTATAGTTCCCAGTGCTATACAGTAGTTCCTTGTTGGTTATCTACTTTATATATACTGTAGTCGTGTGTATATGTTAATCCCAATCTCCTAATTTATCCCTCCCCCATTTCTCCTTTAGTGACCATGAATTTGTTTTCTATGTCTGTGAGTCTCTTTCTGTTTTGTAAATAAGTTCATTTGTATCATTTTTTTAGAATCCACATATAAGTGATATCATATGACATTTGTCTCTGTCTGACTTACTTCACTTAGCATGATCATCTCTAGGTCCATCCATGTTGCTGCAGTGGGTGTAGTTTTAAAGGTTACAGAGCATTTTCAAATTTCCTCCCATTTTATCTTCTCAACAAGTCTTGAATGGGCATCTCCACTTCTGTCCAAAACTCGGTTCAGGATGTTGTCAGAGAGAGCCTTTAAGATTAGGTAAATGGTCTGATGTCTACAAAATTATTGCACTGAGTTGTCTTTTTTTTTTTAAGGTGTTTAAATAAGTTCGCTAATTCAAGACATTAGCCACTTGGGCATCGGAGTGCTTGAATTCAGTAGCTTACAGCATTATTTATGAAGGAAAAATATATAAATATGAAGTACCTCATGTCAAATTATTGTACTGTATTTTTAATGTAGCAGTGCAGATCTTATTAGACACATGAATGTGTATAATCATGTTAAATGAAAATAAAATAAAAGTGGTTCATAAAAAAAAAAAAAAAAAGAATGCACAGCAAATCATGCTGTTCCCATGCGTAACCCCTCCTGGGACTCCCCTTTGCTCTGAAGATCAGCTCCAGATTGCCTGTGTGGGCTGGTTTCTGTCTAACCTCTCTGACCTCAACCCCTGCCCCCCTCCCCTCCCCCAGGCCTCAGCCATCCTGCTTTGTTTAATCTGCCAAAATTTTCTTCCTACCTCAGGGCAACTTATCTCGATTTTTGTGTGTTTCTTCATCTGTTTTCATTTTTATCTTGAAATAATTATAGAGTCACGGGAAGTTGCAAAAGGTAGTGGGAAGAGCACCATGTGCCAGCTTTCCCCAGTGGTTACATCTTGCATAACTAGAGGGCAACATCAGGACCAGGACATTGACATTGCTACAGTGCCTGTGCGTGGTTCTGTCATTGAATCCCAGGTGTAAATTCCTGCAGCCACCATGATGTGGAAGATACTGAACTTGGCCTTCGCTGCCAAGATTCACACCTTCCCCTTCTTCCCGCCTACCTAACCCCTGGCGGCCTCTTCATCTCCATTATTTTGCTATTACAAGAATGTTATAGAAATAGAATCATACGACATGTGACCGTTTGAAATTTGCCCTTTCACTACTCATTCTTTTTATTTATCCTTAAATTAATTTTAATGATGTAAATAATAAATGAAGACATTCCCTTGGGAAAAGGTTTAACCATTGCAGATTAGGGTAAAGCCCTCCGGAACCCGTACCTACTCAGGCGTAGGACCTCAGCTCACTTGAGGGAGGTTTTTCCCAGCTGGGAAAGGACCAGGGTCCCTGTCTGGTCACCAGGAAAACACCCATCAGAGCGCTTACCCACTGTGTATGTACGTCTCAGTGTATGCTGTCCCATTTAACTTGAAGCTCTGTAAGAACAGGGGTTGTATCTGTTTGATTTACTATCATTTCCCCAGTGTGGGATTGGGTTTATTGTAAGCACGGTATTTAATGCTTAGAACAACTGCATAAACATTTGTGGGATGAGTAAGAAGAGTTTCTCATGGTGATGAATGATGACGTGAAACAGCAAAGTCCACACATCCTGACTCGGTCCTGTGTCCAGCGTTTACCTTTAACCATCAGTCGGAGTCTTTATTTTCTGAAAACTCAAACATTGTTTGTGCTGAAGATATTTATTGGTCATGAGATTCGCCTTGCCTCCAGCTCCTTTCCCGGGGCTTCTGTGCTTCCTCGGAGCCTGATGTGACAGCCACGTTTCATACCATGTGACTTCCATCCTTCTACCAGAAGCCACAACTGGTTTGATGACAAGAAACACCTGATCCCAGGGCAGTGAAGGCATATCTGGGTGTCTGGGCTTGAAAAGATAAGGTGGTCCAGCCAGAGTATCCAGTTGAGTTAAGTAATGCATATGGTATCGGCCAGTTAGTAGAGGAGTGGCAGCTGAGTTGCTCTTAAGTAGAGTGAGATGATAATGCTAGTACAGAGAGACCAGGTGTGAGTGTGTGTGTGTGTGTGTGTGTGTCTAAGAGGAGAGAGGGAGAGAGAGGGAGAAACAGAGGTTGACAAGAGAGACAGAGACACACAGAGAAAAACAGACACATGAGAAAGTGGTTGTTACCTCTTCTAAGAAGTGAGGGAAGATGCAATTTTTTTAAATTGAAGTAGAGTTGATTTACAATGTTGTGTTAATTTCTGCTGTACAGCAAACTGATTGAGATATATATATATGTACATTCTTTTTTTAATATTCCTTTCCATTATGGGTTATCATAGGATATTGAAAGATGCAGTTTCTTAAGCAGAGGCAACATTTGGTAGAAGGTTGGAGAGAATCAGGCAAGTGTGTGTAGTTGGGTTGTATTCATATAGAGCCTGAGGTGAAGGTCCATGAAATTCTGCAGCCACGTCCCCAGAGCTGTCTGGAGCCCAGGACCTCCCTTCAGGTCAGCTCCATGGGGCGTGGCTCCCACGTGGTTGCCATTCCTGGATTTCTGTGAAACTCCTTGGGTGTTCCCCACCACCTACCTGGAGGTGGGTTCACATGACTCTAAGGTGTGAGCACGGAGATGGGTATGCAGAACCCACACCTCAAGGGGCCAGGAGTTTGGTGCCAGGAGATCCAGAACAGGAAGTTAGTGTCAGGCTAGATGTAATACAACAGTGTCTACAGTGTAGGAAATACACAACTCAAGGAGTAAGTTTTCAGGCAGATTCACGAATAACGGGGTCATTAAGGAGATAGGACACGAGTTAGCTAAGGTCCGTGGGTTGGTTGAGATAACTGTTTGTTCACTGTGATTGGGGTTCTGTTGAAGTCTTCTGGGAAGTCGTCCATTGGTTTTCAAAGACAAGCCTCTGAGATCAAAGATTGGGAAAACTCCACTCTTCTCTCTGGGTTCTTGGTGGCCACAGTCAGGTTCTTGGTGGCCACGGTCAGGTTCTTGGTGGCCACAGTCCGAGGGAGGGGGATGCAAGAGTGTTGGCTCAGGTTTTGGCTTCATCATCTCATCTTCCGTGAACCTGGGACCTTCTTGAAAAGCAGAAGTCCACTGTTGCCCTTCGTGGAGGAGACCCTATGGTGGGAAGGACGGAAAAGTCCCCGCCACTGTGTCCTTGTGTGTCCTGCATTCTTTCTCTTACGGACAGAGTTTTCACAGCAGAGTTCTGAGAAGCACACTTCGGGGTGTTTACCTGGGTTACAGTGACACATTTTCACTGAGAACCCTACACCTGGGAGAGAACACGGAACGTCTACGTTTGAGTAAATGATCCTGGTCCCCAGTCAGTTCTAAGAAGCAAGTGTGGGCATCTGTACCCAGGTGGATTAAGAAGATACTTCTCCCTTAGGAATCTGGGATTTGGGCAGATACCAGACTTGATTTATGGTGGAGGGAAGGTAATATCCAGACTCGGGGACCATGGAAGATGGAAGAGCTTGGAGGTGGTCGGCGGCGGGGGGGGGGAGCATGAGAAAGGAAAGAGAGCATGGAGAGAAAAAGCCAAAGTCAGGGGCTGAAATAGAGATGGAAACAAAGCAGAACAGAGAGACCTGAGCCAGCTGTGGCCCATCCAGCTGATTCCCCCTTCCTCACCTCTGGTTCTTGCCATGCCGCTGTGCCGGGGTCCACAGATACCCCTTAAAATAAGCCTCCCTAGGGACTTCCCTGGCGGTCCAGTGGTTAAGACTCTGAGCTTCCAATGCGGGGGGGGGGGGGGTGCGGGTGCGGGTTCGATCCCTGGTCGGGGAACTAAGATCGTGCATCCCACATGCTGGACAAAACTTCTGCATCACATTGCATACAAAAATCCACTAAAAATAGATCGAAGATCTCAATACAAGAGCTAAAACTATAACACTCTTAGAAGAAAACACAAGAGTAAATCTTAAAGAAAAAAAGTCTCCCTATTTTAAGAGTGGCGTCCTTTGACTTGCATCCAAAGAGTTTTTAAACATTTTTGTTATCGGCGTGGCTTGCCTATCCAGCGCTCTCCTCTCTCCCTTTGGCCCCAGCATCTACAAAAAACTGTCATGATCCTGCCCCTGGGAACCGTGTCTCTCCCTGAACCCAGGTATTTGCCTTGAATTTTGAAGAACTGGCTATAAATTATAAGACGGTAGTATCTCTATTTTAAATCAATTTGATTTCACATACCACCATCCCCACCGAAAGAGGAAGAAACTTCACAAGGATGGGAGGAAAGGGACCCATTTCATTTGCATTGATTTGGTAAATAGATGGAAAATAGACCCAACAGTGGACGCCCAATCCGAATGGTGCCCACTAAGGTGGCTGACCAGTGGGTAAATGACAGCACTTGTTGGGCATGTCAGAGAGTCACCCAGCTGTGAACTTGACGTTGGTGTCCTGGGATCTAGTGAAGTTCCTGGCAGAGGAGTCTGGGAGAAAACTTTTTATTTTTTGTATCATGTCATTGGCACCATATGACCTCAGAGTCTGTGGAAGGAGCTGACAAGTGTCATCTATACGGCTGGCTGGTCGTATTATTGTGTGTCTCACACGTTGAATGGTGTTAGATGTGTTCTACAGGCAAGGGGTGGCAGTGTGTGCAAAATCAGATTTTTGCAGCTCTGAGATCCAGCCTTCACAGGGGTTCCTCTGATTGACTTTTTTGTTCCTCCCTGAAATGCTTTTAAATGCCCTCGGGAGCTTAGGGCCCTAGCTTTGGCCGGAAGATGTAGTTATTACTTGAGTTAAGCCAAGTCAAGAAGTATCATGTACCTTGTTGTGTCACAAACTGGTTAATATTTATTGAGCAACTACTGTGTACAGACTGCTGTGGGGTGGGGGAGGGCTAAGGGAGCAGAGAGTGTAGAGAGATACAGATACTTCCTCAAGAAGCTTGCAAGTGAGAGGTGAAACCTACCCACGTGATGTAATGACCAACCTTCCAAACTTGGACCTCCGTACTTGTGAAATGATTTATTGCATTGAAGATCCATGGGCTGAAAGTTGGTTCGGAGTTGGGGTTCATCCAGGTGAGCTATTCCAAGAGGCTTTTTTCAAACCTTGATTTGCAGACATTTTGGTCACCTTCCTGTATCCATTTATAAATACCTCCAAATAAAGTGCCTTAGCTAATAGCTTCGGAAGCATCTTTGGACCCTAGAACAATGTGGGAACCCCACTTCCCACCCTCAAGCTGATATTCACCAACATGAGCAGGAATCAATAAATCAGTGATGGGAAAAGTGACAGAAGAGGACACAGCTTTGCCTTTCAAGACCCTGTAGGGTCTGTATCCATTCATTACTTGGCTGAGAGGGCACTGATGAAGTCCAGATTGTATTGTTTGACTAGAACGTGTGGGTTCAAGTTTCTTCTTTTGGGTGTTGAAATAGAAGTAATCATTCTGTCTGCCTGTTGTTTAAGCAAAAGGAAATGTGTTCTTCTTAAACAGAGGAACACCATGACCGCAGGCATACAAAATTTATCAGTGAAAATGGGTTCAAGCTTTTGGTGGCTTCAACCCAGTCTCAGGTCAACCCTGTGTTTCCCTCCTTCCTGCAGGGGCCCCTCAGATCTTTCACGGTGGGAGTTCAGAGGCAGATGTTCTGAGGGTAAAGCAACACAGGGATCCAGTGTTTCAGACCCTGACACCCCAAGTTTTCTTCCTTTGGGGAAAGAGGGCAAGGAATCACAGGCATACTTTCTGCACAATTTCAAGCCTGTCTCTTAAAATGACTCCCGGTCATGTAGGCATCTGTCAGTCCAAGCCAATAACATGATTGTTCATCCAATTACTCATAAGCAGAAAGGGGTGTGTAATTGGTCCTGAACCTTAGGCATCAGGGGAACTCAGCACGTGGAACGTCTGTTTGCATCATTGGTTGTCGTGGTAGATTGCAAAATCGGCCACTGTTCTCCTTACTTGGTGTGTACACCGCTTTGCAGCTTCTCCTGTTCACAGGCAGAGTCAGATCTCCCTACATCTTGAAGGCAGCTGGCCTTGTGATGGCCAAGAGAATGTGATCAGAGTGATGGTGCACCTGTTAGTTTGGATCTGAGACCTCAGGAAATTTTGGCTCCCTCCTGGAACCTTCTGGAAGGTGAGAGGCCAGAGAGGAACTTCCCGGCTGAGGTCATTCTTGACGAGCCAGCCCCAACTAGCCCAACAGTCACTGCTGACACATGTGTGAACCCAGCACAGCCCAGAATCATGAGCTAAATACACGGCCATTGTTTCAAGCCGACTAAGTGTTGCAGTGTTTTGTTACGTATAAGCGCTAACTGATACACTTGGTGTCCCCAGAGGTCATGAGTGACCAATAGAGGACTGAAAAATATTTTTGAGAGGAGAAACACATCCCTTTTCTTTTGTAAATGCATCTGATCCTTTTTTCTGCACCTAAGAACAAATGTAGGCTGCATGAGCATCTGTAAATATTCAGAAATGGCATTTGCTAAAATTGTATGTGGGAGAGAGAGTTGTCAGTGTGTGCACACACGTGAGTGTATGCTAAGCTTTAGAAACAACCTTCTGGAAGCCTGGAATACAATCTGTTGGAGGAGAAAGCATCAGCGTGCGTGGAACCATGATACGAAGTTTTTATTGCAGAATTCCGAAGTCTTGCTTCAGTGGTCACTTGAGACAGTTTCCACTCAGAGATCCTATAGATTTGATGGTTCAGAGGTGGAGAAAGGTGAATCTGGCGAGGTGGGTTAGGAAAGGCACCTGGTACAGGGCAGCATGGATGGGAAGAAAGGCGTGTTTGGATGTGGGATGTGGTTGGAGGGGCACATTCTAATCTGGCAATGACGCGAACCAGTGTGCAGAGGCTGGAGCTGCCATGGGCGGTGGCCAGAGGAGGGCTGAAGGCCAGTGGGTTCGTCCCCAGCAAGGGATGGGGAATGGGGTTTGCCTTCATCACATCCTTGCAACCAAGCCTTCCTTGGAAGCATTGTATGTGATATCTCAGTCTCAAGAGTGAGGATTTTATTTGTAAGGAGAAAGAGACAACATTTTAATTATTTGCATATGGCCCCCTTTAGACCATTCTTTCCCCCAAATTGCCCGAGCCCCCAGAAGGCCTGAATCCTATAGTTACTATCAAGCCTGAGAGCTGAATACAGTCTTTAAACTTGCAAGTTTCCACTGAACTTTAAGATGATTCTGTGGCTTCGTGTTGTGGTTTTTGTGGCTTTTTTTTTTTTCGTTCAAAATTAAATTATCTGGAATGACGAAACCACTGCTGTTAAACAGTGGGCATTAGATGACATTTAAACATCATTATCTTACGCTCTAATGGAAGAATTGGCTGGTGATTAAAAACAAGACCTCCCCGCAGCTATCTGAAGAGTTGCCATTTGCAAATCGCTCATTTGAAGAAGACTTCCCCCAATCTATTACAGAGAAAATGTAATGCCAGCTCTGTCTGCATCTGGAGATTTTTGAAGACTTTGCTGACTGCTGGCGGAAATGTCCAGTCTGATCCTGAACGTTTGTGTTTGCTGCTATGGACGGTGCCTTGACCTGACAGTAGCCTGGTGATGTTGATAATGATGACGTGACCCTCATTTTAGAGATGATCTCAAGGAGTCAATAATCCATTTTCAGGGTTTACTTGAGATTTAATTCCGGCGTTCAGAATCTCTCACTGTGTGCAGCTAGTGAAGTCTCTCTGAGTTTGTATCCATCCCAGTAGTGCCCTGTTTGGTACCAATGATAGTAAGTATTGTTTTCCAGCTGGGAATACAGATTTTTCATCCCAAGAAAAACTTCTCTCCTATTGACTTCAGTTTAAAAGGTTTACAAGTAAAGACTTCAGCTTAGAACACTCACCTCTTTGCCCTGTGAAGACATTCCATCGTGCAATTTGGGGGTTTTTGCTTTTGCTTTTGGAATGTTCTTTTTTTGAAAGGCTAAAGAAAGATTCTAAAGATTGTATGAGGTGTAATGTTTACATGACAGTAGGATTTCTGTGGCAAGTATGTAGTTGTCATTAGGTTCTGGTTTTTGATGCCTTCAAGAAAGGCATATAAAAAGAGGAGGACTTTGTTAACTTCTACTAAACCTCAGTTTTCCCATCTATCAAATGGATTATGGCTGAGGTTTGGGAGAGAAGCAGAAATGAAAGAATTAATGAGGGTTGCAATGGTCTGAATGTTTGCATCCAGCCAAAATTCGTATGTTGAAATCTTAACCTCTAAGGGGATGGGGTTAGAGGTGGGGCCTTTGGGAGGTGATTAGGTCATGAGAGTGGGGCCTTCATGAATGGGATTAGTGCCCTTACGGATGAGATTGCATAAAGCTCTCTAGCTTCTTCCACTATATGTGGACAGTGGGGAAAAGAGCTCCCACCAGAACCCAACCATGCCAGCACTCTGATCTTGGACTTCCAGCCTCCAGAACTATAGGAAATAAATGTCTTGTTGTTTATAAGCTACCCAGACTGTAGTATTTTGTTATAGCAGCCCAGAAGGACTCAGAAAACGGTCCTCCAAAAAGTTAAATTACTCCAGAAATGTGAGGTGGGTTTTTGTTTGTTTCTTCTTTCATATTCCTGCCTACTCAAATGGGGTGATGTAGTTGGTATGTTGGAAAAGTGGGGATGCTTCAGCATGATTAGCTGTTGGGTGAGCTAGGGTTCTTTGGCTGTAAGCAAAGAAACAGCTCTGACTATTATAAGCAAAGAGGATATGAGTTGGCCCTTGGCATTGAGAAGATGCTGGAAAACCCTGAGTTATTCTTAGAGGAATCAAAGGAAGGAACTAGTTGAAGCCTTTCACCGTGGCTGCTGGAATGAATGACCTCCTGCTTCTGGCATCCTTAAGAGTCAAAGGCTTTGGCTAGAATCCAGTTGGCCACAGTTTGACCACATGCCCGTCACTGGTTATATGGCACCATGAGAGGAAGGCAGCTTCCATGGACCCTGTCAGCTTGGTGGACTTACTTTTTCACTTAGACTGGATGGAGTGGGGGAAGGGTGATAGCTTTCTCTGCCCTCCACCCACCTCCCAAATCAGGGTGCCATCAGGGAAGGAGACAAGAGGCTGAGCTGTCCAAATGTACAAATACTGACTCCAACTGGGCGCCGAAATGTGTCTTAGAAATTTAGGAATGAATACATTCTTAAATTTGATGTTAAGATGTTCAAAATCACCTGCACATAAAACCCTAAGCTCTAGCTCTCAGAATTTGGAAAAAAAAAAAATAGCAAAGCTATCAAGGGCCTGTATTTTAATGTATATTATTACATTTCACAGTTGTTTTGCAGGATAAATTTCTATCAATCAGGTGACATGAAAATGAGGCCAGATCTTTCCATAATCTCCTGTGACCCCAATGTATTATGAATTCCTTCATCCAGTTTTAATATAACTCTAAATTATTCCTCGATGCCTATTAATAATTAAGGAAAGCAAAAACTGTATTATCTCTTAATGGCATTTTGACTTTTTCGTTTCTTTTCGGAATTAATGTTCCTGGTGCGTTTCTTGCGATGTGAGGATTCTGAAGAACTCCAGATTTCCCTATTCTGTGACTTTCATGCCCTTGGTTTGTGAGTCCTGCTGTCACATGTGAAATGCCCCCTTCCCACTGGCCCCTTCACCCTAGTGGATTTTCCTTACCCAGAAGTCACTGCCCTCTTTACAATAGAGAATCACCTCTTTGCAGGGGTAACTGCCCCTCCCTGGTCTCAGTCCCTTAGTTAGTATGAGGGTTCTAACCCCCAGGTTCCTCAGGCAGTCACATGACTCGGGCCCAGCCAATGGGAGTGGTGTACGTATCTCATAGGAGTTAGTAATTGGTTCATGCGCTGGCGGATTATCAAAGTGAGGCCTTTCAGAGGCAACGAATAACAGTGCTGGGACTTTGGCTGCCACTATTAGGAAACGCATTTTCATTTCACCTGGGATGTGGATCTTCGAGCCGCTGGTGGCCGCCCAGATGGAAGCAGCCTAGAGGGCTCTCTCCACATCATCTGAGCTCTTGTCTCCAGTGTCTGTGGACCACGGCATTTCCCTCTGGAGATTTCCCACGATTTTCCATCTGAGGAACTCATGCAGTTCCCTCCTCCGCTTAAACCTTAGTGCATGAGTTCTTCTGTGTGTTTCGGAGTCTCATCAAACACACTGCCCTCCTCCAATCCTTTCTTTCCTCTTGGTCCTTGTCAATGAGACTCTGGAAATTCATTCCCTTTTACACATTCTGGGAACATGTTACTCAGGACAACACATGGTCCTGAGGAAGGTGATCCAAGGGACACAGGGACCAGTGTACAAAAGAGAGACTGGAATTGTGTCGGGCAAGTCGTTGGTGCCCAAGAAAGCTTTGCTGGATGGATGGAAAGACAGGCAGGAATGGCAAGTGTGTCTTGGTGTGAACTCAGGGAGGCTGCCTTCTCTCCAGTAGGAAGCGGGCAGGGAGGATGGGGCGGAGAGCCTGTTAGCTGCCATTCTCATGCTGGGGGAGGCTGACCTTTATTAAGCATCCGGTGAGCGCTGGGTCCATGGCTAGAGACTTGCTCCCGGTGTCTTCTGAGACTCTGCGGACAGCTCCGCAGGAGACTCCAGGACGCTTCCGTTCTCGTCACCTGAGTCAGAGGACTCGCTTCGTGTGAACTAATTAGCTCGTAGGTTCCCATAGAGGCAAATGGCATTTTAAAAATGTGATGGAAAGCCTTTTCCTCCAGCTGTGGTGACAGGGATAATTGTCATCTCTGTGCTGGGACTCGACAAGTCTTCTGGAATACTTGGCGTATCTGTGATGACAGAAAGCCCAGCAGACACTTGCGGGGGGGTCTTCATTCAAGCAAGGAAAGGGTCCTTTCAGCAATCCCCCGTGATGTGGTCACCTGTCCCTGCTGAGACGTGGTGCAGTAGGGATGGGTGGAAGAGATCTGGATTCAGAGCTACCCTGAGTTTTTGTGTTGGAGAGTCACGCTCAGGAATGGGAAGCCAGAAAAGGAGAAGGATGTGAATCTTGTTGGGTTTTTTTTCTCTTTTTACCTCTGTGACATTTGGTAAATTACCAATCCTTACAGGGTCTCAAGATGTTTGTCAAGTAGAAATTCGTAGCACACAGTAAGCACTGACACGTGCATTTTTTCACATAGAGGTGAAATTCTCACTACATACAATTAACCATTTTAGTTTTTATTTTTTAAAATTTATTTATTTTTGGCTGTGTTGGGTCTCAGTTGCTGCACACAGGCTTTCTCTAGTTGTGGCGAGCGGGGGCTGCTCTTCGTTGCGGTGCGCAGGCTTCTCATTGCGGTGGCTTCTCTAGTTGTGGAGCACAGGCTCTAGGCGCACGGGCTTCAGTAGTTGTGGCTCACGGGCTCTAGAGCGCAGGCTCAGTAGTTGTGGCAGAGACCGTTATACCTGGTCCAGTATTGTATTGCTCAGCATTTTTCCTTTTCTTACTGACTGCTGAGTATCCCCTGAATACTGTCCATCGATCGGGGTCAAAGAGAGAGACCGTCCCATCCATCCTTCACCACTTTCTCTTCACTGACATTCCCAGCCATCATGCTTCAGAAATCTATTCTTTCTCCATCACTTTATGTTGAACCCCTCTTCTATTTTTGCATCTCCCTGACAGCCCTTACCTCTTCCTCTGCCTCCTCAGAGAAGGAAATCCCTCGAACAAAAAATGAGTAAAGGAAAAGTAAACAAAACCTACAGTCCCCTGGTTTCAAATATTCGCCTTTTGCAGTTTTTCTACCTTGTGAACTTTTAAAATTTTATTTATTTATTTATTTATTTTTGGCTGTGTTGGGTCTTCGTTGCTGTGTGTGGGCTTTCTCTAGTTGCAGCGAGCGGGGGCTATTCCTCATCGAGGTGCGTGGGCTTCTCATTGCAGTGGCTTCTCTTGTTGCGGAGCATGGGCTCTAGGCACGCAGGCTTCAGTAGTTGTGGCTCATGGGCTCAGTAGTTGTGGCTCGTGGGTTCTAGAGCGCAGGCTCAGTAGTTGTGGCTCATGGGCTTAGTTGCTCCATGGCATGTGGGATCTACCCAGACCAGGGCTCGAACCCGTGTCCCTGCATTGGCAGGTGGACTCTCAACCACTGTGCCACCAGGGAGGTCCCAATTAACTTTTAAAAAATGTACAATTCAGTGGTGTCAAGTGTGTTCACAATGCTGTGTAACCATCACCTCTCACTACTTTCAAAACTTTTTCATCACCCTAGAAGAACACGGGTACCCACAAGCACTCGTTCCCCAGTTCCCTCCTTCCCCCAGCCCCTGACACCTGCTAATCTACTTTCTGTCTCTATGGATTTGCCCATCCTGGGTATTTCATATAAAAAGAACCGTACAGTTTGTGACCTTTACATGTGGCTTCTTTTACGTAGCATAATGATTTCGAGGTTCATCCGTATCGTAGCGTGTAGCAGTTTTGCGTTCCATTTTACGACAGGATGATATTCCATTGGTGGATTTGCCACACTTTGTTTATCCACCCATCAGATGGACATTTGGGTGGTTTCCACCTTTTGGCTGTTGTGAATGGTGCTGCTGTGAGCATTTAAGAGCAAGTCTCTACATCTTGATGATGTTGCTGCTGCTGCTGATGAAATACTATTATTAACCACTTACATTAATTATATAATGAAGTAAATACTGTCTAATTAATGCTGTTAAATTATATTTTTAGATACAGTTGACCCTTGAACTGTGGGTGTGAACTGTGTGGGACCACTTAGGCACAGGTGAGCTTCAGTCGTAAATACTATAGTACGTGATCCAGAGTTCGAACCCCAGGATTCGATCCTGAGATTCAGAGGAACCACTGATATGAAGGGCAGATTCTAAGTTATACCTGGATTTTCGACTGTGTGTGGGTCAGTGCCCCAACTCCTACATTGTTCAAGGGTCAACTGGACAGTTATTAACTCTTTATAGTAATACTAATTCTCATAATATTAATATATGTTATAGAGTAACGTTAATACTATTTAAACTAATAAACACATGACTTGCCCACAGAGCTAATAAGTAGTCAGACCCAGGCACAGGAAGGCGGCTCACTCCTTGACGTTCCCCCCATTTCCCAGGTGTTCCAACCAACAGTCTCAAGTGTTTGATCAAAGGTGGTCCAGGCTACTTTCCAGCCGTCACGTATTAACTTGGTTAAGCTGGATGCAAAGGTCACATGCAGTGTTGTCTTCCTGCCACTATATTCCTCCTGGTACTCAGAGTAATTATGGAATTGTGAGATATCATCTACTTGGTGTACTAGATGCTGGGCTTTTTCCCCCCCATTTAATGTGCCTGGCGGGGAACTGCTACTATGGCCCTAAATAAAAATGATACAACAGGGATGGTAAGAAGGGGACCCATGTCTCTGGCTCTCTTCTCTACTTTTGTTTTCTAAGGGTAAAAGTCCGAATGTGTTGCCATAGTGACAGAGCTACCACCAAACATTGATCAGGTTGATGAGGTTTGCCCAGAGCTGAGTTTTATTCACCCACGGTACCTCCAGCATCATTATTTTGTCCCCACTGTCCCTTTGTGGAACAGGAGCAGCTTCCCACTCAGCTGCTGCTTATTCTGTCCATCACCTGCCCCTGCAGGTGATGACTCACCAGGAGACGCCCTTATCTCCAGAGCTGCCTGCTCAACCTTCCTACACAACAGGGTCCAGCGAGGCCCCGCTTCTTTGAGTTCTGCGATCCACTCCATGCCCTCAACCTTTACCAACCACTATGGAGTGTGTTTCCACACTTCAGTTGGCTGTTCTCTGCCAGGGGTGACCCGAACTCGGAAGCTGAACTGCATCCCTTGGCCTCCTTCTAAGCTTATCCCAGATTGACTTCATCAGGATTCTGAGTTGCAAGTGACAGAAATCCAGCTCCTAACTGCTTTGAAAGGACCTGATGGACTCAACATTCACAAAGTCCAATATCAGAGATGGTTGCAGGTATAGCTGGATCCAGGTACTCAAAGGATACCTTTGAGAGTCTTTTCTCCCTCTCTTGGTTCTGATTTCTTCTGGGTTGCCTTCCATGGTAATACAAATAGTGCCTCCCTACCTGCAAATTCCTGTCTACTTGGGACCTGAGAAGGTGAGGTCTTTGTAGGTGTAATTAGTTAAGAGTGATGCATCTGTAAGCCAAGGAACATCAAGGATTCTCAGGAACCACCAGGAGCTAGGCGAGGGACATGGAACAGATTTTCCCTCAGAGCCTCCAGGAGGAACCAACCTTGCAGACACCTTGATTTTGGACTTCTGGCCTCCTGAGCTGTGAGAGGATAGATTTCTCTCCCGGTTGGTGGTCATTGGTTATGGCAGCCCTGGGCAAACAGTGCACCTTCATTCCCAGGCTGGTTCTCACCGAGTGGAATCAAAGATGGTTTCTGGCTGCACCAGGCTTGCCACCTGCAAACCGGGGCTGGAGGGGAGACATGCCTTTTCCCTTACTGTTATGTTTACCCCGTGGAAGGACCGCCCAGGCCACATATCCAGCCCCCTCCTTGGCCCTCCACTCACTCCCAGGCCTCATGGGAGGAAGAGGAGCTCAGAGAGGGAGAAGTGAGCCTCACCTTCTCGGCTGTCTCCTCTTGAGGTCTCTTGTCTGCTCTGGGCCCAAAGCGCAGCCTCAGCACGTGGGGGAGATGGGTTTAACCTAGGGGAAGCGTAGGGCGAGCCCTTTTGGAACTCATTCCAAAGCTGCATTTCCAGAGATCTCCATTGTCACTAACAGCTGATGTTTTGACCTACACCTTTTGACTCCTGGGTGGATGATATCACATCATTTCATCACCAACCCGTGAGGAAAGCACAGAGAAGCTAAGTGACTGGTCCAGGGTCACTTGGTGACATTAAATGGCACCCGGCTGTCCGTCTCTGAGCCAGGAATCCCCAGCCACTCTGCCATCCTGCATGCAGCCTCCCAAAGGCAGACTGGAGACCTGGAAGGAGTGAGGCTTCTTTTCCCAGAGGCCAGAACTGACCGGTTATGATGACAGACATTCCTCTGTCTTTATTTAGAAGGAGCCAAGCACATTTCTGATGGCAGGATTGTGGATTAGCTGGAGCAAACAGACACTGGGGTTTCCTTTCTTGAGGTCCTAGAGGTCCTTACTAGGATTAGCTTAGAAAAATGAGGATGCAGCCCCTGGGGCTGGAGGTGGGACCAGCAGAGAAGAGTACATAACTGGTCAGCCCGGGATCCTGTTAGGAAGAGTGGAGAGAGAGTCACTATGGCCTGTCAGTACTCCTGTTATATATATAAGGGATTTCATAGCACTGGCGCTGTGAGCAGAATTATAGTGTAGACATGGTGTACGGAACAAGTGAGTTATAATTAGAAGGGTGCAGAAATGGCTGAGCGTATGGGGATTAATTTATTTTATTATATTTTTTCCCCTGAGAGAATCTTTAAGTTCCCACACAGAAGAAAAAAAAAAGACCTGCCCCCTTGTTTGAGGCTAGATATTCTCTTCATACTGCAAGTTGTCTGAGACGTTGATTAAATCCATCACTCACAGATGAGAAGAAAGGATGGGAAACCCTAGAAATGGTTAGGGTCCCTGGGAGACACTTGAACTTGGAATCTGTTTAATAGCTCTTGGCACAGAAAGCAAACAAGAGCCTCTCAGAGATCAAAGGACTTTTATCTCGCTCGGTGGAGAAATCTGTTTCTTCAATCACTTATTGTTTGAGCCAGAAACATCCCTGGAGTGAGAAAAGAAGGAAGAAATGTGTTCTCCATTTCTGCAGATCTGAGTGTTTGCTTTCCAGGTGGTTTTTGTGATTTACAAGGATAAAACTTTTAATAGGTGAAGGCCTGAATTAATAGCTGACTTTCAGTCCTTCAGTTTAGGGCTGTTCAAAGTTACCGTGGAATGTGTCTTTAGCAGAAAGCTCGCTGACTCATTGATTCCTCAACGTTTAATTAAGAACCTACGATGGGCAGCCTACCGTTGGGAGAATTCGGTGGTGGAGCAGGTTGAATAGTGTTCCCCCAAATCCGTGTTCACCCAGAACTTTGGAATCTGGCTCTATTTGGAAATGGAGTCCTTGCAGATGTAATTAGTTAAGTTAAAATGAGGTCATACTTGTTAGGATGGGCCCTAAACCCAATGACTGGTGTCCTTGTAAGAAGAGGGAAGGACACAGAGAGAAAGAGAGGTCATGTGATGAGGCGGGCAGAGATTGGAGTGATGCCTCTACCAGCCATGGAATGCCCGGGACGGCCGGGAACCACAGGGAGATAAGAGAAAGGGCTGTAACACAGCAGCCCCTGAGTCTTCAGAGGGAGTGGGGTCCTGCTGGCACCTTGATTTTGGACTTCTGGCCTCAGAGCTGTCAGAGAATAAATTCCTGTTTTTGTAAGGCACCCATTTTGCCGAACTTTATTACAGCAGCTCAGGGACACTAATGTAACAGCCCACAGGGAGTTTCCCTTCCTTCAGGGGACAGGGCTGTGTTTTAAAACAGAAAAAGGGCCCAAGCTGGGGAAGGAGTGCTTTTTAAAAATTAATTTATTTTTTCTTTTGGATGCCGGGCAGCCTTGCAGTCATGTGAGCACATTTCTTCCTTTGTCACTGATTCACTGACCCTGTTCCAACGGGAACCCCGTGGACCCTGCTGATGCGCTCGGTCGGGGCAGCTCCGAGCGCGTGGGGTCCTAGGAGGTCTGTCCACCTCAGCTCCACTTGTAACGCCGCTGGGGCAAGTTTCCCTTCCCTTGCCTTCCTTGTTGTCCATTTTTCCCTCTCTGTGCAATAAAACAGACCCAATAGACAGCTTTGAGGATTTGGGGTTGAATTTGCAGACATGCCTTCTCCATTCCAGGGAAGGGAGAAAAGATCTTTAGAAAGGACCTGAGCTAAGGTGTGAAACCTGTGAAGGAAGCTGGGCTTTGCGATAAAAAATGCAGCTTTAGAGAAACAGGGAAACCTGCTTGGTGGGTCTGAGTGTTACAGACATGGAAGGACCACAATGCAAATTAGAATGAAACCCTCCCATGAGTCACTGGTACAGGGGGCAAAAGAGACTGTCTCTGTCTCATTACTGTTAACAGTTTCTAGTTTGCTTGTTTTATTTTAAATATTTTATTGTTACATCCCCTTGGTTTAAGTTTTGCTTAATATAAAATAATTTTTATTTTTTGACCACAGGTGCAGAATTAGCTTCATCATAACTCTTGTTCCATGACACTCCCTTCTTTGTACCATGTGTGACTCACTTGTATTTATATAGTAATTTAATTAGTTATGTTTTAATATGTACTAAGCACCTGTGAACCCATCACTCAAAACAAAAGCTGGCACCTTGGCATACAACCATTAAACCTGAATTAAATGGCTGTCACCCATAAGCATTTTAAAATGTAGTTATGTAATACTCTGAAGGCTTGATTTTTTGTTTGTTTGTTTGTTTGCTCAAAAAACTAAACGTTTTTCCAGAGACATCACAGAACCAAATATTTCATGATTGTCTTCTGGGTAAACTATTTCTTTTCTATTCCTCTGCACCAAGTGCAGTAATGTACTCATTTTTTTCTAAGCAAACCTGTCTCCTTTCTCAGCTGGTTTCTTTGACGAACAAAGCCAGGAGGAAACGCAGGATGCTGTGTGGTTATATAATAGAAAGAAGTAAGAACAGACACTCAGTAAACTCAATTGCTAGCAAATTTATCTTTTCAAGCCAGAAATGTTTATTAAGTGTTCTTGGGTTCCAGATCATGGTACTAGATGTTCAAATACCAGATGATAAAACACGAAACAAGAAAAGTAGACAAACTCATATCTATCAAGAAACAAACTAGCCAACAAATAAAAGATGAATCAATAAGCCTAAAAGAAAGTTTGATATACTCTGTTTCTCTTCTGTTTCCTTTTCCATAATTCCCTTAGGGATTTTTAGAACAGCCGTGCTCTATGGGAGAATGAAGGTTATAATCAGTGGAAATTGTAGCAATTTCAAAAGCAAGTAAATTCGGGCTCTGCTATTTATTTATTCTGTGATCTTGGATAAGATATCAAAAATATCTTACAGACACTGTGGCATGTTTGTGAATTCATGGATGCAAGAGGTATTTATTGAGGACCTAGTAGATGCCAGATTGGTGTTTGGCTTTGAGCACACAGTGGTGAATGAAATAGACATGGTCCCAGCTCTAAAGCTTACTGAGGAATGAATCCAGAACAGAAGTTTGGGAAGGGATATTGAACTTGACTTGTTTTTGAAGATAAGTACCTACAGGACCGCTTTTGAGTTTCCCTCTTCTGTTGCATTGTACCACAAATGGTTCCTTATCAGTCATGAAAAAGAATTCCAAATTTCTAATTCCCTAAATCCCCGGGGAACAGGTGCTTGAAAAGCTATGTTGCTTGCATTTCCCTGGCATTCTAAATGTAACCAACCTCTTGGCTAAAGGCCCATTAGAAATTATTTTATGTACTTGAAAGATAAGTAAAAACACACACTCCCCCAGAGGAATAATTCGCCTTGCCAGAGGATTTTTTGTAAGAACAAGGGTCATTATGTGATCTGGTGTTGTATGACATCAGGACAACTTCAAGAGTTAATTACATTCTTAATTACAGCTTTGTATTGAATTAGGGAATTATCATCCATAGCATAATTGAAACCCTGCTGAGATCACATCTGTTGCCAGCTAATTGCCTGCCATTTTTTAAACTAAACCTTAAATAAAAAAACAGTATTTCGTTTGTCTAAGCTTTAATTAATTGACAGGAGAAACTTAATTGGGGGTTTGTCAGTGGATTGAATCTTTTTATTTTTTAATTTAATTTAATTTTTTAAAATATTTATTTATTTATTTGGCTGCATCGGGTCTCAGTTGTGGCATGTGGGCTTAGTTGCTCTGCAGCATGTGGGATCTTAGTTCCCTGACCAGGGATCGAACCCACGTCCCCTACATTGGAAGGCGTATTCTTAACCACTGGGCCACCAGGGAAGTCCCAATAGATTGAATATTTTTAAATGATTGCTGAGAGACAGGTTACAGTCTAGCATGGTAGCCTTCAAATATGAAACTGTGACGGTGCTTACCTGAAATTTAGGAAGGAAACCCGAAAAGAAGTAATTTGTTCCTCGGAGAGAGGCAGGGTTGTAAGAAAAGAGCATTAACTAGAAATCAGAAATTGTGGGTTCTAGCCCTGCACGGGTCCCTTTCTCACCACGATCCGAGGCACATCACTTCTCCTGTAGGACTTGTGCCTTCATCTCAAGAATGAGAGTTGGATAGGTCTTAAAAATTCCTTTTGACTCAGATTTCCTACCTTTGTGACTTCGGGTAAGATGCCCAAAGTAGGGAGGGGTGGATACGATGCCAGTCATATGACAAAATGTTCAGGATCTTGAGTCACTGATCTTCTCTATAGAGTAGGGTTCCTTGATGGTCAGCAACAGAAACTCTGTGGTTAACCTAATAGAGAAGGAATTCCAGGAAAGGTATTAGGATCATCGGTACCAGTAAAAGCCAGACATGAGAACCCTGCTACTAGTCTAGTTAGCAGAAACCTACCAATGCTGGTCCCTGTATCTCTGTAGTCCTTACCTTCACTCCACTCAAGATTCAGAATCCTTGGGAGAGGCTGGCGGCTAAGCATGGTTCCCATGCTCTGTTTTGGCGGAAGTTACTGTAATAACAAATCAGGATACTGTAACTAAAAGAAAGAATATTGAATCCTGGACAGGCAAAACCAACAAACCCCACTGTCCTTTCCCATCTTAAACCTTCTTGAACAAATATGTGACACGTCTGACCTTCGTCTGAGAAAGAGCCCTGCTCTGTGTGAGACCTTGGACATTTCCAAGTGATAAAAATACTACCAGCAGTGTTGAGGGGAAAAAAATTGTCAGCATAAAGATTGTGGATCTCAAAGACATTAAAAAGAAAAGAAAAAACAACTTTCTTTTATCATCATGCCCAACAGTCTAATAAGACAAACTGAGGCCCCCAGAGCTATTGTTAGAAACACTTCTGTTTTGATTCTTGTGGGCCGTTTTCTCTAAGTGTATTTTTCTCAGGTGGATTGCCCTGGTCATAAAATGAATTCATTTTATTTCACTAGTCAACCTGAAGTGAAATGTGAGATTGAGTGAGATTCCACCTGTAACTTTCCTGATTCTGCCTGTAACTTTCTTTTCCTTTTCCTTTTCATTTTTTGGTTTTGTTTTTGCATTTTGAGTATATACAGATCTTCATTTTGTAGAATTCCAGAAGTCAGTTTTGTTATTGTTGACTTTTGCTGATTTGGGAGCGTGACTTTTTCTTGAAATGTTTCATGTGCCAAAAGATTTAGGATTTGTACCTCTTTTCTTTCTGTTATTTTGCTGATTCTCCTTTGTTTTTTTAATGCCCAGTTGACAGCAGCCCATCCAGAAGATGAATATATCATCGGGGTAAGATAGCAAGGGATTTAAAAATAGGTTTCCGAGAAATTGGAGGCCATCGTCAATATCCATTTCTTGGATTGTTGATGTGAAGCTCTTGCATGTAGGGGTGTGTCAAGTGGGAGTCTTTGGTTGCCTGCAGTAGAAACTGATTGGGGATAATTTAAGCAAAATAAAACCTGCCAGAAGCCTGTCAGGGACTCACAAAATTTGGCTTGGAAAACAGATCAAAGAGAATTTTGACCAAGATTTCCAACAGGGGGCAGTGCTGCTCAGGTCACCATTCTTGAGAAAGAAGCAAACCAACAACCCCAGCCTTAGGGGCTGGCCCCTGTGTCACTGTTTATGATTTAAAAATCTGGGGAAAGATGTCCGTCAACAGGGAGTGGTTAAACAAACTGTGGTCCATCCCTACCATGGAATACTACACAGTCATGAAAAGGAACGAATGAATACATGCAACAATTTGGATGAATCTTCAGGGAAATATGCTGAGTGATAAACAGCCATTCTCTAAAGGTTATGTACTGCATTCTTCCATTTAAATAACCTTTTTGAAAAGACAAAGTTTCAGAAACGGAGGAAGGATTATTGATTGCTGGGGCTTAGGAACGGGTGGTGTTGGAGGATGGTGGATGTGGTTATAAAAGGGCAGCAGGAGGAATCTTTGTGATGGAACTCTGTATCTTGACTGTGGCAGTGGAAACATGAACCTACACATCTGATAAAATCGTGTAGAACTAAATGCGAGCACAGACACACAAACTGGGGGAGTCTGAATAAGAATGGCAAATTGTATCAATGTCAGTATCCCAGTTGGGATACTGTAGTATCGTTTTGCCATTGGGAGAGACTTGGTAGAGTCCACTGATCCCTCTTTACCATTTCTTACAACTACATGTACATCTATAGTTATGTCGAAGGTTTCAGTGAAAAAAAGATCTTCTGGGAGAGAGTATCCATTTGGTCTATTGCCTACTCTTAACAGGACTGAGTAGAGGATGTGATGGGTGAGCCATCAGAGACCGTACAGCTTAGGTAGTAGGAAGCCAGGACCTTGACTTGTTTCATGTGGAAAAATACATCCCCTCAAAACGGGCCATAGTAATTATTTCCAGCCCATTATTCTTCCAGAACCTTGCTACTCCATAAGAAGTGGAAACTATCTCAATTCCCCTTGCACCTGGACAGTCTTGTGGTTTACAGGACAGATCGAATATCTTGGTGATGCTAAGTGACTTGAAGATCGGATTTAAAACGGTGATGTGGCTTCTGCCTACATTTCCCATCTCTCCTGAGTCACTGGCCCTCGGAACCGGCCACCTTGTGAGGAAGCTCAAGCCACCTGGAGAGGCCGCCTGTGAGTGTCCTAGCCGACAGGTTCAGCTGACAGGCAGGTCCACGGCCACACAAGTGAGTGAGTCTTCAGATGATTCTAACCCCCAGCGCTGGAGCCATCTCCACCGATGTCATGTGGAACTGAGACAAGATGCTGGTGGCTGAGCCCTGCCCAAATCACAGATTCATGAGCAAAATAAATGTTGTTTTAAGCCAGAAACTTGGGAGATGGTTTGTAACACAGAAATAAGTAACTGGACCACCTTCTTTCCAAACCCTGCATGCAGTGGGAAAGAGGAAATTCCCTGTTAGGGTGAAGGTGGAGAGGGAAAGAGAACAACATATCGCTGTTCCACGGGCTGGGGAGTGGTTTCATCTCTTCGCACATCCGTCACCTGTAAGAGCTCACTTCAGGCACTGGGGGAATTTGGAAAACATCAGTGACTGGAAGAAATCGGGACCAAGAACCTGCCCAAGAAGATCCTTTTGAAGCATCTAGAGGGTGCTATTCTATTTAATATTTTGTGCATCAATTATGGGTAAGCATTGAATCATCGCTAGCTGAAACATTCCTGTTTTCTTTAGGGTTTCTTGACTTTTCCATGGACTGTTTCACCCTGCTGCTCTGTCCATATGGAAGGGGAGATATCCATTAAAATTAGAAGCAGGAGGAACAGACTCAGGGAAGGTTAAATATGCAATATTATGTAAAATAAAGCAGAACTCATCCATTCATTCAGCATATATTTTCAAGTGCCTACGCTGTTCTAGGGCTGCAGATACAGCTGTGAACACATTGGACAGGGTCCCTGCTCCTGTGGGTCTCACATCCTAGTGGAGGGGGTGTGGAATTGAACAGATAGACAAGCAGACCTGCTAATATCCTTTTTTTTGGTGAAGCATTGAGAGCGTCAGGGAAGATAACTTCGAAAAAATGCAGAATTCAGACACCAACCCGCAGGAGACTATTTCATTAAGGTCCTGGCTCCGTGCAAGTCCAGGCTAATAGGGACCAAGAATTCTATCCATTAAAAGCAGCTAAGTTTCCCGCGCCTGGGCTGATTGGGAACGTGAAAGACAAAGTATTAAGTCCATCAGCTGAAGATTGGCCGAGAGCCACTAACACAGAATGGGGAGCCCACCAGCCTAAAAGGCGAGATTGTCAAGCGTGACGAAGCAGGAATTTTAGCCGAAGAATATTCACAAATTGCGGGCCACGAGGGAAGTGGGGAATCTTCATCTTCCCTTCATAGCCTTGCTTGTCGGGGGCCCGGCTGTCCTTTATGGTTAATATAAAAATCAGTATCGCAAGAGGCGAGTCTTTGCTGCGATAATATTGGCTCCTTTCACCAGCCCTGTGGCACGAGATTGCTGATAGACGCGCCTCTGTCGCCTCCCCAGGCTCCAGATGGAATCTGCGGGCTTTGCCAGTGAGCGCGGTAACAGCGCGGGCATCCTGGACCAGCGGGCGGCCAATCGCGGAGGAGAAAATGTAACTCCTTTGCAAGACCTCATGCTGGAGGGAGCGGGGGCGGCGTCTTGCCTGATTCAGGATGCTCAGCCGTTCTCTGGCCAGGCTCCTCCACGGAAGCTTTGGTACCTGCGCGCAGCGCAGACGCTCCACGCAGGCGCCGTGGGCATCGGCTGAGAGGGGAAAGGAAGGGGAAAGAAAAAGAAAGGACGAAAGGACAGGAGGGAATCCAGCTCGAGAAGGAAGGGAAAGCCTTCAAGCAGTGCTTTCAGGAAACTTGTCCTAAAGACCTTGGGCTAAAATGCAGAACTTTAAAGAAGGGGACAGATCGTATAAGTATTTACCCTGATTTGCCCTGCGCCACATGGAAGCTCATTTATAAACACACGTGGTCTGTCTGAGAGAATCCCTGTGGGATCACCTTTATCAGTGTCAGCAGAGGTCCCTGCCAATCAGCCCGTCTTCAACCCATCTTCCCGAAAATTGGAGTGTAAACACACAGGGAAGAAGGCAAAGCAACTTGCAGGGGGGTTGAAATTAAAGGCACCCTTGTTGCCCTGTTTTTTCGGATCATAAAATTAACAGAACATGTAGAGAATAAAATAAAAGCCACCAGTCAGCTCCACTCAATAACATCAACTGTCAGTCATTTTTATGGATTTCCTGCCGATTTTTCTTAATCTACTGCTCACTTGCTCATATATGTGTGTGTGTGTGTATCTATATATCATACACATGTGTATGTACACATATAAATAACTGCATATATTATTATATAAATGTAATATGTATAACAAATTAATATATAACAAATATATCTATATATAGATATATATGTCTATGTAAACAATATGTATTTACAAAGTTACCCAGATGGTATTTGCAGGTTTTCATGGGTTGGTTTGTTTGGGTTTGTTTTTTTTTTTTTTTTTTGGTTATTTAATTTCATTTTGTGAGCATTTCCTGATTTCAAGAAATTATCTTTGAGAGCAAGATTTGAACGATTCCGTCTTATGTTCAATCACGTGGATGGATGTTTCAATTATTTCCAATTTTGTGCCCTGATAACACTGCCTAAACAGACTTCAGTGTAAACCACTTACTACTTTTCTAAGTCAATCAGTATAAATTCCCAGGAGTAAATTCCTTATACCAAGTTCCTCAAAGCCGAACGCCTGAGTTAAAGTTAGGAAGAGGAGCTCTGAAGGCCCCGCCCGGCGATGCCTGGTTATTTTGCAGAAAGGCCGGAGCTGTCCACCCACCCACCGACCTGTGAGTCGTCCATCTCAAATAGGGATTCCTTTATTTCCCGTTTCCATTCATTGTCCTAATAATTGCTAGGATTGCTGTTGTGTATTTTGTATAGGGAAATATAGAGAGATAAAGTAATAATAGGCCTATGAGTTCAATGCCCAGATAATCTCTTGGGAGTTTAAAATAACAATAGCACCACCACCCCAGATGTCTCTATCTGGTCCAAAAATTGGACGGTGGCAGAGAGGAGAGCGTGGAAATTGAAGGCTGACCTCATTGCAGCTAATCTCCCTTCATGCTCACCATTAATAGTTTGTTGTGTAAAAATGCGTTTGTGTGTACGTGTGCATTATATACCTATATAGATATATATAAAAGAATATATGTTCTTTTTAAATGTTACTTAAAATATTCTTTACCATGATCTTCAATGTGCCTTGGAGGTGTTTTCATTTTAACGCGTCCTTCCTGCATTATCATCATTAGTCAACCCCTTATGGAGATTAAATTATTAAACAACCATAAATTATGCTTGTTTCCAGTTTGGGGCCATTACCCACAGGGACCTGGTGTCCCCCCAGTACCACCCTGTCGGTCCCGCACGTGGTGACCTGAAGTGGTCTGGCCGTGCTTTGCCACAGAACCTGACCACCATGCTTCCCCCCCAGTAAGAAAAGCATTCTAGTGACCTAAAGCCATTTCCACTGGGATTGTTGGACTATTTGAAGTTTCTATCTCTCTCTCTCTTTTTTTTTTTTTTGGCTGCACTGCTCGGCATGCAGGATCTTAGTTCCCCGACCAGGGATTGAACCCGCGCCCCCTGCAGTGGAAGCGCGGAGCCCTAACCACTGGACCACCAGGGAAGTCCCCCGAAGTTTCTCTTTCTTTGAGTGTGAGTTCTGCTGTGGCGACTCCTTGCACCTGGGTCCACTACCCCAGATGAACAGGACAGACGTGATCCGCTGTGGCTTGTTTGTAGGATTTGTGCTGGGTGGGAGTCCTAGGTCCTCCTGAATTGGTACTCAGGACATGGCCAGAATCCACTCAGTACTGGGATGAATGAATTAGTCAATGAATGAATGCATGTTGTTTCAAAGATAAATATCATTTCCACCAGTTAGGTGGAAAAATAATCATGTGTTACATTGTATTGCATTTTTGACAGGTGTGAGGGAATAGTTCATTGCTTAAAAAATTCCAAAGAAAGCAATAAGGTGCAAATCTAGCTTGGTTTTCCGTCTCCATTCATCCCCACCCCCTCACTCAACTCAGCGTCCAGCCTCCTTGGACCCTCCCTCATCTGTCCTCTGGATCTGAGAGGCTTGTTTCACCCAGCCTGGCAGGGTTGCGCCTTTCAAGTTGCCAGATTCGCTAGAAACAATTTACAAAGATGAATACTTCTGAGCCTCTGACTGATGCTCTCCCACCTCCGGGTCACGAATCTTTCCAAACGCAGACACACAAATCATCCCAGGTCTTCAGAGGGGTCTGGGTTTTTCATCCTGCCCCAAGCCTACTGATGGTTGAGCAGTCAAGGGATCTCAATATCTAGAATTGAAACTGTGACTGAAGGGGAAAAACGGTGCTTGGAGACGGCTCCTACCAAGACCTGTCCAAAGCCTGGGTAATTAGTCTGTCACTTTTAGGGAGGCAATATTGAATCAGAATCTCTGTGAGCCCCTGTGGGATCTTTACCTACTCCCAGGACTGTGTGTAGAGTGGAAGGCAGGGAGCAGAAAAGTGTGAAGACGCATCGTATGTCTTCCTGGCTCCAAAATCTCATTACTTCACAATATTTTTTTTTTTCTTTCTCAACCACTCGTAAAACAGCACTCGGGAATTAATTATATTTTCACTAAAGCAGAGCCTCGTTTTTTATTTTGATTGATTGATTGATTTTTAGCTTGAATTTGTATAATTCTGGGAAGCTCAAGATTACCTGTGTTGTGGGGGGAAAATGTTAGAAGATGTAAAAAAAAAAAAAAAAAAAAGAAAAATAGAAATTTTAGTGATTTTCTTTTTCCCTTTAAATTATCTTTTCTCCCCAAACCCCTTGGCTGTGTCACACATTACATCGTAAGGCGGGTTAGATCAGCGTCGTATCATACCATTCATTCATTCATTTCACAGATCTGTATGGGCAGGTAGTTCTAAATGTGGGTCAACTCAGTGAGGGAGACCGGTAGAAATGAACAAACAATGAACAGGAAAATGTCAGGTGTGATGACAATTAGACAAGGGATAAGAGAGGCAGTGATTGGATGGCTATGTTTTCAAAACTCTTTTGAAGCTGAAGTATTTCAAAATAACTAACTCATCAGAGCTTTAATATCATTTTTTTTGTTGCTGAAAGCAAGGCTAATTTTTGGGTGAGCTGGTAGAAAAAAATAATCATTAAGTAAAATATATTGGTCATGCATGGATAAGACCAAATTGGGATTGTGGATTTCCAGTGATTCTGGGGAAGGAAATATTGCAATAGAGCTGATGCTTGCCCCCAAGCCCATATCAGGTAGAAGGGCAGAGGTGCTGCTTAGTGAGGGGAGACCCAGGTCTGAAATATCATTGTGACTTAAACCAAGTACCGAATAGCCAGGGTCATGTGGATTCTGGCGACCCAAACCTCCCTCTCAACTCCTAGGAAGCAAAGATTTGGATAAGTGTTGTGATTTATCTTTCCTTATCCTTTTAGCTCTGCACTTTTTCTTCCTGGTTCCCTCCCTGGTGGTTTCCATGGGAACTCCCATTGCTATTTTCTTGAGTCAGAGATTTCTGCCTTGTCGGTGGGACTTGCAAGGGAAGGGGCCGCCCTGCTCCCTGAGTGAAAAACCTGGTGCAGGCGTCATTGGCCAGGGAAAAGCTTTGGTAACCCAGGGATTTGAAAAGCATTTCTCTCTGTTTCCTCTAAGTAATTCAGTATTTCACTCTTAAAAGACTCCAATATGGTGGAACTTGGGGATTACTTTCAGAGATGAAAACTCTAGGATTAGTTCGATATATGTTTTTCCTTTCTGTTAAAATAACTTTTTTTAATACCCTGATCTCAGTGAATTCCATCAGGGAGTTGGGAAGAAAGGAAGCAGTTGGAAAGACTGAAGAAGAATCCTTTGAGGGCCTGGGACCTCAAAGCCTTCTGGCCATTTGTATACCGCCAAACGCATGGGGTCAACGTAACTGCGAGGCAAGAGGATTAACTTTTATTGGTTTGTGAAAATATCAGTTCTTAGAGGAGAAGTTTCAACAAAGTTGTGTTTTCTCTGCCTCGGATCTATAGAGGAGCCGAGTCCTGCAGTTCCTTTCTTCTTTGTGTGTGTAGACAGGGAGATGGTTTAAATTATCATCCTGCAGATGGATGCCCCTTGATCTTCAGATGGTATGCAGAGGTCTGGCAGCCCTGGAGGCCTGAGCTTTTTGCAGCCTCCTGCTGTTTCTGTAATGGAGAGGCAGAGATGTGGATGACTGGGGGAGACACACGGAGCTGGACCCCATGGAGAAGGCATGTGGAGCCCATTATGCTGGTCCCAAGATGTCTGGGCTGCTAAATGGGAATAAGAAAAAAATGTTCCTCAAATATATAAAGCCAAATGTTCAGTTAAGGACACCCTGATTAGAGGTGCTGAGCTTTGATTCATCGTGTTAGAAGGAAATTTGGGAAATGTGGCCATGATAAAATTCCTGATGGCCTCATTGCTAAGATGTGTATGTGCATGTGTGTTCCCTAACCATCGCATGGCATGAAACTCTCTTTGCCTGTAGGCCAGGGCCTCTTTGGTTCCGGTTGTGTCTGTACAATGCCAAAGAGAACTGAGGGGTCTGGTTAAGCCAGAGAACAGAAGGAAAAAGCATCATCTCAACCCACATGATGTCTCAAGCCCAAAGAAAATAAACTCCTTATTTATCTGAGTTCAACTTTCTCTCAAGGCAAGAAAACACCTAATTTGGAGTAGACACAGACCCTGGTGCCTCTACAGGTGGGCAAGCATATGTGCACATCAGCACATTCACATAGAATGTACCTGGTGTGTGCATACCCCCAGCTGATGCCGCCACGAAGCTCCCGTAACAAATGCCGACACGGTGATTCGGTTTACACTTCCATTGCCATGGCAAATAATTTGATTGAATAAACGAACGTGATCCTTCAATCTCCTCTCAGCTGTGTGTCACCGTAGCTAACCTTAGGCACGTGACTGCAAACACAAAGTTTTTTAAAGTCTATCTCTAAGCAACTATAATCCAATAAAAATTAATTTTAAAAAAGCGAGAAAAGTCTATCTCTAAATACATGGATGTGAAGCTCATCTTGTAGACTGTTTCCCCACTGCTCTGTTTAATTAGAATCCCTCTGTTTTCTTCTGTAAATCAGCTTTTCATGCCTGTCATCACTTCTGTCTGGTGTCCCCACTCTGAATCCCTAGTAGGAAAAAAATCTTATTTTAGCAGGAAAATGTCATCCATTGGTTGTCCATGAGCAGGGAGGAATTTAAAAGGGAGATGTTGGAAACATCAGCTTTCCATATGCATGACTAAAAGGGGGGGGGCCTTTCTAAAAAATGGCACATAAAAAATACAGACTGTACAGAGAATGATATCACAGACATGCATCACAAAGCTACAGATGTTAAAAATTCATCATGTTGGCTTCAGATCTTTTTGTAATCAAGAAAGGGAGAAAGAGAGAGAGAGAGAGGAAGAAAGAAAACGAAAGAAAAGAAAGAAAGAAATCAAGCATTACTGATAGCGTTGAAATCCTATTTTGCACCCTTCCCAGAAGGTGTTTCCTCTTCCCTCCCTCCCTCTGTTCTCTCCCCTGCCCCCCAGAGGCAACCACTAACATGAATATGATGGTAATTTTTCAGCCCCTGTCTTTGGACTTTTAATAATATAGGCATCTCCACAAGTAACAAAGTTCTTTAGCTTGTGTAGAAACTGGGCATACAGAATATCACAGAGTATCTTTCTCCAGTTTGCTTTGTTTCCCTTCAGTGATGCTTTCAGGCTCCAGCCCTGAAGACACCTGTGGGTGGAGCTTGTGCATTTCAGCTCTTGAGTTGTACTCCATTGTCGGCTGGGGCCCCGTGCTTGCAACCAGTTCTTTGGTGACAGGCATGTAAGAAATTTGCAGTTTTTCACGATTGCCCTGAATGACCCTCCAGGTAGGCTGTGCACATGGCAACGGACTTCTCAAGGAGACTGCTTCCAATGTTTTCTTAACATCTTTGAGACATCTGAGCCCCTTTTTAGTTCTTTGGCTTCTTGAAAGGCAGAGCCAGGTGACTTGTTTGAGGAGGGTGGGTCTCCTTGATCCTCTGCTGTCCTTTTTCTGCTGTTAGAAATGCTGTTTCTTCACCCAGCCCTGCGTCTATCATCTTGAAATACTAAGAGCCCCATCCGTTTGCTGTCTGCTCTTCGTAGAACAAGTATTTTCTCTCTCTCATTCTCTCTCTGCTGTGAGCCACAGTGGCGTTCTTCGAAGTGATAGACCGTATAATTCTCACATGTCAAGGTTCTAAGCGCAAACCCTCCGGCACTGCCTGTGATTTTCTTGAAGGATTAAAAATAAAAGGCCATAACCCTCTCAGCCGCGGTTCCTACAGCAGCTCCTGGGTGCACCTGGAGGAAGGACTCTGCGTCCTGCCCTGGGCCGACAGGCTGGTCCCAGGGACCGCTCCTCCCTCCCTGGGGTGTCCCAGAGCCCTTGATCTCTCTTCGCTTCCTCCAGGGGTGAATCAGGCATTTCCCAGTCGTCTCTGAGACGATCTTTATTCTTCAAGGAGCTACAGTTGCCTGAGCCCCTGGATGTCTTCCAGGTGGCCTGGGATCTTGGAAGTCTGCCCAGTGGCTCTGCGGAACACTCCAGCCCCAGACAGCACAAAATCTGCTGCAGAAATTGTGACTCTAAGGGGCCAGCACGGGAAAGTACAGTGAGGCGGGCGCACGGGGTTCTGCTTCGGAACGTCAGGTTTAGAGGTTTGCTGGTTATATGTTTAAGTTGAAGTACAGTTAATTTACAATGTCATGTTAGTTTCAAGTGTACAGTAAAGTGATTCAGTTATATATATATATATATATATATATATATATATATATGCTTTTTTTAGATTCTTTTCCATCATAGGTTATTACAAGATATCGAATAGAGTTCCCTGTGCTATACAGTAGGTCCGTGTTGTTTATTTTATATATAGTAGTGTGTATTTATTAATCCCAAACTCCAAATTGATCCCTCTCCCACCCTTTACCTTTGGTAACCATGAGTTTGTTTTCTACGTCTGTGAGTCTGTTTCTGTTTTGTCAATAAGTTCATTTGTATCATTTTTAGATTCCACATGTAAGTGATATCATATGATATTTGTCTGTGACGTACTTAACATGATAATCTCTAGGTGTTTGCTGGTTATTTGTGTGTGCGTGTGAGAGTGTGATGTGTGTCTGTTGTGTGTGGGTTATGTCTGTGCATGTGTGTATCTGTGTCTGTGTGTGTTAGTTGTGTGTATGTGTGTGATTGTGTGACTGTGTGTGTTTCCCTTTGAGAAGGATGAGGTGGGAGAATAACTCCACTGCTTTTCTCTCATCTATCTGGTTTTCGTGACTGCCTCCATCTTATCCAAACTCAACAGAATTTGGAAACTTCTGGATTTCGTAAAAAGCTGGAAGGAATCTTGAAGACCACCTAGTTTCATCACAGACGTTCAGCTGCTCTGACCTGGAGAGGTGGCAGTAGTTGCAAAAATATTGAAGTAGCCACTGCCCTAAGCCCCCTCTCTCCTGGGACCACCACTCCCACCCATGTCTCTAAGATTCCAGGCATTAAGAGGCCTGGCAGGGGGACTCAGGTCCCCACTCTGGTTCCTCAGCTCTCGTGCCTAACAGATGTTGAGTATTTTTAATATCTCCCTGTTGAGACTAATGGTTTGACTGCCTGTAGAGAATATATAAACATCTACTTCTAATTTCATTAGCAAAAAACTTTCGTCATTTTTAGTTTCTTGAAAGTAAGCATTATTTGTTTATTGACATTCTTCTTTAATTTTCTGATACACGCATCTAAGGCTATGAATTTTCCTTTCAGTGCCACACTGGCTGAATCTCACAGTGAGCCTCTTAGTTCTAAATAGAGGTTTCCATTATATATATATATTTATTTAAACTCAGGAGTTATTTAGATGTATCATAAATGCTAGAGGATTTTTTAAAATTAATTTATTTATTTTACTTATTTATATTTGGCTGCGTTGGGTCTTCCTTGCTGCGTGCGTGCTTTCTCCAGTTGCGGTGAGCGGGGGCTACTCTTCATTGCGGTGCGTGGGCTTCTCATTGCGGTGGCTTCTCTTGTTGCGGAGCACGGGCTCTAGGCGCACAGGCTCAGTAGTTGTGGCGCACAGGCTTCATTGCCCCGCGGCATGTGGGAACTTCCCGGACCAGGGCTTGAACCCTTGTCCCCTGCATTGGCAGGCGGATTCTTAACCACTGCGCCACCAGGGAAGCCCAATGCTAGAGGATTGATCCAGAATTTTTTTTCTAATTCAGATCTGCACGTTGGATGCATGTAAAACTTTGAGTAGGTCCCATCCCTTTCTATATTCTCAGCTAAATGTTGTACAAACCTAGATGCTGTTTACTGGTGAATGATCAATATGCCTTGTAATATTGTGATAGTGGGATCATTTTATGACTTTGGGGGTAATAGCTGACTTTTTAACCTTTGCAAAGGAATTTTAGCTGTGTATCTGTTCACTGAAGCATCCTCATCTTTCGTATTGATCAACTATATAATAATGATTTTATAAACTTCAACTTTATACAATAAACGCATGGTACCTTTTTAAATGTTTTATATATTGGCATTTAAAAGAGAGATCAACTACTGAGAAAGATTGGCAGTCACTGCCGATTAAAATTCTAACTTCCCGTCATGGCACTGAATGAGGTCAAGAAAGCTCGGTAATAGCCAACATTTGTAAAAATGTTTAGTATACTGAGCACCACTCATGCTTAGATAATCTCATTCAATTCCCATTGTAGCCTAGGAAGAGGGGCCAATAATGACCTCCATTTACAAGGGAGGAATATTGAAGTAAAAAAAAAAAAAAGTAAAATAACTTATCTGGTACACTCAGTGACTGAGTGATAAAGCCAGCATTAACTTCTTAGTCCTCACAATAGCTGCACTAGGTAGGTACTTGCATTACAAGTACCTACCCATTCTACAGATGGGGCTATCAAGGCACAGAGAGGGTTAGGAACTTGTCTAAGGACACTCAACTGTTGATGGGCCGGGATGGGGGTGGGAAGCTGGGATTCAAATCTAAGCAAGCGCCAGGCTCTTAACCCTTTCCTGGATGTTCAAGGTGAGAACCCAAGCCTAGTCAATCCCCGCCCCCCTCTTGTGTTCTTTCTGTCACTCTAAACCTTCTCTCCTGGGAGTATTTTATTGGAAACACAGAGTGCAGATATTCTCCTAGATCTTTTCCGTAATTATCCACAGTGCTTTATCCCAGCTCATTAAATTAGATCAATGGGGGACAAAAGTTATTTTGCCTCTGTAGTATTGGAGTTCAAGTTATCAGGGTAATTTTCCATTATAATTTTGTGTTTTAAATAAACAGAACCAGCTTCATTGTGAAAACACTTGTCTAATATTGGGCAATAAATGTTTTAAGTGATTTTCATTTAATTACTACTCATAGTATTGTACTGGATAAAACAGAATTGTTTTTGAGTTTGTTCATCAGATGAGAAGAGGCTGAATTTATAAAAATATATGTGTGCCTCTCTGACTGCATTTGAATATGTGCATATGTAAATAGATGCTTACTTATTTATATATATGTGGTCATTACAGAGCTTTGTGAGAGAGAGAATTTTGCTCCACACAATCTGTGGTTCTGTGGGAGGGGGGGATTGTGCTGACACTGTGTGCCCATTTCATAGCAGAATGTCTCCAGTCAAGTAATTATACGATGAAGGCATCCCAGCTGCGACTCTATATTTAAAACCCCGGGTTACTATTCCTAGCAAGACCATTCTTTTGAAAGGTTGATAAGTCATTCCTTTTATTTTGCTCTCAAATTTAAATATCAAATAGACATCATTTTTCTTAAATACGCAGCCCTTCCTCCAAAGGGTTTGCTACTGTTGTTCCCATGAAGAAGGATGAAATCAACCAACTGTGGTAAGAAACCATCTTGGGCCACCATCTGTCTGTCCCTAAGCTGTGGTCCATTTCCTCTTGTTAGCAGGCAATTGCCATTTCTTATGCAAAAGTCCCCATCATCTGGCTCATCCTGAATAGTTTCAAGAACCTCATATCTCGGCCATCGTCTTCCTTTCCCTTCCAGGGGTCTGGAGCAAGCACATTCCAGTCAATTTCCAGGTAGTCCGGAGGGGCTTTCTGGAGAAGGTGGCACAGAGCAAAGTGTGTGCTCGCCTCTCCTCCAGGCGTTTGTGTAGCTGTTGGCCTGAGACTCCATTGCTTTTGAGTTGAAAGTTGCCTTTTCATCTAGAGTTTGGCCTCTTTCCAAGTTGGCATGACACGCTCAAGTCTAAAGCCATGAAAATCAGAAACTCGTCAGCCTTGAAGAGGACGCTTCAAGAGAACAAGAGGAACGGGGTGCAGAGAAATTTGGCTTAAAGGGAGAGAGAGCTTCAGGATGGGCTGGGAGTGTCTTGTTTTCTTCTTCCTCTTTTTTTTTTTTTTTTTTTTTTCATGGTCTCTGATCTTGTTAGCCTGTTCTTTCATTATTACAGCTGTTTCTGCAGCGTTTTGCCTAAAGATTATAGTGTCTGGTTTAGTATTTTCAACGAGGGAATGACACGATCACAATAATTATCATGTGCTGGGATTTGAATCTTTGATTCTATTTTCCCATTGTTCCCAGAGACTCCTGGTGTCACAGCCCAGCCTCATGGGTAGCTGGGCTTCTGCTGCTGAGCCATGCTGAGTCACAGAGACGCTTCAAAAAAGTGTGTGGATTTTTCCAAGGTGGACTTTGCCTCACATTTCCACCCTTTTCTGGTTTCTCAGGTTGGAATGTCACTGATTGATAGAAAATGTCTTGAAGCCACGCACCTTACTCGAATAGAGCAAAAATCTAAGAACCTTACCATCGGGTTTCTGGAATCCAAATTAGCCTCTGCCCCAGCAGTTCTGGACGTCCAATTACAGTTGCAAAGTAAAGGAGGGTCTCAGGGTTTGAATATTCTTTGCCTGGCTTTCCGCATTCTTTTGTTCCCTGCTGCCCTTTGCAATTATATCAGCCTTTTCGCTGTTTCTTTTCTTTGGGAGAGTTCATTGCACCCCTTCTCAAATTTCAAACGCCCTCTGTCAGACTCTTTATCCTTCTTTTCGGATGATTTCCTGTCTACTTAATTCCTTCCTTGTGGAGCTCTGGAAATGGATGCATTAACTTGAAGGTAGATTTTTTTTTTAAAATTCCAGTTCACAAACGTGTGAGACTCTGAAGCTATAGTAACACTGAAAATTGTAACATCCCGGGGAAGAAGCTGTGTGATGTTCCCGAAATAACCACCAGGAAACACAGAAGCCACGTATCCCCACCTCCACACTCCTCTTCTCTGCATTCAACTCCTTGAGCTCCAGTACAGTGCTGTCACCTGCCTTTTCTGCCTTCGCTTTTATACCTGCCGCCTGGAGAAGCTCTCAAAGCAATAGGGCCGATTCAGTGAAGGACCAGACATCGTGTTTTCTCTTTAGTAGGTAAAGCCATGCCATGAGCAGCTGGGGAGGTCTAAGCGTAGCATCTTTGAGAGCGTGGTGAGGGGAGACACTACTTGTCTTTACAGGTAGAGGCAAAACTCGTGCACGTGCGCTCATTGGCATATCATTTCGATTAATGGAGGCTTAACTCTTCAATAACCAGCGTCGAAACAGCTTAATCATTCAGGGTAGAAATTATCTCTACCCACGTGACACAGACTTCTGCTTAAACAGAAAACGAGGGTCATAGTTTAGGGGGGCTAGTTCTGTTCTGGTTCATCATTAGTACCTCTCATGGTAAGACAGTGCTCTTACCAAAGCAAAACCTGTTGAGGTCTGTTGTGTAGGTTTGTTTATCCTTATAAGAAATGACTTCACATGACTGGGATCTGAGAGCATCTCAGTAACTGACTCCTTTGTCCTTCGGTGGCCGGAAGGGCGCCCTGGCTTTGCCAACCCTAGTCAGCCCATTTTAATCAACTTTGCCCGTGAAAGATCAAACGATCAAGCTAGTTTGAATTGCTTGAGGACAGTAAGAATTTTAAAAAGATCGTTTTCTCTTCCCAGGTGTTTCTTCAAGAGATCAAGTCCAATATAAAAAAAAATTGATCTTTTAAGAAAACTTGCAGATACTCAGACTTTTGGTGTTTGTTTTGCCTAATTCTGGTTCTGAGCAGCTGATGCATGAGGGGGAGGGGGTATTGATTGCACAGTCTGCCTCTCCCAATAAACGAGGCGTTCTCAGGGTGTGCTGGCAGTGACCTGGAGTTCCAAAGAGAGCGTTTCTTGGGAAAAGGCGTGGAGAGGAAAGTGAAAGATAAAGCTATTTAGAGAGGAAAAGTATAGTGACAGCCTTGGTCTGCTGAGGTCCACTGTGACGACAGAGTTTACTTCAGGCACTTGTGGAGGAGGAAATAACATGATCTCAGAAGCCCAGGGACAGAAATGCAGGTTGGCTCTTGACATAACAGGAGTGTGGTTAAACCCAACAGGAATGGCAGTGGGACCCACCACTGGTTTTTCTCTCCAAAGGGTCCCAGGCTGTATCACTCCTACGATTTGGGTGGCATAATTACTTCACAACGTTCTAGGTATGTTTGTATATTTCTAGTGTGATGGTCACGTCCTCCTTACTCTCCAAAGAAGCGACATTCCCATTTTGTGCAACTTACATATGAAGAAAAAAAGTCAATCTGCAGAACTAGACTTTTGGTAATCTGCGTGGCTTGCTTGTTCAGGTCCATCAAGTGTTTGTTCCATGTCACCTTCTCAGAAATCATCTTAATTAAAATTGCAGCCCATATATCTACTAGAAGGACTGAAATCCAGACCACTGACAGCACCAAATGCTGGCGAGGGTGTGGAGCAACAGGAACTCTCCTTCACTGCAGTTGGGAATGCAAAATAGTACAGCCACTTTGGAAGACAGTTGGGCAGGTTCTTACAAACTTATATTATTCAGCAATCATGCTCTTTGGTCTTTACCCAAATGAATTGAAAAGGTATACAAATGTTTATAGCAGCTTTATTCATAATCGCCAAAACTTGGAAGCAACTAAGATGTCCTTCAGTAGGTGAATGGATAAACTGTGATACATCCAGACAATGGAATATTATTCCGTGATAAAAAGAAGTGAGCTAGCAAACCTTGAGAAGATGTGTAGGAACCTTAAATGCATGTTGCTGAGTGAAAGAAGCCGATCTGAAAAGGCTACCTACTATATGATACCAACTCTATGACATTCTGGATAAAGGCAAAACCATAGAGACAGCAAAAAGATCAGTGGTTGTCAGGGGCTGGGAAGGAGGTGAGGATGAATAGGTAAAGCACAGAGGACTTTTAGGGCAGTAAAATTATTGTATGGTACTGTCATTGTGGATACATGACATTATGCATTTGACAAAATCTACAGAACTATACAGCACAACTGGTGAACCCTAATGTAAATTGTGGACTTTAATGAATAATAATGTATCCATATTGGTTTATCAGTTGTAACAACATGTACCGCATTAATGCAAAATGCAAATAATAGGGAAGGGAGGGTAGATATATAAGACCGCTCTTTCCACCTACTTTTTCCGTAAACCTAAAGCTGCTCCAAGAAGTTAAGTCTGTTAAAAAAAAAAAAAATACAGCTATACCCACCACCTCACTCAGTTCTCCATATTTCTCCATTCTCCATATTTTTCCATAGCACTTGACAATTTAGCTTTTATAAAATGCTTATTTACTGTGTGCCTTGTTTATTGCCCGTCTTCCCCAAAGCCTGGAAGGATGGGAGCCTCTTGGGGCAGGAGTCTGTCTGTTTTGCTCACTGATGTATCTTGGGTGCTTAGCACAGAGCCTTGTACCTGGTGGGTGTCCAGTAAACATCGCTCAGTAGATGTTCAGAAGGAATCGCTGGGAAGGTTCTCTAAAGCAGGCCCCTCCCATCCCTGCCCGAGCCTTTGGCTGCCTTTGACTATAGCTTTCTGATCAGTCAAGGGATTACATTCAGATCCTATTCTTTTTGTTGTTGTTGTTTGTTTTATTGGTTTAGAAAATACAATTATTTTAATAAATTTCTGCTATTTATACTATGACAGTTCTTCATAGTAATTAGATTTATTATTGTTATTCTTAAATAATTTTTAAAAAAATTTTAACGGGGTATAGTTGATTTACGGTGTTGTGTTAGTCTCAGGTGTACAGCAGAGTGAATCAGTTATACATATACTATATCCACTCTTTTTTAGATTCTTTTCCCATATAGGCCATTACAGAGTATTGAGTAGAGTTCCCTGTGCTGTGAAGTTGGTCCTTATTAGTTATCAATTTTATATAGAGAAGTGTGTGTGTGTGTGTGTGTGTGTGTGTGTGTGTGTATGTGTCAATCCCGGTCTCCCAATTTATCCCTCCCCCCCCTTAGTTCCTGTTCTTTCTTATTTCTCTTCTTGAGATATATGCATATGCCCGGTTGTGTGTGTGCGTGGGCGCATATGTGTATGTGTGTGTGTATGTTTTTTTTTTTCCCCTGCACAGAAGATGAAGTCCATCCCAAGGTCTTAAGATTTATTAACTGTTACCTGAGTCATTCCACATGATGTCAGGGGAGGAAGCAAGCTGAGTCTCCACTTAGAAATACCCTGCACAGAGGCCTTCGGGTAATTCCCTCGATTTTGTAAAGATGTTGGTTGGCTTAAGTGATTAGCGTGAGATCCTTAAGGAGGACTTAACGTAAGCATTTAAGGATGTTCCGTGTCTCTCGGAGTGCCCCTCCTGGGTTGTCTGGATTTGCACATCTGGAAGGCAAATTTAAAAAGGGTTTCCAGCCTCTCTGCTTATTTTCTGAGCCCCGTTGCAGTGTGTGTGTCTGGCTTGGGGGAGGTTCCCTCCTTCAAAGCGCTGGAGGTCCGCCTCCCCCTGCAGGCATGTGGTGTGTGTTCGGGAGACCTGCCAGGCCCCTCCAAGGGCCTCCGACTCTCAGAGGCAAAGGGGATCGAGTTACAGAGGCTTCTCCTTTTAAGTTCATCTGCAGGGGCAGGATGTCAGCCCAGGGGGCTGGAGGTCTGTCTTTCTCCAGGTCTAATCTTGCCTTTGCCAGTTTATCCGGAGGAGCCAGGAAGTTCGGGGCAATGAGGGGGTCCCCAGATTTCATTTCACTGGCATATCAAGAGCTCTGGTTCAGAGAGGTCTGCTGTTTGCATGATGTACCACTTAGACGGAGCAAAGTGGGTGCGTGCAGAGGGACCTCGAGTGGTCCCCGATGCTGGGAGCTGCTCTTTCTTCTGTTTATTATCTTCTCACAAGAATCTGGCTGCACAGAGGGGGTCCTCATCCCACGCAGCCCACTGTGGGTCTCTCCACTCCCCTGGTCTCGAACACCAGTACTTTAAAAGAAACAGATACGCACTGCTATATTTAAAATAGATAACCAACAAGGACCTACTGTATAGCACAGGGAACTCTGCTCAGTATTCTGTGATCACCTAAATGGAAAAAGAATTTGAAAAAGAATAGATACATGTATATGCATAACTGAACCACTTTGCTGGGTACCTGAAACTAACACAACATCGTTGATCAACTATACTTCAATACAAAAGAATAAAAGGAAAAGAAAAAAAGGAAAAAAACAAAAGAAACTCGGGCAGCATGGCCTGCGATTTTCCATGCATCCAAAGAGGCTTCAAAACCTGGACCCCGAGCCAGGGAGAAAGGAAAGTCGCCAAGCCTTTCTTCCACTCCAAGTAACTGCCGGGAAGCTTCAGCACCCCCCCTCCTCCCCCCATGCCCAGGCTGCTGCTCAGAAGCTCCCCAGGCCCGGCATCTTGGCAGAGCTGTGTCCAAACAGATATTCTCTGGAGGACGATTCTGGTCCGCTTCATCTTCCTGTTCCTCTGACACAGACGTGGGCACAGATGCAAGTCTTTGTGCAGACAGTTGGGAAGCAAAAAGAAGAATATTTGGATCTTTCTTTTGAGTTTGCAAGGAACTCTCACATACCTTCCTACACTCATCCAAGGCACCAGCAGCTCCTTAAAATGACTTTTCACTGCTATTTCGTTTTGCTTTTCCATTGGATAGAGACGCTCTGTTGGAAATTCCAGGATGCACTGAAGGCCTCCAGAGTTTGGGGACACAGTCATCTCAACGGTATGGGAGCCTTGACAAAAGAGTGATATTCACACGGGAAATGGTCTTCGCACATTTACTCTTGCCTAAAATCATCATCTTATTTCTCAGGGTCAAAAAGTTTTTCTGCCTAATTCTGTTCAAAACTTGGAAACTCCAACTGCGGCTCTTCATTCTCAGATTTTTTTAAAAGACCTATTATTTTGTTAAAGCTAATGTTGACGTCAACAAGATGACAAAGGCATTTTATCTTTAATATATAAAGAGTTGTTACAAATCAATAAGAAAATAGAAATAATGTAGTAGGGGGAAAAAGGCAAGGGACATGAATAGTCAAAGCAAGGACCCAGTATATATATAGTTTTTTACGATTTTTTTGATATGGACCATTTTTAAAGTCTTTATTGAATTTGTTAAAATATTGCTTCTGTTTTATATTTTGGTTTTTTGGCCGTGAGGCATGTGGGATCTTAGTTCCCCAACCAGGGATGGAACCCTCACCCCCTGCATTGGAAGGTGAAGTCCCAACTACTCGACCTACAGGGAAGTCCCAAGGACCAGTATGTTAAGTGAATCAATCGATCAGTCTGTTTGCTAATTTTGGCATCAACCGCTTTCACTGACCCAAACTATTAACTGTGTACTGAAATGGGGTTCTCTGAAGATGAGATGAAACATACATCATTTGGGGAAGTATGCTGCTTGTGATCTTGGTACTGTCTGCTCTCTCTTTGAGTCTGTGCTGGTGAAGTCTCTGAGCAGCTTCTGTGATGTTTTTCACTTGTTCCCCTGGAGGTTTAGGATGGAAAGGCAAGCTGACCACTTTTGCTCTCTTTACTGGTTGTCAGGAGAATTCTCAGGAAGTATTTTAATTTGGAGTTGTAATGGAAGATAAAAGTAGTCTGTTGATGTAAAAGAGAAATTACTGTCACTACTAATCATTTATCCCCTAACGTGTTTTATTTTACTCCAAAGGACTTTGAAATATTATAGCCCAATGTCAGCTACACTTTTAGGCAAAAATGTGTAGTTTACCAGGAAAAGAGACAACATTACCCAGCTTCCCCTGGAGCTGGGTGGAGCTAATTAATCTCTGCAACAGATTTAAATGGATGTGGGATATGCAGCTTTTAGGAAATGTCTTTAGAAGGACTGGGGACAGGCTTCTTTTCTTTTCTTCTTGCTGCTGGTTAGAATGTAGACATGATGGTTGGAACTGGTGCAGCCCTTTTGGACCATGAGGTAGAAATCACAGGCAGAGAATGTGGATTTGTGGGTCTCTCACATCACGGAACTGTCCAACCAGTCTGGACTACTTCACTTCTTGGGACTTGAAATGAGAAAGAAATACATTTCTATCTATTTTACAAACCACTTTTGCTTTGAGTTATCCTAACCAATATTTATATATCATTCTCTCCCCACCTCTCTGTTTCCCCGCTCCCCCCTCTCTCTGGGATCCCACAGCCAACTCCATCTCCCTTGTTACAAGTTCATCCAGCCACAGTTCTTTGAAGTTGTTTTGGTAGGAAGAAGGAAGGGAAGAAAAGCATCCTTTTGTGCTAAATTCTTTCTCAGAACACCTTACTAACTACCACCGTGTGAAGGTATTAGTCAAGGAGTGGAGTTATCTTGACAGCGTAAGATAGAAACTTCACCAGACCTGTTTGAAGCCAGAGAAAGACGCTGAGGCGCTGCTCCCAGCAGACCCCCCTGCCCCCGCGGAGGTGTCATTCATCACTCTCAGAGAGTTTGATCCCCCGGCCGCCATTTCCTCCTTCTTTTTTTTTTTCTGTGCTGTGGAGGTGCTTAAAAAGCCAGGCAAGTGTTGAGAAGCCTTTACATCTGATTACGCGCCATGAGCCAGGGCTTCTCTCTAGACCAGATGGGTTTTGTTTCATCCTGCTTTGATCCTTCCCAGGGATGGCAGGGCTGGAGTTCTGCTGCCTGCTGCCGCTCTCCTCCCCCTGGGCCCTTCGTGCTTGGGGATGTTTTCTATTAGTGGACAGAGAGCTTTTCCCCGCCTCTTTTCCCTTCATGTACAGTGAGGATCTGCTCTGGGCAGTGGTGATGTGAATGGGTGCTGATTGCAGAGTGGAGAGGACGCCGATGAAGGGGGTCTTTGTGGTTTTCAGAGGGTCTGAACATCCTTGAGATTCCCCATGGAGACTTCGCAGCATCCTTGAGGTGCCCCCAGCGAGACTTAGAAGATGGCAGCCACGGGGTCTGCATGTAGGTGGCCTAGAGGAAGTTGAGGGTAACAGATGACGTCAGGTGGCGGCTGGAGAAAGCTTATCACAGTTTAGGGATTGGAGAAGAAGCCACTTTCTTATTTCTTTTGATATTCAGAAAGTAACTCGCTATGGTTTAGAACTCTAACTTTTTCAGAAGTTTGGAGGACTGTTGGACCTTATCAAGTATCCTATTCTGTGGTCCAGGAAGTGACTGGATTATTCCACTCATTTTTAAAAATAGTTTTATTAAGAGGTTTCCTGGCAGGCCAAGTGAAAAGGGAAACATGCTTAGACAAAGGATTCTTTCCTCCATAGGAGAAAAGCCAGCAACATGGTGGCAGCAAAGGTTTCCTGGACCCAGGCTTGGAAAGGGAGATTTCTTATGGAGCAGAAGTGCTTATCAAGCTGTCATCTGCGACCCCAAAAGTCTGATCCCCCTTGCAATTCTGCCAGTGGTCACTGCTCTGGGAAATGCAGCTGTAGCTTGCATGAAGCTCTTTTCCATAGCACTTTCTTGAAAACCCAGGGCAGGACCACAAAGGACAGCTCAGAAAGAGCCATTTCATTTAAGGTCCTTACTTGGCTCAATTCCTCCTCCCATCGAGGTGTCTTTTGGGGTGTGTGCCTCCTGTGAACGGTGTCACCAGAAAGATGTTCTTTGCTTTCCCGCAGTGCTCAAGAGCAGAGCGTGGGGTCAGCCTGGCTCTCAGCCCCCTCTCTGCCCGACTTTGTGACGTGGGGTGGGTGGCTTGGGCTCCCGGGGTCTTCCTTTTCTCCTCATAGGGGCAGCGTGAGAATGAATGAGGGCAGAGGTGTGAAGGGCTGGAAAGCAGTGCTGGGCACAGAGATGCAGGAAGTCAGCATCACTTCATCGTTACTTTTGTTATTGTTTGCAGCCCGTTTTTCCTTTATAAAAAATATTGATACTTTGTTATTTGAGCTGCCTGATAGGAGTAGGGCATTTTGACACATGGGGTTATTAAAAAGGTGGATGCTCTGATGACATTTCTGTACAAGTGTCAATATCAACAGAGAAGAGAGTGGCCCCATGGGGAGTCTCTTCCCCGTGGGAGCCCAGCGTGAATAACCTCTCTCTGCCAACTGGGGCATCCTTATGCACCTTTAACTTGGGTGAAATACGCAAACTGAATGCGCTCAGCCAGAGAGACAGACAGAGGGACAGAGTGACTTCTACCCTTGGGTGCCGCCATGCCTGTGCACCCAGGTGAGCACGTGTGGATCTGAAGACCCCCCCGCCCGACCCCGAACCTCTCCCTTCTCATCATGTCGCTCAGTCGAGGGGGCAGAGGTGGAGTCGTGTGTTTTACATCTCCTCCCCTCCCTCCCTCCTTCCTTCTTTCTCTTCTTTTACAACATGGTGTCTATTTTTAAAATATTTGTTTTATTGGAGTCTAGTTGATTTACGATGTGTTAGTTTCAGGTGTACAGCAAAATGATTCAGTGATACATATATATATATTCTTTCCCATGAAGGTTTATCACAGGATATTGAATAGAGTTCCCTGCGCTCTACAGTAGGACCTTGTTGTTTGTCCATCCTATATAGAATAGTTTGCATCTGCTAATCCCAGCCTCCCCCTCTATCCCTCCGCCGCCCCCCTCCCCCTTGACAACCACCAGTCTGTCCTCTATGTCTGTGAGTCTGTACAACATGGCATCTAAACTCAAATTCACGGCTTTATCTGGGGCTCCATCAGGAAGAGAAGGAGACTGTGCTGGATTTAGGAAGCAGTGGAATTGCTCTTTCTTGGGTGATTTCTGAGGATTTTCCGGAGTCATTTCGGCTCTGTGTGATTTGCACAGTACCTGCACACTTCAGCGCACGCCGTAGCATGCTGTGCGCATCGTGGAAGACTCCAGGCGGGGTTAGAGGCTTTGTTAAGAGGCTGAGTGAGCGGTCACACAAGCTGGAGGCCCTTGGATCTGGGTAGCATCCCCGCCCTCACCCCCTCCATCACTCCCTCCATCCCCACACACCTTATTACCAGGTAACCTGAAGCCCAAACCAGCCTGGGCCGGCGACAGGTACATCTTCTGAGCTCTGCTACCAGAGAGAATCACTCCACACGACCTCCAAGCATTGGGGGTAAACCATCCAGTGGTTAAACCATCCTGGCTTGAGGAATTCCTTTCTTTATGATGACGACCCTAAATCCCTTCCACTTACGTCCAAAGACAGGACGTCTGTAGGAGGAAAAGAAAACCCCCTTGGAATATTCCATTTTAAGCCAACCAGAAGCCCGGAGAAGAAATGATCTTAGGATCAAAATAGAGAAGCCTCCATTTTCACAGGCAGACGGAACCACAAGGATGAGCAGTGAATGAAAGCCTGGCTGAGTTCTCGTAGCTGTTGGCACAAAATCAAGTCTTATTTGGAATGGCTCTGGTCACCAGCCCTCTGGACAGCTAGATAACCAAGGGCCAGGAAGAGGAGAGGGAAAGGGAGAGCTTGCCAAGAGGAGCGAAAGTGAGGATGCCAGAGGAATGCTCTGGAGAGGGCATAGTTTTCGGCAGGGCTCAGCACACGTGGAGGTGTATCTGAGGACGTCCCTCTGGCCGCAGTGAGGCAGCAGCTTGTAGTAAGGGAAGCGCCAGGAGTTGCTTCTTACAGGAGGCTATGTTTCAGTGGTCCTCAGGGGAAAACCACGTAGCACGAAAGCCCCCATTGTCTCTCACCTGGACGGTTATGGTTCCAAACTAGTTTCCTGCTGCCACGCTCACTCCTGTTCACACCACTGTCAGCCCAGTGATCTCTTAAATCCTCAGTCCGTGTCACCCTTCTGCTTGACTCCTTCCATGGCGCCCATCTTGCTCAGAATAAACACCAAGTCCTTGTAATCACCTGCAGGGCGTGATCTTCATCTGCCTCCATACGTACTCCCCTCCTAATCCCCTCCCCTTCTCCACACTGGTCTCAAATGCTTCCGTCAAGCTCCCACCCCAGGACCTTTGCACGTGCTCTCTCCTTTCCCTACAAAGCCCTGCGTGCTCTGTGTCTGCCTCTTCCGGGGCTTTACTTAAATCCCATCTGCTCTGTGAGGCTCCCCAGGGCACCCTTATTTAAAGTTGCCTCCCCACACCCCTTTTCCCCTGACCGCCTTGTCACCATCTCACCTACTCTGTATTTTCTTACCTGTATCTTGTTTGGTGTTTGTTTTCCATTACAGGTAGGTCATCTCCCAACTGGGGAGGTATTTGGTCTGGTTTGTTGTCTGCTGTGTCCTCAGCACCCAGAAGAGTGCCAGGCATCAAGTAGGCACTCAACAGATAGGCGTTGGATGGATGGATAAGTAAATGAATGATCGCATGCATGAATCACCCTTGAAAATCCTTAGGGCTTGAAAAGTTGAAGTTTTTTCCTCTGCTCTTGGAACCGGTGGCTTTTTCTCAGATGGAAACTCCAGAAGAAATACATAGCTTGTATTGCACGGTCATGTTGAATAAAGTTGAATGACAAATGTGTCTTTAAAGACTAGAATAACCCAACAGCAGAGGAGGCTGATATGGAAAGAAGCTGGGCTTCTGAGACCCGCCAGCTAAGCGAATCAGAATCCAGATCGTCTCCTTGGAGCACAGAGTCACTGCTCAGAGTGACGTCAGGATCGGTAACATTCACAATCATTCTCTCTTTCCTAGAGGGTTGAATCTTCATCAACCAAATGTGATGACCCCACTGGACACACATGTACAAACACGGGGTTTTTATTTTTTATTTTTTAATATTTATTTACGTATTATTTATTTATTTAAGCTGTGCCGGGGTCTTACTTGGTAAGCACGCGGGATGTAGTTCCCGGACCAGGGATCAAACCCAGGCCCCCTGCATTGGGAGCGTGGAGTCTTTACCCACTGGACCACCAGGGAAGTCCCCAAACACATGGTTTTTAAACCGTGTCACTTTCTTACCTGCTCAGTTGGGAAGAAAGAAATGATTCTCCAACCGACCACAGCTCCCTAGAGGAGAGGATGTTGACACTCAGAAACTACACAGTTAAAGCAGAAAGCTGGAGGGGGGAGGGGTGCCTCTGCATTTAAAGAGCTTCAACGCTATAATTAGTGATTTTCCACCATTCAGCAGGATGCGTCCTGCTTTCATGGGAAAACCAGGTTGTTGCTGACCGTCCCTAATTGCTGGGGCGCTTGAGGAACCAGCCTCTAATTCGGTTGTAATGAACCCTGTGTTAATGTCACGGCCTCCTGCCCACCCCAGAGACCCCATGCCAGGTCCGGCCTTGTAGTGAGTCTTGCCAGCTCTGCGGTGCACTTTTCTTGGGAGGCTGCTTTTGTTTTTCTGCTCTAAGTGTACTTATTTCCACTGAAAATAGAGCTGGATTTTACAACTTATCCAAGGTAAATATAGGAGATAGAAATCTCATTTATCGTCAGAGTCATGTAGAGTCTCTCTGTGGGTCTCTCTCTCCCTCTGTCTCTTTTTGCTTCTCTCTCTCCCAACCTACACACATGCACCCCACACCTACATCTTAACTGTCTCTGTACATTACACTAAGAAACCCAAAGAGCTGAACACAGGATTGCAGTATGTCCCCCTCCCCTTAAATCACATAGGTGTTTGGGGGGTCCGTGTACCCAACCTGATCGTGTTGAAATGAGAAGGGAATTCAGTTCTTTGGGAAATGCATGAAGGACCTCTCCGTCCCCTGGCCGTCCCTTCCACGCATGTCTGCTGTCCCTTTACAAGCCTGGCTTTCTTACTGACTGCATCACTTGAATTCCTGGAGGCTGCCGCCCTAGGGTTTCCCTTACCACCTCCATCACCCCTATTACGTGTGTTCTTTTGTCCTGATGCAATCAGGTGGCTAAATTAAGAGCGGTCCAAAGGATGCAGAGGGGCCTCTGCCCCCATTGCCAAGGGCAGGGCCCATCCAGTCCTGTACCTCTGCCTCTTGTTTCTGCTCTTGGAGACGACAGAAGAAACGAGCCCCCTTCCATCCTCCCCCAGGGGTCCCGTCACTCCACAGCATGACACGTACAGCTCCTGCTGGGGATTATGGGCGCAAGGACAGCAGCCCGCTCAGGGCCACCAGGGTTGTCGGTACACGGGGCTACTTGCATCAGCATAACTGCTCCTTCTCAGGGTGGGGTGTGTGCAGGAATTACTTCTGTAGGCAAGTCAGCCTCCTCTGAACCCCCAGCAACTCTGGGGCTGCAGCTTCTCCCCAGAGCAGAGGGGCCCAGCATGGGGCAGGCTCCCCTCCCTGGGCAGATTTTCACTGTGATGAGAGGTGGAGTTGTGGCCCCATCCAGGTCACAACTACTCAGAGAAAATGGGGTTACAGAATCTCTTTTGTTGTAAAGAAAGAAGTATGCCGACATAATCATAGCGTGGATTTTAAATTTTTATTTATTTATATATTTATGGCTGTGTTGGTTCTTCGTTTCTGCGTGAGGGCTTTCTCTAGTTGTGGCGAGCGGGGGCCACTCTTCATCGCGGTGCGCGGGCCTCTCACTATCACGGCCTCTCTTGTTGCGGAGCACAGGCTCCAGACGCGCAGGCTCAGTAGTTGTGGCTCACGGGCCCAGTTGCTCCGCGGCATGTGGGATCTTCCCAGACCAGGGCTCAAACCCGTGTCCCCTGCATTGGCAGGCAGATTCTCAACCACTGCGCCACCAGGGAAGCCCCATAGCGTGGATTTTAAATCTTTAATATCTGCTTACCCAGCTCAAAAATTGGAAACCCATGGCTTGCTACCTACATTGACGAACATGCTTCATAAGCAAAAGAAAGTATTGCTGTTCTTTTTCACATTTTCTAACGTCAGAGTTGGATTTTTTTTTTCACTAAGAAATTGATGTAGTAAGTGATACGAAGTAATATCAGAAGAGTATCATGACCATTTTTGAAACTGTGTGTGTGTTTGCGTGTGTGTGTGTGTGTGCGTGTGTGTGTGTTTGTGTGTGTAGGCGTGTGTGTGTGTGCAGGCGTGTGTGTGTTTGTGTGTAGGCGTGTGTGCGTGTGTGTGTTTGTGTGTGTAGGTGTGTGTGCGTGTGTGTGTTTGTGCGTGTAGGCGTGTGTGTTTGTGTGTAGGCGTGTGTGTGTAGGCGTGTGTGTGTGTAGGCGTGTGTGTGTAGGCGTGTGTGTGTGCAGGCGTGTGTGTGTGTGAGCAGGCGTGTGTGTGTAGGCGTGTGTGTGTGCAGGCATGTGTGCGTGTGTGTGTGCAGGCGTGTGTGTGTGTGCAGGCGTGTGTTTGTGTGTGTAGGCGTGTGTGTGTGTGTGTGTGTGTGTGTGTGTGTGCAGGCGTGTGTGTTGTGTGTGCGTGCATGTACCTGAGCATCCCAAAAGACCAGTCCAAGGGATGCTGATTTCGGGGTCCATGTCTTGACCACCCAGGACACCAGAATAGGGCCTGGACCAGTCCTGTAGTCCCCGCGGCATGAGCAGGTGCCTAGGAGTGAGACCTTGGAGGACCTGCGTGACCCCAAAGCCCATCAGGACTCAAGTAGGGGGACTTTGTGTGGGAGTCATGCAGGAAGTGGACCCGAGGACCGTCAGGGGAAGACGGGGACGAGATCTGAATGTCTACCTAGGCCTTCAGGGTGTGTGGTAAGAAAACCTGCTCACACAGGGATGCACTTGAATTTGTGCCCCATATTCTCCTAAGGAGAACAGGAAGAGAAAGACGAGTTGGTACGAGCCACGCACACGGGAGCAGCAGACACACAAAGAGCACTTGTTCCTACGTGCCAGGCGTGCACACACGTCACTGCCCGTCACCCCCAAAGAATCCCCCCGGCAGCAAGGGAGGCAGTAGCGCCCCCATCTTGCAGATGAGAAAACCGAGGCGCAGGGGAGGCTGCAAGATGCACGTGAGGGCCCAGGGGCAGCGGAGTCCAGGCTCACGCCCTCATCCGTGGCCAGTCTACCTCCTGGCGCTTTCGAAGAGCTTCGAGGACCTTCTGCTTGTCATTTTCTGTAGCTGCGTAAGGAACCAAGCCGTCTACTCCTTTTGAACGGGTCCTCCCTCTGACCCGTTTATTCTGAGAATAGGTAAACACAGAGGTGCCTGCTTCTGTTGGGGTTCTCTGGGGGCTCATGTCACAGCAGCCCCTGCTGAGATGCTGTCTCCCACCCTTTCTCTGGGGCAGCTCAACAGACCTCCAGCATCCAAGGGATGTTCTGTTCCTTCTTGGGCGCTCATGTTGGTCTTGCTTATCAAGCAGACACCGCTCTACAGGCCCATGATCAGTGCAAACGTAAAGGCAGCGGCTTAGGGTAGGATCAGACTGACTTGAAGCCTGTTCATGAGTGCCATGTTTTTTGAGCAGCAAAGGCAAAATATCAATTCAGAGCCCCAGACGACTGGGAATGAAGGATGTTTGGATTTGTTTGTTTGTTTATTTATTTATTTATGGCTGTGTTGGGTCTTCGTTTCTGCACGAGGGCTTTCTCTAGTTGCGGCAAGTGGGGGCCACTCTTCATCGTGGTGCGCGGGCCTCTCACTATCGCAGCCCCTCCCGTTGCGGGGCACAGGCTCCAGACGCGCAGGCTCAGTAGTTGTGGCTCACGGGCCTAGTTGCTCCGCGGCATGTGGGATCTTCCCAGACCAGGGCTCGAACCCATGTCCCCTGCATTGGCAGGCGGATTCTCAACCACTGCGCCACCAGGGAAGCCCCTGATTTGTTTTTAATAATTTGTTAAATTGCAAGAGTGATCATCATGGTGGTGGGTTTGAATGTTCATTGTGTGTTGGTTGGCAGGTATTTATAGACTTGTCAGCTTCGTGCTAAGGTTTTGCCCAGCACCAGATAACACAACAGTAATGCCTGCTTTTGGTGATCTGACAGTCTCCGAGAAGAATCACATGTGAAATGGATAAATCTGTGATGACAATTTTATTTTTTTATTTAATTTTTATTTTCTATTAGAGTGTAGTTGATTTGCAGTGTTGTGTTAGCTTCAGGTGTACAGGGATTCAGTTATGCATATACATGTATCCACTCTTTTTCAGATTCTTTTCCCATTTGGGTTACTACAGATTATTGAGTAGAGTTCCCTGTGCCGTGTGATAACAATTTTGGATCGATATATTGTGCACACACACACAGACACACACAAGAAAACCACGGTAATACAAGAGAGAATAACAGAAGGAACCTGAACTTGGTGGCAGCAGTGCTCTCCAGCAGAACTTTATGTGACCCTGGAAATGTGCTGTGTGTCTGGGCTATCCAGTAGGGCCATTGGACACTCAAGATGCGGCTAGTGACACTGAGGAACTGAGTTCTTAATTTTATTTAATTTTCATTCATTTAAGTGTCAACGGCCATGTGTGCCTACCAGTAATGGCCCCTTATGTTTCTGAGGGAACCATGTGTCCCCCATGCTTTCCCCACATGATCGGGTGAAACTCATCTCCCCGCTAACCCCACGGCATAGATGTCAGGCCTGAACCATCAAAAAGAAAAAAGAAAAAAGAAACAATGGAATAACCTGGCTGCAATGAATGATGAAGAGAGAAACCAATCATATGCCCTCTTCGTTGGCATGTGAATCTTTTGCGAGGCTTTGGAACTGATTCATTCATGGTTGAAACCCCCCAAAGACACTCAATCAGTGTAAGCTTTTGGATTTCAGGGGCTACCCTTATGGCTGTTCTTTCCATGCCTGCTTCTAGAACTGCGCCATCCATTCTCCGAGTGCCCCCAGCTCTGAGGGGCACACGGCAGTTCTTTCTCTTCATGCAGAAGCCAGAGTTGTTTTCAGTTGCTTGCAAGCAAAGACTCTTGAGTTCATGGTGTCTCCTTAAAGACCACATATGTCATCCACTCATTCAACACACATCGGATAAGTACCTGCTATGTGCTGGGACCCAGAAATAAGCCAGAGTCTTTGTACTGATGAAGTTCAAGGTGCAGGATCAGGGCAGAGACGACATCCGTAAATCTGGTTTTGGTCCTAGTTCTTCCCAAGCGACTCACCTTGCCTGTGCGGACCTGAGTTCCCTCATCTGTAACCCAAAGGGTCAGCCAAGGTAGACCAGAAGATTCCCCCATCTTAAAACCTGTGTCACTCCATCCAAAGCAGGGAGAGGGGTGATGTAACAGAACGTTTGTGGTGGTCATCAGGAGGGGAGAAACATGGGGTGAATACTTGAAAAGCTCCAAGGAAGGCTGTGTTCTACTGCCCCCGTATTGGCCAGAAGTTCCAAGGATGTCTGAGTCTGGGGGTGGGGGACGGAATCTCCAATTAGCGGGTACCAGGGAAAACAGAGGCTGCCCTCCTGGTCTTTGCCGTCCCATCGCCCTCCGTAAGAACAGACCTTTGGAAGTCAGGACTTCCCCAAATAGCAAATGTCTCCATTGGTGGTCTTGAAATATTTAGTCATTTTGGGCAAAGAAAATGCATTGGTGACTGGTGGCTTTGCTGGGTCGCATCTTGAACTGCTTTCGAGTGTTGGAGGTACTGGAAAAACTGAAACATATTTCTCCGAGCTCCTCTTTCTTTTCATTTTTCTTCTACCCTTGTGGCTGGGGGAGAAGATGAAGGCCACATGCTTCCAATTCCGGAGGACTTAGCTGTCCACATCAGCCTCTGGGAAAAGGTGTTTGATGTGCAGCCATCCTGAGGGCTCATGAGTCGTTTGCATCAGTCCCTTTCCTCTCAGCATTTTGCTGTAGAAGAGAAGAGAGGCTGCATATTTTTATTTTTTTATTTTTTTTTGCGTTAGACAAATGGGAATCACAGGAAGGTCTGAAACGCCAAGATCATGCAATCTCAGCAGTTTAAACCCTGGGGAATTCATTCATCAGAGTGAGGGAAGATGAGGAAGCCAGCGACGTGGGGAACTGGAAATTCTTGGGTCCGAGGAGAGGAAGGTTGGCAAGAGCCAGCCGTGCCCCCGAGATGCTGTGTCTCCATCCACATCCCACGCTCTTACCGGGAGGTGACCAGCTTAGCTAAGCAGCTGTTAGGGGCTCAGCTCAAAACCAGCCCCAGTGCCTTTCCCAAAGGCAACACAGAAAAACAGTAGCAATAGACATCAAGCCAGTGGTTCGTGAAATTCCATGAAAGAGAGTAAACAGTCTGGAGGTGGGGCCGGGGGAGGGGGCCCTCATCCCCCCACCCACCGGGTTCTTGCAACGTGTTACATCTTGGTAGCCACACAGCTGTGATCTGATTTCCTGTTCGGAGCCTGTGTTCAAAGACTGACTGTTTCGTCTCAAGAAAAGATTCCTTAATGATGTGACTAGTTAAATAGCTACTCAAGTGTTGCAGCTATTGTCAAGAGTCTTTCCTTGATCATCCGCTAATTTAGGTGTGTTGGAAATATTCACCAAGATAATGCAGAGTGCAGTGTTTTACAAAATGAGTTTTCAAATAAAGATGCAGAATTTCCCCAAATCCATGAAAGTGATTTTTTTTTTTTTTCATGAGCTGCTCCAACCACATGCAAAATCACCGGAGACAAAACCAGGGAACATCTGGTGGTGGATCTACCAGCTCACCGTGGAAGAAGAGAGAGGAAAAAGAGAGTGATCTGATGATCAAGAGACGGCCTTCGTCAAATTGATGAAACGCGCTAAGCCGTTGCCAAAAAAAGGGCCTTCTTTTTTGCAGCTAATTGAGCTGCAAAAGTCAAGTATAAATAAAAAACCTATTTATATAGTACCATCACTCGGTTTTGTAGGAATAAGTCAAGTTGCCATTTTTTCACTGAAAGTAACATTTCATTTTTTTTTTTTTAGTGAGCAAATGGTTTTAATTAAAGCCTACATTTGGTTCAAAGGCAGATCAAATGTAATTATTTTCATAACTTTGACTTTTCAGAAGAAGATCCCAGTTGAAGGCTTCTCCCTCGACCCCATGTCAACTGTTTACAGTGGAGTTGGAGACCTGGTAGGTTCTTCTGTTCAAACAAGCCCCCTCAGGGTTCTGAGTTAGAAAGTGAAGCAGGGGACACAGGGCAATTTTTCCACAGTGAGGACTCATCCCCGTGAAGTCCCATTGGTGTGTCCTGTCTCAGGTGTGCCCCTCCCTGGGCGGTCTGGTTATGGGTGAGTTCCTTTGCCGCATCAGTAAAATGGGATGATCGCAGTGTCCACAGCGTCGGGTTGTTATAAGGATTAAGATTTCATTTCCTTCACGACGTATATGATCTCATATGATATATATACATATACATATATATATATACACATATACGTATATATATATACATACACACACACATATATATATATATATATCACGATCTCAAAGAGATATCTGCACCCCGCCTCCCATTCATTGCAGCATTACTTGGCAATAGCCAAGACAAGGAAACAACCTGAATGTTCATTGATGGATGAATGGATAAAGAAAGTGTGGAATATTTTACAGCCATTAAAAAATAAATCCTACCATTTGCAACAATATGGATGGACCTTGAGGGCATTATGCTGAGTGAAATAAGTCAGACAGAGAAAGACAAATACCGTATGATCTCAGTTATAGGTAGAATCTAAACACGTGGAACTCACAGAAACAGAGAATATAAAGGTAAATAGGGGGGACTTCCCTGGTGGCACAGTGGTTAAGAATCCGCCTGCCAATGCAGGGGACACGGGTTCAATCCCTGGTCCGGGAAGATCCCACATGCCGCTGACCAACTAAGCTCGTGCGCCACAACTACTGAGCCTGCGCTCTAGAGCCCATGAGTCACAACTACTGAGCCCGCGTGCCACAGCTACTGAAGCCCGCGTGCCTAGAGCCCGTGCTCCGCAACAAGAGAAGCCACCGCGATGAGAAGCCCATGCACCGCAACAAAGAGTAGCCCCCGCTCGCCGCAACTAGAGAAAGCCTGCGTGCAGCAACGAAGACCCAATGCAGCCAAAGATAAATAAATTAATTAATTTTAAAAAATTGGTTTAACATTTGAAAATCAATTAATGTAATTTATCTCATAACCAGATAAAGGAAAGAAATTATTTATGATGATATTAACAGATTCAGAGAAAAAAAAGGTGAACGGGGGCTGAGGGTGGGGGAGGTGGGGTTACAGACTGAGTCAGAAGATGGCTGAGGTCTGGGGATGTAAATGCAGCGCGGCGACTCTGAGTAACAGTACTGCACCATATGCTTAAAAATCGCTGGTAGAGAGGATCTTAAAAGTTCTCACCAACTCCCCCCCAAAAGATAATGATGTAAGATGATGGAAGTATTAACTAACCAACTGTGGTGATCATTTCACAATGCATATGTGTATCAAATCATCACACTGCACACCTTAAACGTACACAATGTATGTGTCAATTCTATCTCAGTAGAGCTCGGTGATGTCAGATACTTGAGCATCTGGCCCGCTGTATGTGACCGCGCAATGAAATTGTTACCTGTGGCTGTCATTGTCATTCTTACTACGCTATTACGTATTATACTACACTATTATACGATTACTATTATTAATTTACTAACATAACGTTTGTGCTATTAATCAGTGACTTTACCACTTTTAAAATCATCATCATACTTATACTTCTTTGCCAGCCAAATGCACACTTGTCCATTCCCCTTACTTAGAACCCAAAAGGTCTGAAACGTAGACATTTTTGTCCACTCTCGGATCTTAGCGTTGGATTTCGGAGCAGCCTTCTAACCGGCAGTGTGGTTTCCTCTGAGCCCTCAAACCAAATAAAATGCAAATCTCCAAGGAGGGCTTCCCTCCCTGCCCTGCAGTCGTGCTTGGAATGGTATCTGAGTCTTGTTTCTTACAAGGGGCCTTTAAAAGCTGCCGGGGCCCCTGGAAAAGCCCCAGCCCCCTTTGTCCAGATGGGGACGGAGATGGCCGGGTTGCCCCGTAGATTGTACGCTGAGCAGCCCTCCCCGGGAAGAGCTGTGATTTATACTTGCAGGCTTGTCACCGGGTGAAAGGAAGGGCCACTTTTTCAGTTTGATCAAATGTTAGGTTTGAAAGCCACCCACTGCTGTAAACTCAGCTGGATCCACGGGCCAAGATGAAACACATTGCCCGCTTTGTTGCCGAGATGGCGTTTAGGAAGAGGATGTGAATCGCTTCCCTTTTCGGGGCTCACAGAGACAAGATGTGTGCTGATGAGAATGAGGGGCCCGCCCCCTGCCTCCCAGGGCTCGGATGCAGGGGGCGCTGTGATCTGATCCTCTGTGCTTTCCCTGGGATGTTTCCCGCCATCAGCCTCCCGGTGTGCCAGCCCTTGACGGAATGGGGCTGTTTGATGCAAACTGTTATCACCATTTTCCCAACATGGCCAAGTGCACAGTGCAGACTTGCTTACCTCCCTTGGCCGATCCTGCGGGATGGGATTTAAAAAGAGGGCACCACTGTGTCACCAGAACATGCAGTCACCCATAATGATATTCCCAGCTTTCCAGGTGCACAGGGTTCCTCTATCTCCAGATCACAGAGCTTTGGGATGGTTTCCTGGATTCCCCGAGGCTGTCTGACTTCTCAGTAGCCAGGACAGGACGTAGAAGTAGCCTTTGTCTCCCTCCCGTTCATGAAGTTTGAGCTTGTGCGATGGAAATGTGTTCCAGCCTCTGCCAGGCAGCAGGGGAGACAGATCTCAGAATCCTCAGATCCTCAGAAATAGTCTCAGAATCCTCCCCTGTGAAATTTGGGGGCTGCTCTAGGAGCATTCTAAGACCCTTCCCAGCCTTGTTCCTAACGGGCGTTTATTAAGCACCTATTATGTGCTGGGTGCCGTGTTACAGACTGGGGCCTCCAGCCTGAAATAAGAAAGACAGGGTCCCACAAGGACAGCCCTGTGGACAGAGACAGAAAAAAAGCACGTGCATAAATAAGCAAGGTGAGGTCAGAAAAGTCTAAGCGCACAGGTGACATTGGAGCTGAGAGTAGAATGGAACGATGGAAGCGGCCATGGGAAGAGCATCCCAGATGGAGGAAACGATGGGCAAAGGCCTGAGATGGGAGAAAATACCCCCGCCCTGGTAGCGGCTCTACAGAAAGGCAGCCAGTGTGATGGGGCTTAGAGGGCAGAGGGAGCAGGGGCCAGGTGAGCTTGGAGAGGCTGGCGAGGTCCGATTATGGAGGGTTTGGGGAAGAACATAGGTCAGGAGCGGCCGACTCCAAAGATGTGTCTGTCCTCGGAGCACAGTCGTTGAGGAAAGTTTCCTCCGGTACCAGGTATATGAGCTCATTATGCACAAGGGCCCATCTTTAGGGGAGAAAACTAGCTTTTCTGGTGGGTTGTATTTTTGGGCAGCTTAATCCAGGTGGCAGACCCTCCCCTCGCCCCTGCTCCCTGACCCAAAGGGTTGGAAAGCGATGCTGATATTTGAATTCACACAGTCCCACGGGACACGCCCCATCTTGGGTTACTGACCTCCCCAGCACAGTCCAGATTCTCTGCAGACGCTGTTCTCCTCCTGGATAATGACATCAGCCGTGAGCCAACCCAGAAACCAGGGAGTCTCCCCGCCCCATCCTGCCCCTCCCATGGGTCCCAGAGTCCCGTGGATCCAACCTCTTTGATTTCTCTCGCATCCTTTCTTTCCCCAGCTCCACTGCTCTGTTCAGCTCCTCAGTATTTCCTGCCTGGATATTTGCCTGCATCCTCTATTTTTTAAATTACTTTTTATTCTGACATAATTCCAGATTTACAGAAGCATTGTAAGAATAGTACAAAGAATCTGGCACATGCTTCACCCAGATTCTGCATCTCCAAATGTCCAAGTGTTAACATTTTACCACATTTGCTTTCTCCATCTCCCCCATGTGTGTAAAAATACATGTACATATCATCTAAAATACATATATACACATACTTTTTTTCTAAACCATTTGAGAGTATATTGAAGACACAGTGCCCTTTTATCCCGAAATTTCCTAAAAACTAAGACATCCTCTTACATCACCATAGTCTAATTCAAATCAAGAAATTAACGTTGACCTAACACTACAATCAATCTACAGACCTTATTCAGAGTTCTCCAGTTCTCCCGACAATGGTCTTTATAGCAAAAGAAAGTCATTAACAGATACACGCTGCTGTACATAAAATAGGTGAACAACAAGGACCTACTGTATGGCACAGGGAATTATATTCAATATCTTGTAATAACCTATAATGGAAAAGAATCTGAAAAAGAGAATATATATATTATATATATATATATAATACATATATATGTGTAGAACTGAATCATTTTTCCGTACACCTGAAACTAACACGACATTATAAATCAACTATATGTCAATTAAAAAATGTAAAACAAAAAGCAAGTCTCAGATGATGTGTTGCCTTTGGTTGTTATGGCCCTTCGTTCTCCTTTAATCTAGAATAGTTGCTCATCTTTCTGTGACCTCACAACCTTGCTGCGTCTGAAGAGTACAAGGCAATTATTTCCCAGAATGCTCCTGTGTTTGGTTTAACTGATGCTTCCTCACGCGTAGATTCAGACTGTGCACGGTTGGCTGGGACACCTCGCAGGAGATAAGCACTGCATCCGGAGGCGTGTGCTGTCCACCTGTCCCCTTCCAGACATGTCCATCACTTTGTTTTTCACTGCAAAGTCACCATGTGGAAATAAGTCACTTTACTATACTAAATACCAATAAGTGTTTTGTGGGGAAATACTTCCAGACAACATAAAGACCTCGTAATTCCTCAAACTATTACCTACTGGTCTTCACATCCGTTGATGATTTTTGCCTAAAGTAATTATTACTGTGGTGGTTGTTAAATGCTGATTTATTTTTCTGCTAACTTCTACCTTCCTATCTTCCTTCTACATTTGTCACTCGGTTTGGGTCTGTAAGAGCTTTCCCTTAGCCCTATTTAGTTTATGTAATTGTCTACTTATCTATTTATATTAGCTCGTGAACCCTTATTTTATTCAGTGGCTGGCAGCCTCTTACAATTGTCATTTTTGCCTTCAAAACTGCATCCTTCTCAACCCAGGCTCCTGGGTTTAAATTCTGTCTACCTAAAGAGTTTTTACCCAAGCAGGGATCTGAACCTCTCATTTTTCCAACTCTAAATCTTTGTCAGTGGTCCAAATTGAGATGTGCTGGAAGTGAAAAATACACACCACATTTTGTAGAAAAAAGGATGTCAAAGTCTCATGAATAATGTATGTAGAGATTACAGGTTGAAACGATCATGTTTTGGATCTATTGGGTTAAATGAAATATGCTATTTAAATGAATTTCACCAGTTTCTTTTTACTTTTTCAGTGTGGCTATTAGGAAATTTACGCTATTTTGGCCCATAGTCAAGGAACTGGTCTAGGCAATGCTAAGTGCCCTTCCATTGAACTTGAGAGGTGAAGGAGGTCATATCATGCAGGATGTTACCAGAGCCCTTGCTTGGTACCTGGCGACTTGGTGTGAATTAGAAAAATCTGCTTATTCTGTGCATAATAAGAAGGAGAAAATACCCCTTCTTCCAGGAAGACCCAGCCCCCAGCCAGGGCACATGGGGCGTGGAGCACAGCCCCCTCTAGAGCCCTCTTGGCTAGGAGCCCTTGTGCAGTTTACAACCTGCACAACTGCACATAGCATCACCAGACTGATTTGTACCCCCTGCTTGGCTGTACAGAGCGGAGTCATTTGGTTTGGGGACCAGGGAGCGTTATTAGAAGCCAGGTTGCCTAGTGGGTAAGACTGCCGTCCCTGGGGCAGTTTCCATTTACCCACTAGTAACACAGCAATGACAGTAACAGGACCCTGTGAGTTTGGTGAAAGAATGAATTCCTCTCCCATGTGCCCGGTCCCTGGCACATAGTAATCGCTCCACAAAGGTCAGCTGCTTTTGCAATTACTCTTGTCCTTGTTTTAGGGTGGGCATGAGGGCATGAGGGATGAACGGCTATGCTTAAGGAGGAGTTTCACTTCCGGCTTCGGATAACCCCCGGTCCATTGGTTGCAAAGTATTTCGCTCCCACAAAACGATCCTGTGAAATACAAAGCACGTTTTCTGCTTATCATTTTTAGGTAACTGTGTAGTATTTTGCCTCCAAGGCCGGCACTGTCAGCCCATTCTGCAGACAGGGAGACTGAGGGTCTGGGTGTCCTTTCTCAAAGTCAGTGCACCGAGTTAGAGGACAGACAACAGAGGAAGAAAGGCAGGCTTTGACCTTCCCCCAGACTTTTGAGAGCTTGCTGCATCCTGAGTATTTCGGGATGACTTCAGATATTCCAGGTGTGTGTTTTGCTAAAGTGTGTTCCCTGAGGCTCTGTGGGGACATTGCAGTTTCCTGAGGGGGGTGGGGTGGCATGAGTGGGTTGTTGCTACTTGTTGGTTTTATGTATTGGGATACTAGCAAGTCCAGGGCGACACTCAATTTTAATGGCAACGAAGATGAAAATGAGATGAGGATGGTGACCACGGTGATGGTGGTAACTCTTGTTGATTGCGTCCCTTTTTTAAATTGAAGGATAGTTGATTTACAATGTTGTGTTAGTTTCAGGTGTACAGCAAAGTGATTCAGTTTTACGTATATATTTCAGATTATTTTCCGTTATAGCTTATTACAAGATATTGGGTATAGTTTCCTGTGCTACTATAGAAAATACATAAACATTGGGCCCTTTTAAAATGCCAGACGCGGGAATTCCCTGGTGGTCCAGTGGTTAAACTCTGCGTTCTCACTGCTGAGGGCCAGGGTTCAATCCCTGGTTGGGGAACTAAGATCCTGCAAGCCGCATGGGTGGCCAAAAAAAGAAAGTGCCAGACGCTATATTAAGCACTGCAGAGATGACCTCACTGGAACTGAAAACAGCCCCAGGAAGTTGTGTCCTAGTTCCCTTTTTACAGCTGAGAATACGGAGGCGTCAGGGGCTACGTCCCCACCTATGTCCACAGTCAGACCTCCTGGGTGAAATCTCAGGTCTGCAAAGCCTGACTTCGTAATGCTGGGCGGGTGACATCTGGGTCAGGAGCCTTGGTTTTCTGCCATGTGAGATGGGGGGCAGTGGCATCTGTGTCACAGAGTTACAGGGATATTTAACAGGAGCATCAATCAGGGGTGTGGCACAGAGAGATCACCCAGTACTGTGACCCGTCCGTATCGCCCTTCATTTGAGAGAAGGGACCCAACGATTCTCACCTGGATGGAAAGTGTTCACCTGGGTTTTGCTTCTTGTCTACAAGTCCGGGACTTGGGACAGACATGTTTCTCCTTCAAGGGTGGTGTCTCGCCCCGTCCTGAGGCTGCGGTGGCCTGGGTTTTGAAGCCGTGCTCTCTTGGGGGCGTCCTGCCTCAGGTGCTTCAGTCCTTGGTGGACACATGTAGAGCTCGTCCTTCTTCCTGTTGTGGAGACCCCTGTACCTGATCCTAAATTAGTACATGCATCACATGGAGGCGCTCACATGTCCAGGGTGTCCCAGGCTAACACTCCACCACGAACATGAACGGTGTGGGTTTAAAATCCAGACTCGGGCTCTGTTTTCTGGCTGATAGAGCTTACATTTTGTGAAAGTCTTTCTTTTCTTCACTGATTTCCCCCTGCCCATCATCTAGTGATACATCTACCCTCTCCACTGCCATCCTGGGGGCTCAGGCTTAGACTGGCAGATGCCCGGGTCAGCAAGCCTCTCCTGCTGGATCCAGAGCCCTGGGAGTACAGGGGGATCCACGCCTTCCTGCGGCAGTAATCTGGCCTGTGCGTGAAGACCACCCAGTTGCCCACTTCTGAAATGGCTTCCTTTGGGCAACAGTAAACAGACGAGGGGGACTCTTAACGGTGCCTTGGACACGGCACAGGTGTGATCGGGGAGTATTCCCGTGGTGGCAGCATCCCAGCGAGAACCAGATTTTCCCAGTGTGGTGCAAATGAAGCATCTTCAGTGAAGGGACTACTGACTCTGTTACGGGCAGGGTCAGAGGAACAGACAAGCTACTTTGAGGTGCTCAGGGATACACAGCAGAGGGAAGTTGCGTATCCCTGGGTGATGTTGAGAGCTGGGAAGGAGGGGCTAACAGGAGGGAGATATAAACAAGGAAGGAAGTGCCACCACAATAGGAACAGCGTCAGGGACTTCCCTGGCAGACCAGTGGTTAGGATTCCTCGCTTTCGCTGCCGTGGATCCGGGTTCGTTGGATCCTTGGTCGGGGAGCTAAGATCCTACAAGCCACGCAGCCAAAACCCAAAGAGGCACAGCATCAAAATGGGAGCACGTGGAAAGTGGAAAGGCATCTGACCTCTCACTCCTCCCACATCTCCCCCACTCCGCGCGGTACTCAGAGCCCGCAGGTCTGCGATGATGCACCTGTGTGGCACTTCCCTAAGGCACAGAGAAAGGCAGAGGATGGACGGGGGCTAGACCAGGAATTTCCAGCACAGCTCCTAAGACTAACAGACCGTTTCATATTTATTCATAGAGTTCAACCTCCCCCGCACAAGGCCGGGATCATAGCAGACACTCCAAAAGAGCTTCCTCTGCCCCGGGCGTTGTTCTGAGGACTCTCTGCGGACCAGCTCCTTTAATTCCCACCGTAACCCACTGAGATCAGTATTATATTGTCCTCGTGCAGATAGCAGCGATGAAGCTGGGAATTGCAGTCTGTGTGTTTTCGCTCCAGTTTAATCCAGTCACAATGCTCAGGAGCCTCACGTGATACGAGCGGGATGGAGTTTAAGTGCAGAGGAGGCCGTGGGCCGAGGGTTGCAGCTTCATGTGGGCAGAAGGTGTGTTGGTGCGTGGATGTCGATGCTTTTGCCTGATGAAGATCTGTTTCCACTTTTCTGGTAGCAGCACCTGGTTTTTCCTTGGGGAGCTGCCCCTCCCTAACCCTAAGTCAGTGTAAGTCAAGCGCAACTGACTTGCGTCCTGGCTCCAGGGAAGGAATGTGACCCACGCCTGTCCAATCAAAGCATTCATACCCCCGGCCAAAGTGATTGGTTCAGAGGTGGGCACGTAGCACAGATTAGACCAATCAGAGCCGATGAGAGTCATCCTGGGTTTTGACTGATTCTGTTGAGGGGGAGGCATGGTCCTTCCACTGGGAATCCAGAGGTGATGGAATGTGAGCTTCCAACAGCTGTCATCTTTTTTTTTTTTTCATTTAAACAACCTTATTGAAATATAATTTACATACTCTAAAATCTACCCTTTTAAGTATACAATTCAGTGACTTTTAGCAACTTCACTGAATTGTGCAACCATCACCGTGACTTCAGTTTTAAGACATTTCCATCACCCTGGTAAGATCCTTCATACCCCTTTGGGGTTAATCCAGAATCCCACCCCTAGCCCCAGGCAACCGCTAATTTACTTTGTCTCTGTTGATGGCTAGCGGCCATCTTGCCATGCTGAAGGGAGGTCCTGTCTGAGATGAGCAAGACCGGGGAAAGTGAGGCTGGGAGGTGGACAGAGACTGAGTCCTGTGAGATTATTTGAGCCCCAGGATCTAGCCATTGCTGAGTCTTTGTTCCTGGAATTTCCATTTATTAGAGGCAATACAGTCCCTTGCCTGTAAAAGTGTGTGTGTGTGTGTGTGTTGTTTTCTGTTTCATGTAACTGGAATTATCTTGACTTCCATATCCAAATTATAAATTTTACTCCAGAGGGAAAGAGAGAGGGACAGAGACGGAGACAGACAGAGAGGAGAGAGATCTCAACATGA